>NC_064891.1:35078359-35387187 GCF_929443795.1 Astur gentilis
ATAACAAGGGCAAAGGACTTTGTTTCATAAAATCAAGGCAGCATGTTGTTGGAAATAAGACCTTTTGCTTGCTTGCAAGCAAAAAATAGAATAGCCAGAAATTTGCATGAAAGAAATAATATAAATTCCATCATGAAAACGTATCTTCAGTGTAGAAGATAGCACGTCAGCTATTCTTCTCCTGTAAAACTATCTATCCATTATAGAAAATAAAGGGTATTAGACATTAATAAAGGAATGAATGAAATAGCAAATAAAGGAAAGCTGAGTGGACCCACTTTTTGTAGTGAAGGTCTATGAACTCAGGTTGGAGTTACAATTTCTTGCCAGGTGCTGGGGTCCAAATTTTCTGGCTGACACCACGTGAATGGAGGTAGTATAAGCTCTCTCAGACAATAACTACCAATTTCGACTCTTGAAAACTTCTCTTAATTTTTTTTTTTATTAGCAACAATGTAAAATTTAAACATATGGAAGTATCAATTGAGCCATAAAGGCTTATAATCAACCCAGGGTAGATGCAGACAAAACCACAGTTGCTCAAAAAAGACAATGCGGTCTTGTGCGTTGGCTGTATTCCCTCACCAATGATAGCAATTTTTTTCCAAGAAAATTTGTAAAAATGCTGGGTTTAGTGCATTTTCCCCTGAATGTCTGCGAAAGTTGACTCTTTTCATTTGGCATTTGGATGGGTTTTTTTAGTACTCTGTTTTGTTTCATTTTGTTTTAATGAATATTCAGCTTCCCATGATGATTCACTGTTTTAGTCGATGATTTCATTGTGAGAGTGAAGGATTATGGTCAGAGTGACTCCTGTAGTTGCCTTGATAAAGGCCTGTGGTTTTCAGCACTTCCTTGTTTTTTTGCTTGACTTTGACCAGAGATTGCGCAGCTTCGTTGAGCAGAAGCCTGTGCTGCGGAGGTCAACTTGTCACCAGCCCGCATGGGAAGGACCTCACAGGTCCTGTAAATGGTGGTAGAAAGTGGCATTTCTCTCTGAAATTTAGTGTTAATGAGGAGTCACAAACACCCCACAGATTAATAACACTCCAGATATGTAGTTTCAAGTTAAACTCTGTAGCCGTGAACATTTCCAAGCGTTTCCTTTTGCCAAATACTTTTTCACCATAAACATTATCGTGGCCCTTGTTTTCTACAGCTGTGAGCTGAATTCAAAGCTGCAGTAAGTGCATGCTAAAGAAATGGAGAGATGAGAAAAATAAATGCAATTGTTTTACTATCATGAAAAGGATTTTTTTTGTGTGTGTGCAGGACAAAAGTAAAGTAAACTTACTTTGATTTGGGGTTAGTATTGTAGTAGTTGTAGTTGGAAAGAACATTTTCTGGAATGCATTAAACTGATAATGTGTTTGATCTTAGCCAAAGGTAGACAATGTTCTTTCTAAAAAATGAGTCATTCTGCAGAGCACGAGAGGTAAAGAGGAAAGTTCTTGACTTCTTCAGTCACTACATGAACACAGTGCTGTGTTAAAAAAGTGTCACCAGTACCCAACTTGCATGGAATAGAAAGAGGGAAATGGTCATCTCTTAGTGCACCATTAAAGCATTATTTTGCTGTATGCTCTGACAGGATAGTGTCACATACAATATTCAAAGGATTATGTGCATTGTGGTCTGAAATAATAATCACAGCTCTGGTTATCCCAGCGTGTTGTGGAAGTACAGCTGATATTAGCCCAGTAAGGTTCTGAACAATAAGCATCTCCTGCTAAAATACACATTTGCCTTTTTGCACTGGAAGTAATAGTCATTTAGCAGTAGTCTGCTCCTTAAATGCGTAATGTCTTACAGAGCTGGAGTATTATGCTTATATCTAGTAGTAGTTCACACACCAACCTACCAAGAAGACCAAGCACAAGGGGACATTGTTTCAGAAGTGACTTAAGCTATTCAAATAAAGTAAAATAATAATTAAAAAAAAAAAAAAACAAAAAACAAAATTTTTTTCTTGTCTGTCATGTTTTTGAGTTTTCTGTCATCTCATTATTAAAACTAACAGATGTAAGAGATTGGACTCTGAAGGATTTGTCTCTGAACTAAAAGGACTTGAAGTTTAGACTGTTTATACTGTCCCAATGCTGAGAGAAGAGTATGAGCTTTGATGTTAATACAGACAGGTAAATCTGGAGAAAGAGAGTTCAATAGCTCTTTCCCAGTCTTTTGAGAACAGCTAAGAAACTTCACTTGCAACCAAGATGAAATACCAACTTATCAAACAGCTTTTTCTTGGTCAGTATGACTTCAAAAATTGCAAATTTAGGAAGTAGCTGGTTTATCTAGTTCGTAGCAGTTTGGAAATCCCTGTAACAGAAGGTCTCTAACAACGGAAGACAAGGTTGTGTTAACTGAGTTGAGCAGAACCAAATTTGGCCTGAGCAACTGATTGAAGTCAATACCAGCAGTTACCCAGTGAGGCTCTGGATCTTCAGCTCTTTGAAGTCAAGGGCTAAGTAAGCAGGAAGAAAATGGACATTGCGCAGCCGTAAGTTGGCCCAAACGCGTTCCGGTTTGAGTATTACAGCAGTCAGCAGAGCGGTAGTGTGCAAAGCCAGGTGCTTCTCTTTAAAGTCATGTCAGACACAAAGCTTTATTTCCTACTGGTATAGCACTCCCTTGGTATAGCCATACGGGTATGGCTGCTCCACCATCAGTAATGCACACCTACAGCTGCAGTATTGTATTTGGGAAAAACCTATATTTGAGGAGCTTTAGGCAATTTTTTTTGTTGGAAACTTTGCATGGTTTTGCATGAAAGGATGGTAATTGTTTCTTCTGGTGTGTGGCACCATTATGTCCTGCTGACGGGAGTTGCTCCATTTATGTTTAGGGTTGGAAATGTTCTCTTGGAAAAGATGCGGTCTTTGAGGGAATCAGTTGCTGGTCTCGCCTCTTGTATTCTCTGTTAAAAGCACATCCTTATTAATGATGTTGCTTTAAGAGGAAATGCATTGTATTTTCAGATACTTCCTTTATTATACATGCTGCATTTAAGTTGATGGACATTATATTTTAAAACAAAATTTTATAAGGTCACATAAACACTGCTTCATATTTAGATTATGTATTTGTCCAGGATTATAGTGTTCTATATTCTTTGAAACCAGAATGTCTGGGAAGTGCTGTGGAAGAAGTAGTCGCATAGCTCCCGCCAGGATTAATGAGCTCTGTAGCTAGATCCTCTGAACTTCCTGAAAATCTTGTCCTTACAATATAAAAAGCTGACTCATGAGTTTATTTGATATCTGTACATAAAAATTTTATTAAAATCCCAAGTTTGCAAGATTATTTTTCTCATCTGGAACTGTAGCTGGGGGGGTTTGCAGGCTGCGTACATTCTGATTGTATGGTTTGCTTTTGTATGATCTGTTGGGCTGAGGCTGATTCAAGCAGTGGAGGCCTTTATCCTGCAAGTGCAAAAGGTAAGGTGGTGGAGATAAATGGACAGAGATACTGAATTCGCATACACTTAATTCACATACTGAATTTAACCTAATAAAATGGTAATGAAATCCTGTTTGGCTGATTGGTAAGATATTAAACATTTATTTATCTCCCCTTGGAATGTTTGGTCTGTAATTATTAAAAATGTATCTGATAATTCTATATTAGAATCCTGAAAGGATGTCATATTTGAGATTACTGATAGACTACAGACCAGAACAGTGCCATAAATGCCAATTCAGTATAAGATTCCCCCCCGTTTTTTTAGCCTGATATTCTCTTTGCAAACTATTTTTTGATGGTCACCTTTTCTTCCTACCTCTGTTTGCGAATAGCAGTACTCTGTTACCTCCCAGAACATCTTACTGCACGTGATGTGGTTGGTGGCTGTCTGCAAAAGAATATTTCTTCCCTGTCCCTCCCCTTCTCTGATTTTGTTTTTGGGGTTTTTCCCTCCTTAGCCTGCCATTGGGAAGACAATTCTCGATACGGTGGGAGAGACTGGTTAGTTTCCTTGAGGAGCATGGTGCAGGAGCTAGCCCAAACCTGCCTGGGTGCCACCCCTAATGCTCCCCAGAGTACTGTCTAAATTGCATGCACTCCTTATATGCCTAAAACAAGGTTAGACAAAGAAACGTAATTAAGGCTATTCTGTTGATCGATATGACTTTTGTGTTCATTTTCATAATTGTTATTAAGTAATAGCAGTTTTTTTCTGGAACTAGATGATCTTTAAGGTCTCTTCCAACCCAAACCATTCTATGATTCTGTGCTTAATGTTGATTTAGGATCAGCATATGAATTTAACTACCTACTCAAGATCATGTTTAGGTATATGTTTTCAGCAAGAGGAAATTAATGTGGTCGACTCCTCCTTGCACCGGCTCCCCTAGTTGTCATACGAGCTTTCACCAGGACATACATTACTATGGAGAGCTTTCTCTTAAAAGCACTTTCTTCACAGGTTAATAATTTTTCACCAGAATGAGATTCGTGTAAGACTTTGGTTATGGAATTTAGATTCCATAATTTTAAAAAGTCATTTTCTATTGCTAGAGCTAGAATTGGGAAACTTCCATGTTATTTGCTTTCCTTAACCCTATACCCATATACTAGCATGTGAACATCTGTAGTACAGAAAGGTTAGGTTAAAATAGTAGCTCAAGCCCATTAAAGACCTGGGTGCCAAAGCTGAGGTTAAAGCTCAGCAGGTCGTCTTTCCTGGTTCTTTTTGCTCACAGCTCTGGATATAGACCATTAAACCCAAATGCTGAACTTCACAGAATTTCTTTGAAGCTAATTGTGCTGGCTCCTTCCACTTCGTGTGCATGCAAGTGTCCATGTTGATACTGCCAGTTGTTTAATTAAGAGTCCAGGAATTTGCGAAATGGTATTTTTATTTTCCCTTAACATCTGGTTCTGGGAAATACAGGCAGAGTGCTATAGATCCAAAGGCAAAGTACAAATGCGTTTGTTTATGTCAAGCAAATGTTTCTTTTCCACTGATAAGACAAATTTTTGTGCTGAAGGAAGGAGGATGCTTTTTGTCAGAGAGTAATGCTTCTGAGTCTTAATAAAACACTGAGTGGGGTTGGTATGCAACATAAAGCAGGTCTGCAATGGCACAGAATGAGGAAATTTGTGACAACAAATGTTATCCTCAGGTGAAAATGGACGAAATGTAATACAAGCCAACATGAACGTCTGGGTTTTGTGGTTGGGTTTTTAGATGCTAGGCATTCATATACTGAAGCTCGACATGCTAATGCTGCTACCCATAAAATCTTGTAAATTGTTGGGTGCATGGAAAGTAATTGGATTGCAGTCTGCTAGGGTAATACTGCTCTAAAATTCTAAAGTAAGAAGTGCAAACAAGGATACTATCCATCAAGCCCTTGTAAATACTGAGGGCTTCTTTGGGCTTTATATAACTATCACTATATCCGTGTAATACCACTGCCTTTGTTTTAACTTTACTGGGGCTGGGATTTGCGCTGCTGAGAGAAATACTATTTGTAAAGAAACCTGATCCTAAGAGTTGAATTAAATCATCAATGAAAATTATCACATTAAATTGTGAAGGACCAGCTACAAACTACTTCTAATGGCAAATTGCTTACTCTGGAAAAACACTGTATACAAAAAAAACTAACGGAGCTTTCTTCAACCAGATTAGTGAGAAAGATGTAAGTGAGTAATTCTAATAATGAACCTGTATGTTATGGATGGACAATATTACGGTCTAATCTAGGCAAATAAATGCTATTCCCAGAATAAAACACAGCTTTGAATTTTATGCTTCTTCTTTCTACAGAGCTGAGCATATTTGAGCTTCTCCTCTTCAAACGCCCTTTTCCCATTTTGCCTAGTTTCACCTTCCCTAAATTTCATTTGGAGCACTGTGTGTATAGCCAGGGTGTGCCCACGTCTTGTGCAGGACCTTCCTTCCTCATTGAAAGGGCTCTCTTCTTCTGGTGTGTTGAATTGGATGGAGCAATGTCAGGATGTGTTGTTCCTTCTCTGGCTATCCCTGCCCTCCCACTGACCCAACTCTTGACCTTATAAATTATTAAACTTCCTCAGGCCTTTGTTTTTTACATCTGTAAAACTGAGGATAAGATTTCCCTATTGCTATAAATAGCCTTTATCTAAGGATATGAGCTGGAAATCCTGACCCATACACCAATGAAGCACTTTCCTCACAAGTAATCCTTCTGATGGGGGTTATTTGCGGAATAAGCATTGCTCCTGATACTGAGGGTGCATTAACAGGAGATAATGATGGTGCATCTGCTTTTCCATTTGCTGTGCAGGATGCTCAAGGGCAGTGCTGAAGTGGTAGGGGAAGAGCTGGTTGTTTCTTTGATGTGTACGGGAGTGAATGCTGTTCTAATCCCATCCCATCTTTTTCTCTCCCCGTGACCCGATTCAGCATCTTCTGGTATATGTGATGAGTGCACCTTTCCCTGTTGATCCTGGAAAAATTCTGTAAAATGTTCACTGGATCGCCATGCCCTTTCTACTACAACTCTGCTATGTTACTTTGACCTGGAATTGAAAGTTTTTGTCTGGCACCCCACTGCTGTGATACCTACTTACTCTCCTGAAAAATTCAGCTAGGGTAGGAGCGTGGAGGTAAGGGATTTTTCCCTGCTTGTGTAGGTTCTACAGTACTTGGTAGAGGCTGTTTCCTGAGACTCTGTTGTTTCTGCTCTCACTTATACATACAAAGGTGCTCCTCCGCTGGCCAGGCTTACGTACATGGGTTTTACTTTGTTTTGAGACACTGCAAATAATTTTGTGATACAAAAAAAGTAATTTTGTGGAGCTATTTTTAAACACTTTGTGCTGAAGATATTTTTGTAGCCTTAACATCTTGAAGGATTTGCTGCCACATGGTTTACGGGTTTTTTTGCTTCCTCCTTCACCAGAGAGTATTAATGACTGATGTCCTGAAGGTCTTTTCTGATGTGATGTTTTCCATTCCCCACTCGTTTTCGCTCTACCTCTTCAAATCAAGTGTCATTAATTTGTTCTAGCCTTCAGGGGATGGTGGGAGAAAACTAACTCCTATTACAAGGAATGAGCGTGGGTTGATCTTTACAGACACTAGCGTTTCAAGTGTTGGCAGAGCAGAACACGTTATAGCGTCCTCCTGTGTTACACGGAAAACAACTTTTCCCAAAATGCCTTTTTTTTTCTTTTTTTTTTTTTCCTCAGTACAAAGAAGGAAAGTGGCAACCAAACAACATTGTCAAATGTGGCGTTGATGGTCCATTTGCAGTTTCCTTTGCTGTACCTGTATGGCTAATGGTTTCTGGCTTTATCTTTGGTGAAGCAGGCCTCTTTATGAAAATATGTAGTTACAGTTTTTTGTTAATGCCAGTTCACTCTGGTAGTATAACCTCATCAATTTGCATGCAGTGATTGAGAGGAAAAGATAGAAGAAAGCCTATTATAATAATGTTAGATAACCAGATATGAATATGAATGAGATCATGCTTCTTTTGGAAATAGAGTTGTGTTGTTCAACACACTTAATGTAACAAACATTCATATGAAAGCCCATTATTTTGAGTCTAGTAAATGTTTTCTTAGGATGATAAGTTACCTAGTGAGCTGTCTAAATGATTCTGACTAAGTAATGAAGTCTGCAAGTTTTTTAAACATCTTGTAAAAAGAAACAGAACTGTATGACTTTAAAACAATATATGTAACTTAACCACTGAGTTCATGTCTCAAGTAGTGCTTTAGTGAGCAGCTACAAATAAAAAATTTTGGAGTTTCTTCTTTTATTTGGTACTTCTCCTTCCTCCTTGTTCTCCAAAAAGTAAGGAAGAAAATTGCTCAATCTTTAGTGATTTAAAAAAACCAAACCAACAAACAGAACAAAAAATCCCAAACAAAAAAAACCCACCAAACATGGAAGGAACTTGTGGCATTTTTAACTTTTCATATTGCTGTGGCAATATATAATGTTCCTGAGAAACACGTACACTTGGAAACAAAGCTCATTCAAGCTCAAAGTTTGTGTAATCGAAGACCTGTGACTCTTTTCTGGGACTTGGTTCTTAAATCTTGGGGAAAATGAGGGCCATCTGGATAATAGTTGAGCCCTTCAGGAGCAATGCAGTAGTTTTTCTTGAAGCACCTGAGAATTTCATGCGTATAGCTCTTGCAGGTGTTTTCCCTCATTTTTATCGGCTGGCTGAGGAAGCTCAGTCTTTTACTCCTCAGCTACAGAAGTTTGTATAGTTTCTGCTTTGCCTTTGTGTGCCCACTGTTGCTTGTAAGTACTCCTTCCTCACTTGGCTTCTTCATTCAGCCTTTGGTAACTTTGCATTGCTTCAAACTGCTTCCCTGGAGGAACGTTTGGGACATACTTCTCATTGGGATATGCAGCCTCTTTAGCGTCTTATCCTGCAGACCTGGACAAATGAGCATCCACAGCTCAGACACTTGCAGGTTTACACGGTGCACTCGTCCCTTTGTCAGTAAAGCCTTGTAAGTATCAGGTGTCCCTGGAAAACGGTAAGCTCTTGGAAGCATGGGATAACTAGTGGAATGGGAAGCAGCTAAACACTTCCCAAACATTGTACAAAGCAAACCCCTTTGCTATTTGCAGTCTGCATTCTGCAGTGTAACTCAATAGGGTGTTTTTCCCCCTTAAGTTTTGCGATATTGCATGCTGCTTTGCTGAAGCATGATCTCTTGGAGCTCAGAGCAAAGGCATCCCTAGCTCAGTGAATGTAAAGAACAAGTTGTCAAGCGACGGATAATATTATCCACACAGTGTTAGTTTCTTCTTTAAAAGGTGTCTTTGCTTCATTCTTGTTAATTGGCATACGTGTATGAGTTTGCAGATGTTGCTTCCGAAGCTGATGCTGGAGTGGTGCATATCTGCTCCTAATCCCTGATGACATCTGAAGATGGGAGTATAATCTTGTAATACATGGAACGTAAAGTCACTTGAAACATTAGTGGTATTTTACTATCAGACTGTAATATTACGCCATTTAACTATATACATGGTAAATGAGAAAATAAGTGCAGCATAGCCAAACTGTTGCAGATAGAAGGATTTTGAATTGACAGTGTTTAATGTATTGTGAATATAAATTTTGTTCTTAATATCCATCTGGAGTGGGAAACCACACAGAATAATCTCTGGACTGAGCTTGTATGTAGAGCAAACACGAATGTATAATAATTAGTGTGCTTTCAAAATTTTTTTCTGTAAACGTGAAGGGGGAAGGTAGTGAATTTAAAAGAGTTTTGTAGGGGCAGCGTGGAGTGGACGTGGAACCTCTCCTGTGGGCTTTTGGTGGGACAGTGCCGTCAGGCTCTTTGTTAGTGATGGGAAGCTGCAAGACAAGACATGAAGGTTATGGCAGAGTTATTTGCTTACGGATGTTTCTGCTTTTATGAATGGAAATATAATGCTAGATCTGTTCTGCTGCCACCTAATGAAAGATAAAACATTGATCCAGCTGCCTGGGAAATCTTCCAGTTTAGAGATTCATAATGGTTGGAAAAGAAAGGTGGCAGACCTATGGGTTTAGAAGCAGTTGCTTTCGAAATACAAATGTAGTATAGTACTGTATACATACAAAATTGTCCTTTAATTTATTTGTAAACAAGGCTACCCATCAGAATGTGAGTACACAGGCTTTATGTTGTAAGGACATTTCAGGTTTATACGCACAAATCTGGAAAGTATAAGATCCTTAAGCTATTCCAAGCTATTCCAGGAAAATACTAATTGGATTAACCATATGCAACATTGTGGTTTTTCAGTAGGAATTTTGGGATCTGACCATAATAAATTAAATCTCAATGTTAACTCTTAATTTTGAGTGTCTTCTCTTCCTCCCACTGCTTTTACCTGCTGATTTTAAGCTTCTTTTTTGGAACCACTTTAATTGCTTGGCAAGGTTGGGTCTGAGGGCTTTTTAGCTTTCCTTTTTTATGTTTTTTCGTTGTTTTTTTGTCTGGATATGTTTCTGCATCTGTTGTCCAGTATGAAAAGAGTAGGCTCCTGTGTGCAGAGTGCCTGGAATATCCATTGAGTATCGATTCTCAAGTCCAGTTCAGAATTTTGCAAGTCATGGGATTGTAGGGCTCTGCACTTCTTATTTCTCTCCTCTTCATTGGTTTGCTCTCTGCTTTTCAGACTTGTGACATATATTCATGGGCATAGACCTACTTGGAGAAAGCTCTCTAACCTCCTTGGTTTCTCTATAATGGCCTCAATGTATTTTCCTGTTCACACGTCTGCATAACAAACAAACAACAAAAGAAGGAAATAAAAAAAAATCTTGTTTCTTTGTGCTTTAGTGAAAGAGCAAAAGTTAAATCCATTTAAAAATCTTTCAGCCTTGTTCAACTTCAGTTTTTGCAGTTGGAGCAAATGGGGGTGGGTGATAATTGGTAGAGCTGTACAGTTATATAACTAAAAGCTTTTCTGCTGGAAGTTAGGAGAGCAGATTGCTTGGCCATCAATATGCGACACGTGTTCTTAATCTTCCCACAGTGTCCATGCAGAGGAGTACAGTCAAGCAGTGTATATTGGTTTGGTAGATCAACGTGTTCAAATAAAAATGCTATCAAAAAATTTCGTTTGGGGTACTTTTTTTTTAAAGAAAGAGGGGTGGTGTTATACCACTTGAGGATTTAAATAATATTTATTTTGCATAATTAATGATATATTATTCTTAGATAGAAATTATAACTGGTGGTGTCTTTCAACATGAATGTTGTCCTCTAAAACTCTTGGGGAGGGGGAATCAACTAGGAAAAAGAGATTATACAGTGTAACACAGTGGTGATAAGAGTACTATATGCTATTTTATGTGGAAAATGCCCTGTTACTATCACAGAAGGATGCTCAGCTGGCCAGCGCTCATGAATTGTGTCACCAATTTCACATAAATATTCGTGAAAGCAGTGACTGGGACATCAGTGGTTTTTTTTCTTTGCCCGAGTAGGGGTTGTTTGGTTGGTTTTGATTTGGGTGGGGATTTGGGGGTTGGGGTTTTTTTAGTTTTTTGATAGAATGACAATATTATATTGAGCCTATTGTTAGTGTATACTTTCAGAGAAAAGTGATGCAAGTAAAAAATACAATGTGACACTGGACTGAGATGAAAGACAATAACATATGAACACCGTTTGCACTGCAAATTTGTTGGATTTGGCATTACAGCTGTTCTATGTAGTCCTTTTATATCTATGCGGAGACGTGACTTCAGCTTCTCCACGGCATGCGATAAATGTGAGGTTTGTTTATCTCTGATAGAACAAGACCTCTGTATCAACTTCCAGATAAAAGCTCAAATGAGAGCACTGCTTGAATACAAAAGCTTGAACCGTGACATCAGAGAGAGCATCTGAAGTTTTCTGAATTTAGTGTTAGCAGTAAATAAGAAGCTGTGCTGCTGTTGCAAGATAAGGTCTATCTTGGGCCCTTGGTTTATTCAGTTTCTCCATAATCATCCTTCCAGTTTGCAAATCAGATTTTTTTTTTTTTTTTTTTTTTTTTTTTTTTTTTTTTTCCTTTTTGGTCATTGAAGGGAGAACCAGTCTAAACTGACCTCAGTAACAGTCAATGCCGTTAACATTTTCTTTAAGGATCATTGCCAGTACAGGTCTGGGCTTGGCCCCAAACTGCGGGGTTCTCCCCTTCCCTTAGCTAGAGCAAACAAGGCAAAAGGAAGCGGGTTTTGGCACAGCACTGTTAGTTAAGCTTCCACAGGGGCCTCCAAAAGCGTTGCCTGCCTTCCTGCAGATGCTTAAAATCACCCACCATGGAGTTTGCAATTTCACAAGATAGCTGAGCCGATCTCCTAACTCTAGGGCACAAAAAGAGGCATCCCTACTTCGCCACGGCTGCACATCACTTGTGCTCTCTGTCGTGTTTATTGGGAGCTGCTCTTTTAGAAGCCACTTGTTAGATTGACTTCATTGCAATGAAGTGAAATGAATCATAATTACACGAGGTTAAATAGAGTGGTAGAGGTTAAAGCATGAAAAATCAGTGTCCTCTCATGTAAGACATGCTTTGGGAAAGCAAGCAGGCCATTTTTCTGTACGAAACCAGAAGTCAGAAATTTGTCAGTTTAACCAGGGGCAGACACAGGACAGGCATGCTTTGCATGTTGTGGAAAGCCTGCTGGTGTTTGTCTGGATTTAAGACTAGGAGAAATAGAAGAGTGATGTCGAAAGAAAGAATAACCTTGCCTGAACATGTTCTCTTTTTCAGGATGACTTTGGTTTGTCTTACTACTATTGCCAGTATTATGTGCTCTGCTGGGCAGTAGGAGGAATGGACAGATACCTATGAAAATAATTATAGGTCAAATTTGCCACATGGCTCTCCTTTAATTAATTGGTAGCCTTCTGCACACGCATGTAGGGATGCACATCATAAAAAAACAGCTTCTGCTGAGCAGCTGCCAGCTCTCACTAGTTGTTTAACTAGAGGATGAGGCACAAAATTGTCATAACAGTGACTTCAGAATGCATGTGCCTAAGATGATCTTCGCATGGTGAATCTGAAAATTGCTCTTTTTCTCTTTCAGTTTGTGGAGACATTCATGGTCAGTTCTTTGACTTGATGAAACTGTTTGAAGTGGGAGGCTCTCCTGCCAACACACGGTATCTCTTCCTGGGGGACTACGTGGACAGAGGGTACTTCAGCATTGAAGTAAGTTTCTTATTTCTATTTTTGGCTGCAAAACTGCTTGCAGCCAAGTGTGTGTATTTAGCATTGTAATTTAACCCGTTTGGGAATACTGAAGCTTTTTGAAGAAACCACTTTTGAGCAAAAGAAGACCACATTAATGTCACTGTTGGTGTTTTCATAGAGCTTGCTTGGTATCCAGGAAAATCCCACCATATCTGTGCTGGAAAGCTGATGGAGAATGGACATTGGTGCTAACTAGTGGCCATCCAAATATAGCACAGAAGGCAGTCTGCTCTGCAGCTTTCGCAAGCTAAATAGGATGAAGAGAAATGAGCTATTAGAAAAGAGCCATAGCAGAAAAACTAAAAGAACAACTCATAGTTTAGTTCGACTTTTAGGTTTGTCTGATCTGAGTCTCTTGGATGCAAAAATTTTGAAAATGCAAAGACTAGATAGGGAGTAAATGGGACAAAAAGCCAGCAGATAACATGCTGTGCTGGAGAGAATGAATGAGTTCTGTTTAGATATGGCATGCAGGAGTGTGTGAGTCCTGGCTTTTGACGCAGCGCTTGAATCCACAGAGAAGCGATACACACGTGCTGGGTTGAAGGTGCTGAGACCTGGTGCAGACTCCAGTATCAAGTTGTAGAATGTGGAGGTCAAATGACAGCATCTTTAGCTGGCTTGTGAAGGAAACGGTGTCCTGTCCAACCTGCCCACCTTTGACTAGAAGCGAGTCAAATACCAAGCACAAATCCTTTGTTCCAGTGCTCATAAAACAAACTGGCTTTTTCCTTCCGCTCTCTGTTGCTGCTTGGTTATGCAAACTGACAGATGAGGTGCCCAATTATCAAATAAAACCTAATCTGGATTTGGTCATCCAGGTCGTAGTTGATCTAGTCACTGAATGGTCGGTCAGAAACCCTTGCAGCAGCTTTTGAGCAAGAGCTTGACTCCTTTCTCTGAAACGTTTAGTCTTTAACACCCTCTGAGTCAAGGGAGAATACCTCGTGTGTCTGTGACTAGATAAGATGGCAGCGTGGGAGAACGCATATACTGCCGCTTCATTCTTCATACCACAACTCTAGTACACTGTAGCCATGTTGATATAAAAATATGTAATCCCAAACAGCTGAGTTATTTATAATGTTTCTGTAAAATCGATCATCTTGCCAGTTTTATATTTATAGTATGAAGAGAAGTTTCTTTAAAATAAAATTCTCTAAAACTACTTTTGCTTTGTTAGTTCACTTCAAAACTTAATTTAAAATGTTAACAGGATCTTTGGGAGGTGGCACATTTTACAAATAGAAATATGCTGTTCCAAGTGCAAATGCTCTAAGAACTTAAGAATTGCAAGGTTCTTTCACCCACCTTCCAAAAATCAATATAGTTAGGATTTAGTGTCATACTGAAGTCAGCACTTTGATCATTATTTTGTTGAGCCACATGTGCCTGCTTCCTCCCTTCTCTGCTCCACGGTGAGCTGTGACCTAAATCATCACTGTGTGGATTACCATGCTGGGTCACTTGGCGAAGGTCGGGAGCGTGGGCGGTGGCTTCACAGGCTTCAACTGTTGTGCAGCTCAATCTTGAACCGCCGTTTTTCAGTTGTGATAACCTAGTTTGTATCTCCTGTAGACTTTGACCAAGCCAAGCTGTATCTGGAAGAGGAGAGTTTTGTCTTCATTTCTATATGTGTTTTTAATATAAGAAATAGAACAAGTGGATTTGCCTCAGCTTTCAAACGCTTGTCTGACAGTTTGCCAAACTCTTCTCCAGGGCTATTACTGATTAAAGGCAATAGCAGGCCATATAACACAAAGCAAAATAGCTTATGGGTGGGGAATAAGCCCCTTAAAATTACTCATTTAGCAACCTGCACATACGTATTTAGCAAATTATATTCTGAATTTAGTTTTTCCATTCTGGAACACTACTTTTTTCACTGGAAGCAGCACTGGCTTCTGCTAGCGCCAAGGAAATATCTGAGCTGTCGCTTATATTATTCCTTTCTGTATGCAAGGTTCTCAAATTACTACTTTTTTGGACACATAACTGATTCTCCCCACCTGTCACCTTGATTAAAGAATGCCTTTGAAAGGAAAGGCAGGTTTCTGTTTCATAAGTGTATTTGGATGAAGAGCTATGCATTCAAGCACGACCTCAGCACAGTAAGTAGTGACAAGGAAAGGAAAATGGGGAAGAACGCAACTTGGCAAGTTAAGAGGCAGATGCTTTTGGTGGAGAAGGGGCCCTGAGCACGTCTGGCAGGCACCAGCCCTTGCCAGTACTTTGTGCTGGAGAAGTCGAGGTGGTCAACAGTCCTAGCCTGATCTCAATGCATATTTCTACCACGTCAGTCACACTGTGATCTTTACTCCATCGGTCTTTTGGCTCCTCTTTCTGCTATGTAGACATGAGACTATGGCAGTTCTGGGGTCTTTCCAAAAGAATTAACTAGCTGGTCCAAGGTACTAATCACGAGTAATATAATTTTTTTAAAAAAATCCATTCGATTGCTGTGTGATATCTAGCGTAAAAGTGACACCATTGAGCCTAGACTTAGATGAGTTCTGGTAGTGGGCGAGATAATCCTTGTCTGTGGGCTGCAAAGCATTTGGGATTCTTCTGGATGAAAGGTACTATAGAATGTAAGCTATTATCATTAAGAACAGAGGAAGAAATTGCATAAGGTAGGTGGAAGGCATTTGATAATACAGAGGGAAAGAGAAAAGCATTCGTATAAAGCACTCAGCAGAAATGACAGTCCGTGCCCCTTGGAGCTTTTGATCTTGGGGCTCAATCCTTCACGTGTGTGCTCCATTTTTACCAGAGTTAGCTCCACTGTTTGAAGGGTGGTGGGGTGGATGCGTGTCTTTAAAATTAGTTCTAAGCAAGGTGTCACAGGATAAGAGACTAATAAAGGAATTACAACGGGTAAAACAAAAAACGTCAAAATTGTAGATAGGACGAGACGAGATTTTTCGGCACAGATCAAATCTTTATCCTGTAGCTGCACTCTCTTTTCCATTTGATCTTTTGGCAGACCCTGAGCATTTCTTCACTTAGAATAACAAATTTCTGCAAGTTGCAATATCTGATAACGGTGCACTTGTTTCCTCAGCTCCATAACTGATAACATTTCCCTGTTGTGCTTGTGTACTGTTCCAGGGTTTTGACTCCAGAGTAGAAACCCCTCAGTTCTTGCTTTCAAACAAGTTTTATGGTCATGGAGAAAAGAAACCCAAATGGTAAAAACAGAGGGCTATTTTTAAATCCAAAGAATAGTTAGAGCATAAGTGCTTCTGCAGGAACAGGCTGTAAGGAAGAATGACTAATCTCTACCTGAGACTGAAAACTCTCTTTTGAAAGGCAGACATAAATGCCATGTGGTGTAGGGGGGAGTATACATATAGACTGCTTCTCATCACAGTCTTGGAAAAATTACAATCAGTGTAAATACTGACTATAATGAATTAATAATATTATGTAAATGAACTGTTGGAATTGTTCTCCTGCTCAATCCCACATAAAAACATACAAGCTTAAATGTCAGTTGAATATCATAAGGTACATACTAATCATTTTTGACAGAACAGATAGTTTAGATATGGAGAATTAAAACAACATTCAAAATGAACAAAACTGGAGTTGTGTTTTAAGGTTCAAAACATTTGTACATCTTCATTTCCTGGACGCAAAGACTGGAATTCCAGAAGGAAAAACTGGTTTTGTGGCATTTCTAGCAAAAACAAAGTGAGGTGTTTAGAGTGAGTCTGGAATTTGACCATCGGACCTTGCATCAATTAAAAAAGCATCTGGCACTTGAGATGCTTCTGAACTCAGTGAACTGTTTGAAATTATTAACTGGTCTCTCCCAAGAAAAGAATTACACATAAATAAATCTGTGTTTGTAAACTGTGGGTGAAGTGAATGCTGGTGAAGCCATGTGTTTGTTATCTCTCAAGTCTCCGTGCACTTTCTAGGACTTTATTGGAAGAATAAATACCTTTCGGTTTCCTCCATTGGTCTAGTGTGTTAATGATTCCCAATAAACAGCTTGATTTAAAATAGTTTTGGCTCGTCAGGAATAGTTTACTGGTGAAGTCAACTGGTTTTTTCACTTCTCTCAGAGCAAAGAAAATCCTCATACCTTAATTATCCTAAATTTCTTTGCCCTTTTCTTTTGTTACTATGTAACAGTAGCAAATGTGGTTCTCTGAGCAAAAACTTGCATCTTGTAAGATCCCATTTTTGCTGGGCAGTGCTCCTCAGAGCTGTGAATATTCAGTAGTTCAGAAAATTCAGATTATTTTTGTATATATTATATTCCCAGACTGGAACATCTCTTTGTGTCAGGGCCATCCTTGCAGCTTGCCTGCTCCTGTCCCTGCTCTTCCCAGAGTGAGTCCCCAACATGCCAAGAACCCTTTTTGGCTGCAGGGAGAGAACATGGGACGGTGCCCTGGAGGTCGCTCGTGCCATTTCCCCTGCACTGCTTCCACCTCTCTGAGGGACCCATCTCCAGAGAAAAAAGCTGGGGCCAAGAAACGAGGTCCGAAGAGGAGAGCTAGAAACCAGCACTTGGATACCTCTTTAGAAAGTATTAGCTATAAGAATTAGAGGAACATTTAAGAAAAAGAAATTTCTAGTCACTTTTCGGTTGAGAAAGAGGTCCTTCCTTTTAGAGACGTTTTGAGGTCCTTCCGAGGGCTGAAATGGGAGTAATGTGGTCTAAACACTAGAAAAGAGTATATGGTAAGTAGCAACATTTTGCAGGTGATCACTCTAAATAAAATCATCTGGGAGACTAGCTAGAAGAGAGTCTTGCAATAATTCAAGTCTAGAGGTGCTGAAGTACTGTGCAGGTGTCAAAACAAGATCCCAAAGCTGCTTGGGAATATTCAACAGACTAAAAAACAAAACCCAGAAGCTGAATGATCAGAATGAGATTCTTAAACATTTTCGAAACAGCTGAGACCCTGACCACGAGGAATGGATTCACTGTTACTCCACGAGAAGTCTATTTCCACAGCAGTAGCCTTTTTAGTTTTTAAATGTGCAACCTGTACGTACATGAGCACTGGTTTTAGAAACACAAAACCCAGGTAAAATAAGAGCATATTCACAAAAATGTTGTGGCAAAGACTCTAAGTTGTCACTGATGATCTGGTTGATGCAAGTAGCGCTACCTTGTTGTCCCTGTTCTGCAGCAGAGCCTTAAGAGAAGAGATCATCTTTTATGCCCTAAAAGTTGGGGAAAAAAAGAATGGAATCCTGGTTGTAGTGAAGACAATACAATTTTTTCTTTATTTTCAGTAGTGTTCAGAGTTTTCTTCCCTGGTGCTCAAGGAATGGTAGTTTAGAAATGGCAATAACTTGCATTTCTTGTGAGTATTTTGGCTACAGATGAAATGTATTTTTGCCTCTGAAATAAAGCCCTAATAAATAGCGATACCAGTAGTGTGAATGAAGTTACGTGTGTAAAAAGGTACATGGTTTCCATTGGGATAGTTATTGCGTTTTAGAAAGCTGTACCTGTACTAGGTACTATGATGGTATAATTATTAAAGTGATGCAGTTTTTATATTTAGGTAAGGTGTGTGTTATTTACAGAGTGACGGAGCTATGCCAGTATACTGTTCCACAGTTCACAGAGCATCAGTAGAGACCTTAGCAACGCGTGGCTCAAGTGATCCTTTTGAGTATGAATTACCTTGCGTTTATTCACACTTAATTTCGCCTGCTGGGGGAGTGCCCGATGCCATCAGTCATTTGGAGGGAGGGTGAGTTCATCTTTTGTTACCCGTACAAAGCCAGACCGCTAAGAGCGAGCTGCATCTCCTTCTTCCTGGCATGATCAGCGCAAGAGCACCCAGAAGCGGGCGCGCTGTGTTTCAGGTGGTGCTGTGGTTGCAGTCTGGTGGCAGCTGCAGCAGTTCTTCATGGTTCCTTGTTTTGAGCACAGACCTTGGGATGCCTGCAAGAGGTCTGGGGCTTTTGGTTTTCCTTTTCGGGAGGTGCCGAGATGTCGCATTGTGCAAAGACTCAAATTCAGCACGTAACGATAGAGTTAAATCCCAACTCCATTTTGAAAATATGTGCCTTTGGCTTACACAGCACTTAATTGCACAGACCTTTTTCTTTCCTGATGCTGAGGCTGCCAGAGCCTCAGCAGGAAAACAGCTTGACTACAGGAGCTGGGAGCTGGGCAGATTACCTCTTTGTTATAAATTTCACATATCTTCTATTTCAACAGCCGAATGACACTAAGCAAGTGAGCAGGGGTGCAGTTTGAGGGCTGGCATTTAAGAGATGTAGCCCCCCCCCCCCCCTTTTTTTTTTTTTTCATAGTATGAATGAAATGAGACAGGCCAAAAATACCTTAGAGATGTCCAGATCGCAAGGTCACTGCTGCACATTTTACATAGAGTTGCAGCAGAGCTGATGTATAGTATGTTCTTGATGAAAAATTTGGAGGGGAAAAAAAGAGAATTTAAAATTTTGCTATTAGGAAGCAGTATTACCAAATAATTGAAGATTGTAAGCTCAGAGTTTCAGCAAGGGCAAATTATTATAAATATTTTGACTTCAGTAAGAATTACAATATGCAAAGTGGAGTTAAAAAACAAAATAGAACCAGAATGTTTGCTCATGATATGTTGTTTGGACATAAGTTTTTTATATGTAAATAACCGTGTAAGTTGAAAAGCTATGAAAAACTGTCACCCTCATATTTGCTGTCTAACTTGCATGGGAAAAAAAATCTGCTAATTAGTTCTTGTTTACTATTATGATATTGCATCACTGGACTATTGAAGAGAAAAGGGAGAAAATTAAAGAAATTATCTGAACAAAATAAGCCTTTAATATGGTACCACTGAAAACAACACAAAATGTGAATGGTGGGCTTCCAGTACTTGAATAGTGGCAGGGAGACAGAACTTCCTGGACTGCATTGATTCTCTGTATCTTCTTGGTCTGGTTCTCATGAGTGCTTCAAAGGAAGCATAGAAAAAAAGAAAAAATAAATCTATAATAAGCAATTCTAAAGAGTTCTACCCATAAGCAAGTTCCAAATGCCAAAAAGATAAAACTTCCAGCTTTCCTCATTGTCCCTGCTTCCCAAATCTGGATGATATTTTAAGTACTTAGTGCTCATTTCAATCTTGCCAAGGCTTTATGAAAATGAAAAACTTAGTTATAAGGGAAATGTAAACCACTCCTCTTTTTCTTTTCTTTTTTTTTTTTTTTTTTTAATAAAACACTTCATCTAAGCACTAATCATTGTGATTTTCTAAATTATAAGGTGCTTTGGCAGGATTAGATGCTCCAAGGTAACTTAGATACAACTTTAAAAGCTGGAACTTTTCTTGCATGGATGGAGGTGTCACTTTAAACTTCTTGTCTCCCAACATTTTCATCAAATTTTTGCATTAGCCAGTAAGTTCAAAGAAGTGGAAGGTTCCGGGAATTTTTGGAGGAATGAAGAAGTAAGTCATCATCAAAGAGACAGAGAATTGCGCTGGTGATGTGGAGAAGCGCAGGCTTCCTTCCCCATTGAAGTGAAAACCTCAAACCCAAAGCTTCTCACTCTGCGCAAACTCCAGCAAACCTTCCCCGGGCGTACCATCTGTGGTTGTTTTGGGCCACAGCAGATAGTTCCTGTGACCTAATACCATCGCTTCATGATGGATTACATCAGCGTGATCTACCCAGCGTTCTGCCGCCTCTTCTCGCTTCCTGCAGTGGCAATAGCGCCTGGGAGGTGGAAGAGGTGGTGAGAGCTGGGAGGCCTTCCGTGTGTTTCCAAGGAGAATTAATTTTGCAAGTCCCGGAGGATGCTGCCTGTACCTTCTGCTCTTTCTACCTGGCTCTAGACCCTCTGAGTAGAAGAACAGAAATTAAGGAGTGCAGGCAGAGCATCCAGATGTTGACGTGTTGATAAATTCAAGACAAAGAGGAGTAGTAGAAAACCCCTGCTGCTATGTAATTATCTATGGATAGAGTGAGGTTTAGCACAAACATAAAAATGTTGCGTCCTTTTTTGGTTTTCGTTTTGTTTTTCTTTTTTTCTGAGATGAGGACTGTGTAGCAAATGAGGCAGGAGAAATCAAAATGTTGAGACATGATTAACGTAATTATTCTGTTTATCGAGACGTTCTGAATTGTAGAAGGGAATCATACTGGCATTACATTGACAAAAATGCTGATTTTGCTCTAAGCAGAACCTGGTTAGGAGTACATTCCAAATTTCCACTCTATTGATTATTAAGGTAAATAATAAAACCTTTCATTCCATGTGCAACAGTTCTGCATTTCATGGATATTTAAGGAAGGGTTGGAGGGGAAGCTGTGCAGGCAGTTTTCTAGCTCGTGGGTTTTGCGAGCCTGTTGTGGTCTGTACAGCGTTCTTGCAGACAGTGAGCTCGTCTCCTGGGATGAACAGGTCTTACTTCCATTGGCTTCCTTGGAGCTGTGAGTTTGTCAGCCAGGTACCTGAGCAGGGTCACCCTGCACGAAGGATAAGTCTCCCATGAAGTTTGCAAGTTTACTCATTTGTCAAGAGTCTCGTAATGCTTTGGCATCCTTGCTGTGTCAGGTTTGTTTTCAAAACAATTATTTTAACCGGATGGTTTCAAGAGGTCTGAGCAGAGATCAACTTCTCTGAGTCTTCTGGTTTTTACCTTTAAAAACATGTCTAGAAGAAATGCCATCTCAAATAGAAATCTTCCGGAAACATAAAAGGTTTTATAGAAGCTTTGTAGTAACTTTATTTAATCCAAGAGCCTTGTGGATTTTTTTTCTCGGTTGTTTGTACAGAACAATGCGAAGTGAAAAAAGAACAAGCCTTCATGTAAAAACTGTGTAATACTGGAAGCTGAGGTATTTCCTGAAGTTAAATTGTTCTAGAGCAACTTTTCCTTAAGCCGGGAAATGCAGGTCTTCCGGTGAAATTGTTTCCATGGCAGGTTTCTGCCTAACCTGCCCGGTGGAGAGCGCACGCTTCATGGGAGAGACGCTCAGCGATTACTTCTGGTAGTGGGGGCCGCTGACGGCAACGCACGGCTCAACGGGGAGACACCGCTGAGCAGAAGTGTAAAACTTTATCGGAATACACCGATCCTAGTTTCAGCCAGTCCGGGCTGAAGTGCAGAGAAATGTTTGCATGTAAAGGCTGAAGAGTGAAGTTCACCTGTTGAAAAGAAATGTTTCACACAGAATACTTCTTCTGCTAGTTTTTTTGGTGGAGGGGAACATAAGTGGTCGAATTACGTCATTAATTATGAATTATGCTTTTCTTTCTTGTTTCTCATTCGCAGTGTGTGCTGTACTTGTGGGCCTTGAAAATCCTTTACCCCAAAACACTGTTTTTACTTCGTGGGAATCATGAATGTAGACATTTAACAGAGTACTTCACATTTAAGCAAGAATGTAAGTCTGCCTTAACCTTTCTCCTCTCAACTCCTTTTTCAACCACTTAATTTGTTATTTTGTGAGTATTTGATACTGGTTTACCATCAGTAATTTTAAACGTGCTTTTCCTGTTAACTATCATTCATTTTAAATTGTAATCGCTCTTCCCCGAGAGGGCGTTCGTCTTGCAGGGGCTGGAGCGGGTGTCTCAGCGGTGCGGAAAGGAGGGGGTTAGCCCCCCGCAGCGGGTAGTGACTGACCACCCGTGCAAACACGAGGCTGTCCTCACTTGGTGCCGCGGGTATTGAGGCACTTCAGCTTGCCAGCCTGGCCTGGGAAGCAGCCCGGGGCTACCGCAGGGCCGTCTGGGCTTGGATGCTCGCGGCGAGCCGGTGCCACCGCTGCTTTTTGCAGCGGCTGTGGGTCTGTGGCCACGCAGCGGCCCGGCGGTGGAAACCTGCTGGCACGCCAGCACCTCTGCAACGGGTCCCCGATCGCTGGTGGAGTGGGTGGCATCCCACCGGGTCTCGTCGGCAGCAGGAGAAAAATGCAAGGAATTTGTATCTGGGGTTTTTTTCCTCCTTTAACTATAGCATTTTCACATTGACCCTGTAAGCAGGCTTAAACTTTTTGGTATGCTCTTCTTACAGGAATTCCTTTCTGTGTTGCCAGAAAGGATACAGTGACACATAAAAGCTCATTAGATGTAGACCTTCACCTGCACAATGAAGCTTTTTTTTTTTTCTGTTGCACCGTAAGCTGAAGCTATTGTCAGAAGTCTGTGTTCCCTTTTTAGCACTGGGGACACAGGAAATGTTAATTGGCTCAAAGGCTTCATGGTTTACGGAGTTTAACGTGCGTATTGGTAAATTAACATTTCAGCTTTGTTGTACCACCTCGTTCATTTCATAATGACATTTCTGTAGATAATTCGTTATAAGGGACCAGGCTAAACTTCTGATTACTTCGTAGAGAGTATATTGAGTGATAATCCAGTAGATGATAACCATTCGGCAGACTTTTTAAGGCTTGTTGCATAGATTTCACGGCAGACTATAATGGTTTATTAAATTGTTTATTTACAGTTTTTTAGAAAAATATAATAAACTTAGAACTCTTATTAGTTTCACCTCAGAATATGAAGAGTTTTTCCAGCAGTGAATAACAATAATCCTAAAGAATTTTTTGCTTGAGGCAAGCTTTGGTACAGTCGTCAATGCAAAAGAGAGCAGTGAGAGCAAGATTGAGATATTTCTTTTTTCCTCTTAAATGTCGATGGCACTTTCTGATACCATCTTAATCTTTAAAAGGTAAAATCAAATATTCAGAACGCGTATATGATGCCTGCATGGATGCCTTTGACTGCCTTCCCTTGGCTGCTCTGATGAACCAACAATTCCTGTGTGTACACGGTGGCTTGTCTCCAGAGATCAACACTTTAGATGACATCAGAAAGGTAAGGCTGAATAGTGCTCAGGTCTAATAAGGGAACAGTTAATTGCCAGCAGCTAAAACTTGAATCCTTTCTCACTGTCGTTCATTTGTGTAAGATGCTTGTGTGTCATTTTGATGTTCATGTTGACATTATCACCTTTTAAAGGTCTTTTTAAATAGAACATAAAAGGAATTGCTGCAATTAGTCATATTTTACTGAGGTGAGGAAATCACCGGCATCCAGTAAAACAAAGGATTTAGCATCTTTGTGTTAAAAAAAAAAAAGGTATTAGTTATATAAGTATTTAGGAGCTAATGAATAACAGAGCATTAATTTCTTTTAAGTATTACTTACTAGCACAATGTAAACGCACCATCTGATGATTCCTTGTGCTGCCTTAGGCATTCTGCGCTTTCTTGGAGAAGAGATACAAATAGCTCTAGAAAAAACTCACAATTCTTAAAACATACAATAAAAAAGTATGGTATGATTGCAATGAATATAGTCAAAACAACATTATTATTTTAAGAAGAGTCAAGAGCTTCATTCTCTATATGTCTGGCCACATTTTCAATAGTACTGCCCTTGAGTGCCTAGCAAGTTGTCCAAGCCAGTCTTAGTAAGTTGATGCTTGTGTGGTACTCTTGTACTCCGAGAAGTTTCTTATATATCTCCTGAAAGTTCGGAGAACAATGTCAAACAGTTTCCTCATGTAATCCACTGTCGTTGCATGTTATCAAGGATTAATTTTTTTTCAAGTGTTTTGTAAAAGAGATCTCAGATGATATTTCTAAAAGCAGGTATTTCAACCATTCATTCTCAGTGTTTCCAGCAGAAAATATTTCCTTATTTCTTGCTTGCAGTTTGATACTTGCAAACATGGATATATACTTCTCAGCTTTAAAGGTATTAAAAGATAAATTATATTCTGAGGTTAATTTGTAGCTTACTAAGAGCTTAATATGGTTTTTAAAAAAAAAGAAAACAAAAAAACTTGAGCCAGTAATTACATGTTTTGGTTTAAAAGCAATTAGATTAAGATATTAACTGCAGTTTTAAAAATTACTGAATGTAGTTTTGTTTCTGAGGTAAAGGTTCACTGTCTCATTAAGCAAAAATATTCTCTGCCTAAAAACTGGCTGGCTTTGCAACAATGTAATGGCAGAGTAAAGCTGTTTAGCTTTCAGATTCTAGATTAGGGTCATTTACATCTTCAATTCTCCACTCCCCAACCCCCCTCAGCAGGTTTATTAATCTTTGGCAATCAGCAGGAATTGGGTTTGCATATTCATGAATTGTTATTTAATTTAAATGAATTATACTTACAAAAACATCAATTGGTAGAGGGCTGAAATAAGTTGGAAGTGTAGGTATGCTATGAATATTTCATGACAAGGACACAAAGGTAAAATTGCAGAGGTCTCTTATTAAAACTTTTTAACTGAGTGTTGAAAACACATAAAACCAATTCTTTCTCTTTGAAACAGTTTGGGGGGGGGGGGATAAACAGTATGTTAGGTATGCTACTTGATCTTTCTGGTCAGAGTGGAGAATGCTTTGGACTGCAAGCCTGACTCACACACCCATCTTAACAAGGAGTGTTTTTTATATTAAAGAGTTCTTGCAGAGGAATACTGATTTTTAATATTTCTCTATTGTGCTGCACTTTGTCTTATTTGCAGTATAATTCTATATCATTTGAATTTTTTTAATTCCCATAGGCAGAAAGAAGAGGTTTTAGCTGCTTAATTGGGGTTAAGTTTATGAGAGCAGCAAGAATGTCATGACAGGATGCTGTAATGCAGAGACATTGTCTTGGTATTTAAATACATTTTTTCGTGAAAATGTGTTTAAATCAAAATGGGAACTTGCTTTGAAATAACTGTTATATTTTTTTCTTGAGGTGCCTCACTCACATAAATCGAGTGCCATGATGTTTGAAAAATCATGAAATACAGAAATACCATCTTCTCTCTTGTCCACTGAAATGCTTGCAAAAAAAACAGTAGAAAAGGAAAAGAAAAATACGCACAAAAATTCACAAAGAATGGGAATCCACTGTGTCTCTTAATTTTCAGTTCTATCTGTTCCTTCTCCTCTTTGTCAATATTAGCAAGGAGTGTTTTACCGTTATTCAAAATCCATTGCTTTAAAGCTGAGAGCAGCCCCAAACTAAAAAATAGATTGCTTTGGGTCTTCGTTTGCCAACCCATGGAATGAAAAATAGTACCTTTGCTTCAGTGTTTCTGTGATACATAGTTGAAAGAAGTTAGTATTTCTTTGTCTCCTATTTTTCTTAGTTAGATCGATTCAAGGAACCACCTGCATATGGACCTATGTGTGACATCCTGTGGTCAGACCCATTGGAGGACTTTGGAAATGAGAAGACTCAGGAACACTTTACTCACAACACAGTCAGGGGGTGCTCGTACTTCTACAGGTGAATATTACTACCTCGAATGGGTTTCTCTGCGTAAACTTGTTCTGGTTTTGCAGTAAAAATATGTGCTTGAAGTTTGTGACACTACTTAGATAATTGGGTCTTTTTTTCCTGCCCGCTTGCCTTGTTCTTGGGTAAATTCATGTTTGGTTTATTTGGATCTTGCTTTCACCCACAATTGGGAAACCCTAAAATGACTTAATTTTATTCACCAAGGCCTGTGTATTTTGCTTATTTCTGGTTTTGTAAGTTAGGGAATGAATGTGTCACTTTTAGAAAGGGGTAGGTAACTACATTTCTAGTTTGAAAATTAGAACTTAATTTTGAATGAAAGATGCCAGCATTGGAAAGCTCACTACCTATTGCTCTGCAGGGTAAGTAAAACTTGTGATTTCCCACACACAGTTACTTTTTTTCTCTCAGTTTTATCAAACTTTTGTTTATGGCTGGGAATAGCTCTTCCCAAGAAATTCAGGATTTGAACGGCATTGGTGAAATGGGACTTGCTGAGAGCTGAAATGTAGGCAAGTGCCTGTAACATTCTTGCAGAAACACGTATGGACTTAAACGCAAAGGCATCAAGTTGTAATTCACCTTTGAAATTATTTCTTTCTATTGATGTTTGTTAGTAAAATGTAACTGTGAGAATATTCCTGAAAAAAGTAATAGTAATGGGGATAGAAGGACATCTAAAGTAATTCTTTGTGTTAGTTTGTGACGAAGCGAACTTTCTTCTCTGTTTCTTTCCTGCTTAGTCGTAATTGTCCTTTAAGCAGGGCGGGGGTTGTGTCTCTCTCTGTGTGAAGAGTCACAAGACTGTCTCTCCTGGACATTAAAGGAGTGGATTTCCTTGGGTGCCGGGGAATGTCCCACTGTCCCCGCTTTGGCAATGCACAGGGAGAGCAAAGCAAGCAATGAACGTTTCCCTTTTCCCAGTTCTGCCCAGGTGCTGACTTCTGCCTTTCCCGGTTTCCAGTGGTAGGCGGCTTGGTTTGTAGACCAAGTCCTGAGGACACCAGGCAGCAGACACCCTGTTAGGTGTCCTTGAGCTGGTGATGAAGAACCTCTCAAGCACTACTTCTGTTCTCTCTTCATCAAAGGATGGACCTGTGCTACCTCACGAACAGTGGTGGTGATCGCATTGTACCCACCTCTGACAGTGTGGGGATTTTGAGGGATTTTGGCTTGCCTGGGTGTTTTTTTTTCATTGCAGTAGTTAAGAACAACTTACAAGGACACCAGAGTAACAAAACTGCCAAGGGAGGAGGTTAAATGACAAAATGAGCAACGTATCCAGTGAAATCGTAATTAAAAAATCAGGTTTTGTTCAGGAGAAATGTGAAGATGCTATTGAAATATTAAGAGGTTGTTGAACCTTTTGAAGGGAGCAGTTCTGCTTCAGCCCATGCTAGTGACACGCAAGTCTAAGTTTTCCCAACAAGCTCAGCAGAAGTGAGGAATCCAGCTCTTTTAGTTATCTTAGAAAATCTCACCGTGAATGTAGCTGGCCCGTAGCTCTTTAGTAACATGCTGAAAGTAAATCAATGGCTTCCACCAGCAGCCAGGAGACAGAGCTGCTAGAATCAACCTCCTTGTTGGTAACGTTAGCAGGAAGGTAAGGGATGGTTTGACTTTTAGAAATTACTTTTCCTAGTCCTTTCTTCGACCCGTAATTGCTGCACCATGGGGATGGGCTGAGAACAAAGCGGTTTGCACGCCAGCCTGGGCTGCCAGCACGCACCTTTTGTGGGCAAGTCCTACCGCCGCCTTCAGATCAATAACGTCTGGAAGGTGCTTGATAAATGTGTTTGGTCTCATTATGAAAGAAGGTGTCAAACTGTTGCAAATAATTGATCTGTGCAGAAATGGGCTTATGAGACTGAGGTCTGAAATCATTCCTCTTCCTCTCAGCAGCACCAAACGCTGGAGCGTGCCTGGGATGCCCAGGCACTGCAAACAGTGAGTAATAGCAGTTTCCCCTCACGCACCTCTCTTACAAAAGCGAAAAGCCTTGCAGACATGCCTCGTGCTTAGATACGGGGCTTATTATATACTGGAACAACTGTTAGATTTTAGGCGTTTTTTTCCAGAGCTGTGTTTCTTACAATTACCATGAAATTTCCCTGAAATATATATCAGTTTCCTTCTGAAAATATATCATATCTAGTCTGTGTCCTGACTCATGTTCAGAGAAGTACATATTTCAGGAAAAGAGGAAATATTTGGAAGATACCTAATTTTCAGGTCATGCGTGAGGGACATGAAACTGCTTAATGACATGAGCAGAGGACAAGCTTGGAGTCACGGTATCTGAGATTATATAAAGGCAAGCATTACTTGCTTCTTGAAAGAAGTGCCTAGTTGTTCTGGAATATCACTAATTGCTTGCCTAATGATAATCCCTGGCAAAAAAAAAGTATCCATTGGTGTGTAATGTCTAATTTTGCTTGCCGTTTTTAGTTACTTCCTGAGAAAAGGAGCGAATTTCTCTAAACAGCCAGCTCAGCTTATAAAGGAAGCACTGAATTATGCAGTCCTCCTTCAAGAATGTCTGTTGATAGGATGGATTTTGTTTATTCTTCAGTGAATAAAACTTCTTAGTTTCTTCAGTCATTTCCAGAAAGGAAAGTTAAAAGATAGCAGTGGGCATTTTAAAGGAAGGTCAGGAAGATTTCAGGCACTCACATGAGCCAGGGAAATGATTTCTAGGTGATTAAGATCTCTTAATCAATTGCAGGAAATAACTGTAATAAATAACTTTCATTTTATCAGACATACTCATTATAATGGCAACTTTCAAGTGACTTTTCTCTGATTTAAAGTTATTTTCTATAACAAAATGCTATGAGGAAAATAAGAGTAACGTGGCTTTCTGACTGTGTACATGCAACATACACAGCTCAGTAGTACATGAAATCTTCTCCATTCAGCCAAAACTCATTTGTGAAATGCTGAGACATGAGAAAGTATAAATGTTGAACACATGAGAAAATATAAAGACTGTAGCTTATAGTAGTCTAACAAGCTTCTCACTGCATTTCTTAGGCGATCACTCACAGCCTATTAAATTTCAAACTGTTCAAGTTTTTCTTCAAGAAATTTCCTTTTGTGTAAGGGTTCTTGAAACTGTTCTGGCTAGCACTGTAAAATGTCCGATCTTGAAACCACAGGCCTAACCTATCGTTTAGAGATGTAAAGAATAGTCTTCTTAATTTTCAAGAGTGCTAAGAGTCAACGCTTAATGCACACATTTTGCATCCAGCAGCATTTCACAGTGTGGATTGTCAAAATTTATGGACCCTTGGAAATAGCAATAGCACAATGCCACAGTGAAAAGTAACTGTGAAATTTAAGTCATTCTTGGAAATTTATTAAAGTTCTCTGTACCTTAAAGTGAACAAAGAGCAGTAGTGATGAGATTTCATTTCCCCTTTCTCAAATTTAAGGTTATATGTCCTTTGCAGTCATGGTAATGTTTGATGCAATTTCATTAAAAAGTAGAAATAATTAATGGAGTGCTAGTTGTGTAAATTATTTTTCCAATTATGAGTTAAGTGAAGCTTTTCTTTCATTCTTACCCAAAATAATGTCGTATTAAGGGAATGTTATGAACAAGAGGGAATTAAGTTGTCCCTGAGTGACATTTCCCCCTCCTTTCCCCCCCCATTTTTTCAGCTGATCCACCTGGTAAAGAAGTTTTCCTCTTTGTTTATCAGATTATCTAGTTTTGCCTTGAATTTATTTAGTGAATATTTATTTGCACTTAGCTGGCTGTACTGACCTTGCCAATGACCCATTGCACTTGTTTCATGGACTAGTGGTATAGTAACTCTCAGGCATTTCTGTAAGACACGTATCTGACTTGGCAAGATACGCTGCTACTTACCATCCTGAGAATGGCTTCTTTCAGTGATCGGAAAGCTTGAAGAAGTCAGCTGGACTATTTTTCTCTCTGAAAATAATATTAACTTACAGAGTGACAGCCACTAAGTGGGTCTAGGCAACTGTTGAGGCGTGGGGAAAACTCTCTCCTTTCTAAGCCACGCTAGGATGGGGAATGTCATCATTCCCATAAGATTTACTGGGTGGATGAAGAATTAAAATCTTTCATCGCATTCGGACAAAGTTACTATGAGCGTGCATGGTCTTAACTGCGAAAAATTGCGATTGGCTCCACGCCCAGCTTGCGTCATTCCCTTTGTGTCAAAGCTCTGGTAAAGAACGTCAGGAGTTTGGTTGCACCACTGAGTTAATTAGCAGTGTCTTATCCTATTTAAAGTATATCAAGGGCTTCCTATCAGAGGTGAGCACATGTGCAAGCATAACACTCTCTTTCTGGGATCGTTTATGTGTCCAAGGCTTGGTTAATTACTGACTGTTAACAAGGGCATGAGAGTGGCATGAGCCTGGCCAAAGTCAATGGATGGCCTCAGAAGTAGAGCAGATACTCAGAAGTCTTCTGCAGGCGTGGTGCTCCAGCCTCTTGGGTTTAATGAGTTTAATATCAGTTTAGTGAGTTTAATATCAGTTCTTAAGGAATGTTGAGCTTTGTAAAGCTGTTTGGCTGTTGACTACGTTGTTATATTTTTCAAAAGCAACAAAAACCCAAAGGCAGAAGTGGTTAGCAGTGGCAAGACTGGCTAGCGTTGCAGACTCCTCTAAGAACTTTATTTGCCAGCCTTGGATAGCAGTGAAATGGTTTGGCCTTACACATGCTCTGGGGTAGAATAATAATGTCGGCCCTGCCAGCACATCATTTCGGTGGTTTACTTTACACGCGTGTTAAGTTTGTGAGTATGCGAGGACTAGGGAAATGTCTGCTAAAAGCTTTTGAAGACTGTAGCATGTTTCACCTCGGGGCGTGAGGCACAGTTGTATGAATGGGTTGGGGGTTTTTTGCAGTAGCAGCATTTTAAACAGCTTCTTTTGCCCACTTTTCCACTCCTCCTTCTCCCAGCCCAGAAGCTTTTTCTGCCCTCGCATTATCTGCCCAGCTGTCTTGGTAGAATGGCTTGTGTGCCCCATCAGACCTGGGAAAACACCAATTTTAAAAGAATGACTCTGCGAAAAAGATATGTGTTTATTTTTTCTAATCCCATGTAGTTCCCTGCTCCGCTTCTCAGTGCAGCTCTGCAGACAGCACAGCTAAGGACAAGAAAAAGCAGGTGGAAAGAGATGCGCAGGGAGCTGCCTAGGACAGCAGAGCAGCACGAGCATTTGCCTTTGGCCTTCGGAGACTGAAGCGTGAGGTCAATGGGCTTTGCTGAAAACCTGTTTTTATATCTGCATGTAGTCTTAGAGAAGTTGTTGGGCTAAATTTGAATGTTCTCTTTTTAAAGGAATATCTACACTTCGGCTTTAATGGTATGATGAAAGATATGAAAAAAATTAGATTTAAGCCATCCAGTTTTTCCAGTTATTGGTGGAAGAGCAATTTGAAAACATCTGCCATTTTGGTTCATGTTAGCAAAGTATTGCTTCTCTTCCAAAACTGTGTAGAAGTAATCAGCGATCATGCAAAAGAGATCTCAGAACCAGTAAACTATGCATGAGGCATTTTAATGAAAAAAGGGTGCCGAAGTAAGGAATATCGCAGTCACATACTCCATGGAGAATAACATCTCTCTAGCTTAGCAGTGGGGTATTTTGTTTTCTCCGTGAGTCACTGCTCTTCCGTGATTCAGCATGACACATGAAGCGCAGGCAGAGGGCTGGGTCGTTCTGGAAAAGCCTGTTGCGTGGGGGGGTTCTGTTTGTTTGTTTTCCCTCTTGGCCAACTGCTTTATTTCTGGCTCATCTGAATTACAGTCTGGGCTCTGCAAAGCAGGGCAAGGAAGAGAGTGTTTCTGGAAGGGTAGCGATCATAAAAATTGGTCGGGAATTTGATTACAAGACAATAATTTTCATTAGAAAGAGTAGAAAAAAAAATTTCCAAGCAGAAGTCTTTTCTGTAAAAGCTTGTTTCTGATAACTTTTGCCATACTCTCTGTTTTGTTGGCATTTTGCAGGACTTCCTGCTGTTTACCTGGAGGGCATGTATTTTTGTGTTGAGGAATATTGTTTAATATGAAACTGCATTTGGGCAGGAGCAAAGTGATGTTAAGAAAGTGCTGGAAATTTAAACCCTGTATTTATTGTCACAACCGGTATAGCGTATGTTATAGCTGCATATGGTGAAAACTTTGCTTCTCCCCAGCCCCTGCCTCAACAAGTAGCTGAAGAAAAATGCCTGAGAGTTGCTTTGCCTTTTTAAAAATAAAATATCCAGATAGACTGCTCATGGGCTGTAGTGGTCTGGGTAATATGAGTGCTTGCTCATTACAGATACTGTGCTGTTCACTTAGAAGAAAAGATGGCAGCCAGATTTTTTTTGTGTATTTTCATGGAGCACTATGTGGCATCTCTGCCTCTCTAGGTGTGAGCCCTGTAGAATCAGCCAAATTCTGCTAGTAGAAGTCTATTTTCCACAGATTTATGAAGAATAAGATAATTAAGAAATAAAAAAAGAAAACTTTTTTACTTTGAAATGGAAAGAAGAACTTATCATGTCTATTTAGGAGCATTTTTTACCACTTAATTATCTCTTCTTTAAAAGCAGTACTTAACACTGGATGAAAAGAATACTATGGAAAAAGAAAGTAATAGGCTAGACATTTTGAGCAGCTGCACTGATAATGAACATAATCAACTGTCTATCGGATTTTTCATTATAGACCCCAGTTTTCAGAAGTTAGTGTAAAAATTTCTAAACAAAATGCACCATAAGTCTACATTTAGTCACAATTAATTACAAAAAGAAAGGTATGCAAATTAGTTCTCATTTGCCAGTGGTTTGAATGGCAGCCTGTCAGCATTTGAGATCAGTGCAGTAGCCAAAATGATACCCCACGTAATTTGGGAATTGAAATTATTTTATCATGGCAATCTTTTTAGACAATCCCAAATACCAAACCTGTGACTGAGATTATATGCTAGATGGGTCAAGTCCAAAACCAGCAATATACCATTCTACTGGGCTTGTAGCCTCTAGCTGCAAATGGCATTTCAGCTTCAAAATATTCAGGAAGGTTGGAAGCAAGCAGTAGCATTTCTCTTGGATAAACTGAAGGAAGATGATGCATCGGATTTTGCATTTTTGTGTATGTGTGAGTTTTCATCTTTTTCATGCATGAAGTTGGAAACTGATGGGGCTCTTAAGTGATTGCAAGTGGGCTGTGAAGGTGGTTCATGAAATTACGGCTGGGACAGCCGGTCTTTTGTATAATGTTTAGTTGAGGGGTATTTTTTCTTTCTTTTTTTTTTTTTTTTTTTTACTTGCTCAGTAAGTTTAGCAACAGCTTTTACTTAAGTATTTTGCATTAACAGTGTTGCCGTGTGACTGCATCCTGCCCCTAAGGTACTGCAAAATAGGCTGCTCTTGCCATGGTCTTTGGTAATACATACGGCCCCGTAACATACCTGTATGGGAGTTACGCTTGGAGATTCAGAGGCTGCAAGTTTATGTTATTCACAGGCACACTGCGAGCCCATTGTGCTGCAGAACCAGCACAAAACTGATCATGGAGATGCCTTAGTGTCTTCTCCAGCACCTCATATTTCCTTCTTCAAACCTTTCCGGCTGTTTTATTATTTGGACTGTGGGAGGAGAGTTGAATCGATAGTGGAAAATAAACATGGTGAATGGACGTTAATGCAGGGTCTAGTTTGCTTTTTTTCCAGCCATCAGGTGACATTTCAGAGCTGCTATGTGAGGTTTACACCTTTTGCCATCATTTTTGATTTTTTTTTTTTTTTTTTTTTTTTTTGAGCAACAGTTTTGATTGTGGCTCTCCAACTTGCCCAGCAATTAGAAGAGGGAATTATAACGTCTACGTGTCCCATCCTGGGCCTCAAATCCAGGAAAAAACTGTGTCCTGGTCCCAGTCTCAGGTCGGAGGCTGCTCCGGGGCAGGCTGCATGGGAAGGCAGCCCGAGCGTCCACCCGTGCCAGCCTGCCTCTCCACCACGTCGGCTTCGGAGCTGGGGCCCTTGGAGCTGGTCAGGCTGCAGTCAGGGGGGCGCAGGAGGGCAACAGCTCAAACTCCTGTGCCTGGCCAGCTTGTCTTGCTGCCGATGTGCAGGCAACCTCCAGTACTGGACGTAAATCCAGATAGTGGCAGGAGGTGGTAACGCTTGGTTTCTCCCCGGGTTTAAGGTTTTAAATGCAACTTCTTTAAGCTGCTGGTGAGAACGGAGCCAATATCGTGCTGCATCCTTGCCAGTGAGCAAGGTTAAATTCAGAAGTGCCTTTCAGACATAGGGTACGGGGCTGCAGGGAGCTGGATGAGGCCACTTGCTACCTCGCGGGGCTGCCCGCTTCCCACCCTGCTGCAAGGTCGTGAAACACAAAGCAGTCAGCCGAAGGGTTGCGTGGTTTCAAGGGTGGGAAATAAATCTGCGTAAGGCAAAACAAGTTGTATACGACTGACCCAAAGAGGGAGAAAAGGGAAGAGCTCTAGATGTCATCCGAATAAAGACTCTTTCCCACCCCTTAGCTTTTTTTAAGGGGCCTGGTAAGGTTTTGTGAAACCTGTGAAGTCTTTTTTATTCCAATGCCACTTCTCCTTAACCCTCTTCCATGCATGTTCTTTGTTCTGTTTTGCTCTTCCTACAGCTGGCTTTTGAGAGGGGAAGGCAGGAAGTTTTGGCTTTCTTGGGTTCTGTATTAAATTACTAACGACAGGAGAAGAGAGGGTTTGCTTTCTGTCTTGAAGCGATAGATGGCCATCGTGCTTGTTATCCTTCAATACAGGCATGGAGAGTCATCAGTGGTTTAAAAGCAAGAAGAAAACAGTCATTACGGAAAAAACAAAGCTTATTTTTAAAAGCAATAAAATGGAGTCATTTTCAGTTCTGTAACATTTATTTAGGTATAACTTTAAATAGCTTTTCTCTGAAAATGTAATATTTCACACTTATGCTGTCAAAACTGCATTCACGTTGTGCTATGTTTTGTTTTCTTTGTATGTGACTTCCGTATGTGTTCAGTGTCTTAAACAGCAAGAATGGTTTTCACGGTGCTGAGGTTGTAAGAAAGGGCTCCTCCATTCTCCTTGAAAGCAACACTGTCCACGTGCAGTGAAAAATATGAGAGTTTCCTCTATTGTATTCCTCTATCACCATTTTCATCTAACGATTTTGTGTTCACTCAGACAGTAGGACATGTCTGGGAAGGATGTATTCAATGGGCACATTTTGGGGGTTTCAGAGGTCACAGATTTTACTTTCTAAGTTGTCACGGGGAAGGATAGTTCTTGTTTATCAAGGAGATAAAGTTCAGAAGACCAAACATCTCTGGTTCGGAGATTCATTTGCCCTCCGTCTTTCTGTCTTTCTCCCTCTCTTTCCGCACACCATCTTACTATCTGGTGTCCATACGCAGCCTGCGCATGCTGTAGTTAGTGGGCGAGGAGGTTCTGTTGCAAACAACCGTTGTATCACATTTTTCTTTTTCGGAATACAACGAATCTTAAAGTATAATAAAAGAAATTACTTTCTTCCTGACAAGCAAAAGGGTGATTGTTGTTATGTAATGAACTGAAACTTTCCAGTGTTCCTCTCCATGCAGTTATGGGGTGGGATTAAAAAAGCTGCTGCTGCTAGTGTCGTCTCTACTGAAATCTGCCTGCAGAGCAGGGGCTGATCTCATGAATGACGCATGTTGGATGAAACGTTTTTCAAAAGCTGGAGCTAAATGTGGTGCTTCTGATAATGCCATAACAGGTGCTATTATTTTCTTCCAACAGTTACCCTGCTGTATGTGAATTCCTACAGCACAATAACTTGTTATCTATACTCCGAGCTCATGAAGCCCAGGATGCTGGGTACGTATGTGTGGAGAGGGGGCACTAAAAATGAATAATGGCTTACTGCTGTCAAACAGAGCAAGGAAAGAAAGAACAACAGACTGACGATGAACTGGAAAACTTAATTTTAAGTTGCAACAGCTCTCATTTTTTATTAACGCTATAAAAACATACACTGGCGTTAGAATCTCTTTTACACGATTATCACTGAGTTACAGGACTTAATGAATCCTCATATATCCCACTTACTTTGTCTTAATGATTTCAAGTGGCATAAAATGACCAAAAGTTATTTGGATGCCAAACTTGGGAAGAAAAACAAATTCAGCTTAGAAAAAGAAGTTTTGCAAATGTGCCTGAGACTTCTGACACACCGATTGCCGCGATGCCTGGGGAAGTGATTTGGCTCATGAAAGCCAGAACTGTCATCTCTTAAGTCTTCCACACCTACCTGAAACTTCTGGGCCTACTGGTTTTACACTTTATCAAGGAAATAAACTTGTGGAACTCAATAGCCAAAAATTATTTTATGCAGGAGTATCATGAATGAAATTAAGGAGTTTATTAAGACACTGTGTGCAAAACCAATCCAGGTCAAGCACCGGCTGGTGTTGATAGTTGCCTCAGGAATCTATGGCCAGTGTAAAGACAGAAGTTTTTATGCCACTTCAAAAAATTATGAAAAATTATCTATTCATCAAAATGTACCATACTTATGACATTTTAATGAAGAATTGGTATCTGAATAAATAGCTTTGCCTAACTTGCATAAATAATTAAAGTGTTTATTTGGAGGTAGAAATTTTACTCAACCTGAATAGTGCTAAAAGATAAAATAACGAGATTGTAGGAATGAGGTCGATATTCACTGTGCATATAAAAAGCTATTCTGAATGTTTGAATTATCACATACTTTAAAAAGTCAATGCAATTAAAAGCAAGCTATTACTCTGCCAAAAATAACTGGCATGAAATACCCAAGGGTAATGAAATTTCATTTTTATTGTATTGCTTTCCAATAAGGGGTGAAAAATAAAATTTTGTAGAAGGGATTGCACTGAAACTATACAACGGTTTCAGTGCAACTATTGTGGATGTTTGCCAAATTCTTCAGTTTCTTGTAGCTGACGACTAAAGAGCAGTATTTGGCATTACTTGTGTCTTGGACAAAGGTACTGTTTCGTTGGTTTGCTTCCAATTACTTGCAGGTTTAATGCTTGATTGATTATACGTTGGTCCAATAAGCCTTCTATTTTTCATAAGGCAGCAAGGTTAGGTAATGAAAACGTGCAGGCGTCAATACGCTGGCTAATAGACTGGATGAGATTAGACACAGCACTGGAAATACTGGACCCTCCTCTTTCCCCTTCCCTTCTCATACTTCCCCTCTCCCCCAGCCTTGCCATCGCTCGCACGCCCAGAGAGGGCAGGGAGCTGGAGGGCCACGGAGGACGTGCCTTTCCGAAGGCAGTACCATGCATCTCCAAGGCATGTGCTGGGGCTCGCCTTCACCCGCAGTCCCACGCAGGGAAAGTCTGGGAACGTCCTGGGGTGCACGCACACAGAGGCCGCCTGGCTCCAGGGACAGGCGTCAAGTGAATTCGTAACGTAAAACCACCTCTGGCTCACGAAATTTCAGATGGAGACACAGCTCTCGAGCATGGTGTGGGTCTCTGGCCATCCCAAACGGATGGAATGAATAAGCCTGCAGGACGTGGGGTTTTTCCACGGCTTTAAAAAGCACATGTGCGTGTTTTTCTGTCTTGGGATTTGTTAACAGCCAGTGCAGTAATGTACTACAGTTTTTTGCACTATATTTGGTCAGTGACAAACATGCATACGGCACTGGGCAATAATTAGTATCTGCTCTTTCCTTTTAGGTATCGTATGTACAGGAAAAGCCAAACAACAGGCTTCCCTTCACTAATCACAATTTTTTCAGCACCGAACTATCTAGATGTATACAATAACAAAGGTAAGAATTTAATTCCTCTTACTATACAGTAGACTGTAGTCCTCTTTACTCAAATATATTACATTGGCTTTCTTTTTCACTCCTTTCTCTATTTATCAGTTCATGCCCATTTTCTTCCTCTGTTTATTAGTTCATGCCCATTCCATTTATTACATAATACAAATCTAATTAAATTTATTACAGGCAGATGTATGCCTCTCAACATAAGTGTAGATTTTAATATGCCTTAAGATATTTCTGTATTTTGACTGCAAGCTATTAAGTAAATGTTACACAGGAAGCAAAACTGAAAACAGCTCTATTAACTAAGAGAAGTATATTAAGAAATGCCGTGGGTGAGATGTTCAGAGTCCAGCATTCCTTATAATTAATTATTTGTCCCTTTGCTCCTTTCCAATAAAATTAATGGAGTTTGTATATGCAAACCCTCTAGCCAGCTAAAAAACTTTGGCAGATCATCAGTGGATAAAGCATGGGATAGATGCTGTCCGAGTTCCTTTATGTTTTGGGTTTTTTAATCACTTGAAAACCACTACGTACAAAATGAAATATCATTAGCAAAAAAAAAAAAAAAAGGTTACTGCACAAATAAGCCGTCACTGGTCACTCTGTAAAGACTCCGCTGAATACAAGTGTTTGCAGCTTCTCTTAGTTTATTAGTTTATTGCATTCCCTGAAATCTCCTCTAATGAACTGGGGAAAAAAATGTTTCTAAAAATAAAGCATTCTAATAAACCTGTCCTCTTACATCTTCAAATGAGCAGTACTGTTTACTTTCTTCTATTCCCAGTAAAGTTAATGTTACTTGTGTTCCTCTGTGAGCAAAACGAAATAATGTTTTTCCCAATGATATTCTTGAAAGTAGCTCCATTGCAAAGAGATCAGTCTTTCTTGAGAAGAGACATTTTTAATTTGGATGCTTGCCTGCAAAGGAAGTAGGCAATTTTTAATTATTTTTTAAAAAAACTTGCAAAAGAAAGCTTCTTCAGGCATAATTTTATATTATAAACTTATAATCTAAAAGCTATTTTGCTATGAACTATATGCAAAGCAAGGAAACACTTCACTGTTAGACAATGGGGTTTGTACACTTCTGTGTTCTCAATATGCGCGTTAACTTGTAGAAAAATTAATAAGAGCATTCTGCAAAAAACATGCAAGCAGAGCTGTCGGTAGCGACTTTTGTAAAAGTAAGTAATATAGGGACTCTGCTACCAACCCAAAGAGCACAGGATGAAAGAGGAAATGTGTTACTTTTCTTGGCAGCGTCGTTGCTGTTGGTGAAACAGTGTTTAGTCTCCGAGTTGGCCGTGCTGGGTAGAAGGCAGACTGGGGGCAGGTCTGTACAAGTGCAGTGACAGACAGCGTTCACCTTTTGTTTCTTAACGCGTGCAGGCAGTTCTGTGCACACTGAAGGCCCTGGGTGAACAACGTGAGATTTTCGCCATGAAGGCAAATGTTGAATGGGAAGCAGTGATTTATAACATTCAAAATCTTCAATTTGAAACCACAGAGTTGGGTGGTGAAGAGAAGTGCCTCTCTGTTATCTCTGTTTCAGAAGAAAGGGTCGTTTCCCTTGTTCCAGGATGCTCCATTATGGCAGGCAGGTCTTAAAACTGGTGGGAAACCTTTTCTGGTGAAAGGCTGTAGGCCAGCTGCTGAGAGGCCCTGGTTATCTGTGGTCACAGCTGAAATTTGGGTGCGCTGCTGGCGATATCTGCTCTGAGTGAACTCGGGCAAATCAGCAGTGGTGTGAGATCGGCACCGGTGTGCCACTCTCTAATTTATGACTTGTTGTAAATTTAGAGGCTGACCTTTAGCAGCTTTGTAATGAATTTCTGTTGCGTTTAACTGCCTCCTTTTCTCTCATTAGAAGTTTTGACGCATTGTTTCATGTGACTGATTGCACTGGCTCTTGGCATTTAAAGTACATCATGCGTAGTTTTTCCTGCTGCATTGCTCATGCATCTTCATTTGGATAGTGTTTGGGTGCTTGCTTCCCTCTTCAAGGAAGAAAAACATCATCATCCTCAATCAGTCCAAAACATGGCTACTTGTTGGCTTCCTTGATTTGCAGCAGATGAGTTAACTAGGAATACAGAGCTTCTGACCGACTGATGTCAGGAGGCAAAGGGAGGCTTTTCCATCCAGAGGTGTTACAGGACAGTTGCTCTAGCTGACTCATCGTGCACTGGTGCAGAACCTGATTGATTTTCACAGATCATTTGGGGTTTTGGTTACTGTCAAGCCTTGGAAAAGGAGTTACTCTCCTACTAGCAAGTGCCTTCCTTTCTAGTGTGCATTCTTAGTATGCTTCTGGTTAGTAGCTAATAAAGTCAACCTAAATAAATTTCTGAGAGGCTCCATCTCCCACTGACATGAATGGGTCATTTTTCAGTGCAGTGTTGTTTAAGATAAATACATTTTTTTAAAAGCTGCAAGGGGCTAGGAATGCTCATTTTCTACCCCAGGTTGATAGTTCTCGTACCCATTAAAGCAGATATGCTTTCTTGTAGTTCTTCAAAGCACTTCAGGAGTGGGCTTGGTTGCCAACATTATCCAAGGGCTTATTCAGACACCACTGGAAAGCAGCCACGGGGATCAGATGTGTCCTCAAAGAGCTGTAGGGAAGCAACATTCCCAGAGCAAAAGGAGGTTCTGCAGGAGTAGCTGAAGCTAAGCTACCCAGACCAGACCATGTTCAGCGTATCCGCTGTTAGTAATGCTGCCGCAGACCCTCTGCGCGGGCTGTCTCACAGTACCGACCCACCACAGGAACCGCTTTTGGTTTTGCTCAGCTGGATTCTGGCACCGAAGGGAGTTTTCTGTATCCTTTTGGTCACTGGCCGCTGCCTCAGGAAGGCTAGGGGTGTAATTCATCCATCACGGGGCTGCTGGTCCTGTCGCAACCCCAGCCCCCACACATGCACAAATTCAGGTGCCAAAGTTAGGTTTTCGAATTAGGAGGCTCCTGTCAGGGGTTCCCTGTGTTGTTAATGGAGACAGAGGTGTACGCTTTCAGGGGGTGATTCAGAGTCTCAGAAACTGCCTAGATATGGGGAGCCTAGTCTCCCTCCTCTTTCCAAGACTACCCTTCATAATTGTTATTAATGCCTTCCATATTCATTTTACTGGAGAGCATTGGCAAAGGGGAGGACTTTACACCTAAGTTCTTTGGCAACTTCTGAGCTTCTGTTCAATGTCTTCATAGCTTTCTCAAACATTTCTGCTTTCATTTATTTTATTAAAAGGCATAAAGAAAAAGAGACTTTAAAATGATTATTAAAACTTGTTACAAGAAATGTCAGTGCATTGATGATTTTCTAAGACTACGCCTTCTGGAGAGGATCAAAACTCCTTATGCAAGAAGATAAATGTTAATTGGATTGTAATAGCTACCTGTGACTTCAGGGCCTTGGAGGAAGGTTATACGGAGCAAGAAACTCTCAGAAAGTTGTGTAAGTACAGGTTTACCCCTGGATTCAAGGGTGCCCGCCACCAGGAGAAATTCTTTTTAGCCACAGAGTAAGAGGATGCCAAAAATTACTGTGTTGTATGATCTGCTGGCCTTGTACCATGTCTAAACTTTCATTCCTGCATTTAATATTTCTTAATGCCTTAATTAGGGTTTGCTGTAATGCTGTTCATGCCCCCACCCCACCCCCCCAAAAAAGGGAAAGATTTTACAGACGTTAAACAGAGGCAGGCAATTTATTTGTAAATCATTAGCAATACTTCATATTTTAGTGTCTGGTATTTTAGTGTCTGGCTGTCACTTCAGTAAGTGCATGCTTTTTGGCTGAGTGAACAATTTTAACTAACTGTCTAAAGACAGACTATTATCTTTCGAACACTTTTAAAAGATTAGGTTTTGTAGTGGTGAGTTAACCACCCAAGAATCTGAAGCTATCGAAAAAAATAACGTGATGCCTCTCCTAGCATGCCGCAACATACACGTGGTGTTGCTGAAAGGAAAAGCAGATGAAGGAAAGAAACAACGAAAAGTATGCAGGGGAGTTTGGGATACTAGAAAAATCAAAACCAGCTGTACGTCGGTATGCTTGTTAATGTATCGGATAAGAAATAGATCAATGAAGCATGTATAAAGTATCAGCATGTGGCATACCACAGATACATGTTAAGAAATGTACCTGATCCAAATGGATCTAACAGGAAAATTATTTTCATATTGGAAAAAGGCAGAGTAATATACCTGGAAGACAAGGATGATCTTTGAGAAATAATAGCACTTTGGGAGAAAGAAAAGTGGTGTAACCTTCTGTTTGCCCTATCAGTTTTCTTTCATGCTTTATCTCTGCTGTTGTGATGATGCCTTGTCATGGAAACAAGAGCTTTTAAAGAGGAGCTGTCAGGGTATCTAGGTCGTCTCATTGCCGATGCAGAGAAGTTTGCCAGAAGTGATTTTTGCAGTGTATTGGTAAAATCTGGAACACTATTGCGCTCTTTCTTTGGAAGATGCAATTGCACATGCAAATGAAAAATCTTCAGAATTCTGTAAGGAAGGGAAGATTTTCCCAACTGCAATTAGCCCCGCTTCTGTACCAGATTATTTACATCATTACCTTGTATAGTAAATCATTTTTTTCCTTTGACAATGTTTAAACTCCTTAAGCATTTTACTAACCCTTATCCCTGACCTGTCTTGGGCAGAAAACGCTGTGGTTACTTAGCAACTCTGCTGAAGGAGAAGGCACTGTTCCCAGTTGCACAGTAAATGCTGAAGTTAATTCAGCATTAAATCAGAAATTGAAATTCTTTCTTAGGTATGAAGAATTTGAGAGACTTTCACTGCATTTATTTTCTAAATACAGGGTGAGTTTTCTGAAAAAAAAAATTTACAAGAAAATTAGTTAACTTGTTTGCTAAAATTATTCTGAGATTGTTTGTCTAAAAACATGTTGTTCATTCTGGGCCAGGACTTCTACACGCTCTTTCTTTTTTTTCCTCCGATTGAAATGTTATCAATTAATTTATACTGAAAAACGATTCAGCAGATCTTGAAGCAGGATACGTGATGTCTGTGGGTAATTCTGAACTATCTGTCTCACAGTTGGATGTTGTTCACGTTGCTTAAGGCCTTAATCCACCTCCCAACACAGAGGCTTTCCAAGCGCCCTTTGGGGTGCCAGAGGGCTCTGAGACACCCACTCAGGTCTGACAGGTATGGCGCACGAGACGGGGGCAATCCAGGCTCAACTTTAACGAGGAGATATCCCAGGGAGTCGCAGATGGCACTAGGTGCTTGTAGTTGACCCTGAGAAGGTTAGAGGAGCTGTCCCCATTTCTAGCTGAAGGAAGGGCGTTTCTTACCTGCACATTTTTCACCACCCGTATTTCTAGCCTCAGGTACCTGTGTTAAGTGCTTAAAGCTAAACAGCGCGAACGCCCTTCGCCTGCTGCGTTAGTGCTTCATTTCACTCTGATGTGATTTCAGCATCCGATATCTCAGTTTACTAGCACTGGGAAGAAGTATAATGTCATTTGGGATATCTGCACATCTTCACTTTACAAAACATTAGCGTCTAAAGCTCATTTACAACAGCGAGTACCAAAATTAGGTTAAAATGTGTGTGGCTGTTAAGAATAATAAAATAAGATTCTTGTTCTGGTTGGTGATTATACACGATAAAACTGTGGCTGGTGGCTTGCTCTGCTAGCATCTGTCTGAGTATACATTTGGGAAGAAAAGTACAGAGGTTGCAGCCTAGAACAATAAGTAAACGTTGAAGAGAGTCGGGTTTTCCTCAGTTACGGGTTTCATAACCAAAGGAACCCAGCCCACTTTCTTCTGTCTCCTCCATCAGCAACCGGGTGGCCTCTAGTCATACAGCCTTCAAAAGCTTCCTCCTCTTTCAGGGCAGCTGGGGTCTCCTATAGCTCTTGGGCATCAAGTTAATGTGGACTAAGAAATGAAGCAGAGGTGAAACCCCCAAACCTTTTCTGAGCCAAAAGAGAGGGGAAAAAAGAGCTATGACCAAAAGAAAGCAAGGGGCCAGAATAGTTCGGGGGCACTCCTGCTGTTATCTGAGAAGCATTTTCTTCTTGATCCGGGTGAAGTTTTCTTCTTCTGACTACTAAGCAGTAGTCAGAACTGCACAATCATAACAAGAGCCAGTTTGTTTAATGTCAAATATCATCTTCATTAGTTACCTTGTGCTTGTAAATGGAGGATTTTAAATTAAAAATTCAGAAAAGCATTTGTGGTACTGGTAACTACCCTACTTTGTTTTATTCTTTTAAGAATAGTGTTATGTTAGAGGAATTCTGTCTCTGTTATTACCCTGCTCTATTGTATAGTGTTATTTTTCTTCAAGTAGCTTTTGAAGCCATTTGTGGGGGAGCTGTACAGGTCATTTACAGAGGAGAATAGTTTTTAAATACTGTTATTGGAACTTGCTTTTGTAAGATATTCGGGTATATAAATTAAGGTGGTGTGAAGTTGTTGGGTTTGGGTTTTTTTACAGTAATCTCAAAATAAATTATCTTCCCTTAAAAAACCCCAAACCCAACTAAAGCCATTTATATTTAATTTGATCGTTTCCAACTGTTCTGCTTATGGTTCAGGCTTTTTTAGAGGCCAGTTTTAAAAGTTCCTTGTAAAAATGATTTATCCAACTTGCACAGAATTTAGAAATAGACTTAATGGATAAATAGAAGAAATAGTGGGGAGGGGAACTACCTCAGCTCACTGAGATGATGAATTTGAAGTTTTAGTCCTTCTAAATGAATCTTCACAACCATTAAGTGGTCCTTTTTTGTGGTTTTGACTCATTTTTGCTGTAAAGCCACAAACTTTATTTTTATTATGCAGTTGTGTCACTGTAATAGGAGAATGAATTTCGATCTGCCATATGTAATTTAAGCCAAAAAGTGATGGCAATATTAAAAGCATCGACACTAGTTTTCTCATTTTTTGCTAATAGCAGTATTAAGCCATTTTTATTTTACTGAGCAGCAGAATGGCTGCCAACTGTCAGACTAGGACGGGCAAGAGTCAAATGTGGTTTATTTAAATGGAGGGTGTCTGCCTGGCAGAAGTTTGCGTAAATGTTAGCGAGCCGTTTTCTGTGTCTGTCAGTGAGTAGGCTTCAGCAGATCCCAGGTCACTCTGGACTCTGTCATTGGGCACAAAATGGAAGACAGTTAGCAACCTATTCAGTTTTTGTGGGAAGCAACAGTCTAGTGCATCAAAAAAAGTTTCTTCTCTGATTGACACACACTTTAGTCAACGGAAGGAGATGAATAATCAGAAGAAATTGTCACCCCCTTCAGTCAACGTTGCAATACACTGCATTTCCTATGGTGCTGTGTCATGTTGCAGTCGTGCAACTTCGTTGCTGGCTGTTAAATGACAACCAGCCCCTGGAACTTTGTTCCTCCTGGGGGAGCCACAGGTGGCAAGGCTGGAGGAAAGGGGAAAACAAAGTATGATATACCTCCTTCTCTACACGTCTTTGGTGTGGTGTATTTCTGACGTACTTTTGATTCATGGTGTTTCATCATTTATGAAGGCATTATCATCTTGCTTTCTTGATTCATTTTTCTTTGACTAAAGCTGAGGAGAACCGTTCTGAAGGTCACGTGTTACTAGATCTCATCAGGATGGCTTAATTCCTAGCTTAAAAAGGCAAACTGAAGATGATTTATCTAAAGTTACATACATGTCTTCCAGTATGTGCAGTATATTGTCTCTAACATAAAAAGTATTTGATGACAGCTCATCTTCAGCTACAGAACTAGAGTGGTTACAAGATTGGGTGATGACCAGCGCACATAGTGAAGTCAGCACTGTCTACATGAGAGTAAGCGTCTGAGCGGCGATTGCATTCAGAACTATATGTAAATGCTAGTGGTGAGATTTATTTCACGTAAAGTTAACGGAGCTGTCTTTTTGAAAGTGAAACCCCACCCTTCTTTTTCTGGTAATGAAAATGTAAAGTGCCAGCACCTTTTACAGTGGATGGAAGCTTCAGCTTGTGTTGACTGTTTAGTCCCATGTTGATTACAGATCCTGCCTGCAATCTCCTGTAACTGTATTGTTTAAAAACTTCTATGTCTTTGTGTTCAGGGTAGTTATGGGTCCCTCTGGTTTTCGTGGTCATGTCAAAATTATCTTTTTCTCCATGAGCAAAGAAATACTTGCTCTTCTGTTTCATAAATGGCTCTGTTCACATCCAAGAACAGATGTAATCTGTGCCTGTGCAATTTAGAAATTACTGAATTTCAGGAAACAGATTCTGAAAATTAAAATATACCCTAATTAGATTAGAGATACTGTTACCAGGTTAAGTAACTGCATTATTAAGATTTTACATTACATGTGTCTTTGCAAGAAGACAGAAAGAAGAAAAAAAGGAGAAGGAAGGAATGAGATTTAGTTTTAGTGTTTCCCAAGCTGAGGCAGTTGGCCCATAAAGTGAACAATAGAAAGCAGCACTGGATGATTTTTATTGAAAGACCATATTATTGAAAGCTCTCCCTCAACACATGAATTTAATGTATAGACCTGTAATACAAACAGCTGCTGAACCCACCCCCATTCTGTGTTGTTCCAAGTGGCCTCAATGAATGGCCTGAGGTTTGAGTAATCTACAGCACCTTAATAACCGCTTATTGCCATACAAAAAATTTAAAAGTGCATGAAAGTCTAGATTTGGTGTGGAACATAGTGTTAGCATAGTGTTGGGCAAAATTCATGCTTTGGAAAATGAGTTTTGGTAAGGGCAGTTATGTAGGCTTATTGTAGAGTTCACTGTATTTTATCTGCCACATTTTCAACATGATTACTTTTCTCCTTCCTAGCCAAATTGATATTGTCCCTTTCTCTCCTGCCTGCACTCTCTGCCATCTCAGTTATACCCAAGCCACATTCAGCCTTTCCCTCTTTCATCTGACTTCTGACTGCACTGGGCCTATGTACAGCTATGGTCTCCTCTAGAAATAAATAGCTGTTTCTTACTGATATGCTTTGTAATACTTTGATTTACTTTATTCTGTTAGTATTGCAAAACAGGTTAATCGGATCCTGTTTCAGATACAAACCTGAAGTCCGTTAACACAGGTTAACACTAAACTTGGCGTAGTGCTTTAAAAATGAGCTATGGCATAAGTATCTGTATTTCTGCCCTTTAGCAAACGTAGTCTTCTTGTGTGTGTGTTGACAAGAATGATGTGAACTTTAAATGGCGTAAGACAAATCGTACTAGTATTCATTCATACTATCGGGAGCACAGTCTCGTGTGCCTAGCATTTGAATAATACGAGAGGAAAGTATCATCTGTTGTACAATACCGTGAATGAAATATGTTGAAAATGGTCATCAGAAGAGCAGCATTCAAACTGAGCGATGAACGCTTTTCTCTGTTACCTCCAAAGTAGGGTTGCGAGGAGCTCAGATAACTGTGTGAAATGGGTGCTTGTGGATACTCTGCCTCGTTCCCTGCTGGCGGCAGATCCCCCAGCCTACGTTTGTGGCTATTCAGGGTTACCAATTCGCTTACCAACCCACCTTCGTGCCAGGGAAAGCTGGCGACACCGCTTTCGGACTGGAAATGGCTTGCGGCTTCTTTGAGGCTGTGCTCTATCGTAACGAGCAGTCAAGTGCTGCTGGGTCAAGTGGTTGAAAGCTGCGGAGCGGCTCTGCGGGCTGCGTGTGCTGGGAGAGCTGCTGGCCTGGGAGCCGGTCACACGCACGTGGCTGACGTCTCCCTCGTTTCTTTCCTTTCTCCCTTCTAGCTGCGGTATTGAAATACGAGAACAACGTCATGAATATCAGACAGTTCAACTGCTCTCCTCATCCGTACTGGCTTCCAAACTTCATGGATGTGTTTACCTGGTCCTTGCCATTTGTGGGTGAGAAAGGTACGTAAATTGGCTCTGTTTGTAGAAACTGCAAAACGGTTCCTTAGTCGCTGCGCGTGTCGCCTCACTTATTTGAAATGGCAAGAATAAGTTGAAGACAGATGACTTGCTTTCAAGGGCAAATTTGAAGAAAGGGGCCTCAGAGGGGCAAGCAATTACCAATTGTTAATCACACTTCTCTTATGTTTTTATAATTTCCACTCTTTCCAGGCTATGATACTGTTATGTTTCTGCTGTAGAAATAGATTTTATGGCATTGCAGGTACATTCACTGAATAAAATTCTTATTAGTTGTTCTTTTATAAGCTCTTGGGCGTTCCCTTGGGTATTGCTTACTGCTCAAGTGCCATCACAACAGACTTCACTACCTCATGGTTACATCCTTACCCAGCTGACCTTTCTGATAAGACCATGGGTTGCTTTTTCACCAGGAAACACAGAGCTGGTGATGCTAAGACCCAGCCTGGTTAACTGTTCCTGGAGAGAGTAGAGACATGACAGGAGGAAGGAAAACCTGCTCCTCAGCCCCTTCTCTGCCCAGGGCTTCCAGTGCCTCAGCGCTGGCGAGAAGGCTCTGAAGAACATAAATGACGTTTTATTGAAACACGATGCTCTTGACGTTGCCTGAAGACAACTTCATGCTATGAATGGCAAGCACACAAAAGGCATGAAAACACTTTGGTCTTACATACTAAATGAATACATAATGCAAACTGCTTAAACCCCAAGTCATTTTATTCAGGGCCTGAGATGAAGCTTGCTTTGATCCATCCATTATAGTATATTGCTGCAACAGCAATTACTGCCAGAAAACCATAATAAACTCCTAAAAGCTGCTTGGAATAACAGTTCTCTCTTAATAGGCAACTGGAAATACAGCCAGCTGTGGCTCTTACCTGCAGTCATAACCGGCTTTGTTTTCAGCTACTCTTTTGTATGAGGAGAGCTGCTGGTGAGATGCCTGAGGTCTCTGTGAACAAAGCCGATAGACAATGAAATAGGGATTAACAAAGAATAGACAGCTGTTTCCACTAATGGAGACATTACATAATCCACACTGACATGTGTTGCAGACTCTTGTGAAGCAGATAAAATGCGTTCATTTTCTTTGGCCGTAAACTCAGCTGGGCTGGTTTTAGGATGGGCCTGTTCTCCGTCCACACTGCAGTCCTGTAAGATGTTCTGTGACGTCAATTTTTCAGAGGCTTATCAGTGGCCTCCTCAGGTGGGGCTGCAGGATGCACAGATTTCTTGAGATTCTGAGACCATGGATGCTGCTCCTTCTTTTTTTCTTAGCTTTTTTTTTTTTTTTCCTCCTTCACGTCTTCCAGTGGTCACTCTTACCAATTGCTTGGAAATTTTAGATCCCCTAGAAGTGAAATTAGTGTTTTCCCTTTCTCTCCAGAACAAAACTCAAGGATGTAAGAGTTGATGTTCTACACAGCTTTTTATTTATTTCCTTTCTTTTATAGATTTTTTTCCCCCTCAAAAGCCAACCAAGGTAGGAAACTGTTAGTTTCACTTGTTGTTGTTGTTAATGTGGAAACTCTTTCCACTAATCCTGTCAAAGGAAAATATTAAATCCTTCACTAATGTAGGAAAAATATAGCTTTGTCCCACACTTCTAATGTTCCGAGCCATCTTAATTGTCACAGAAGAGGATTTTAATAACCACTTGATTAAAAAAATTAAAGTTTCAACCTGCGTAGCTAGTGCAAGACTAGACATGCCTGGTAACCCTTTTAATGATGCTTACTACATGTAGATGTAGTGGAGTTTCTCTCAATCTGCTAATGATTTTACCTTGTAACTTTGGCTTTTTTGATCTTTTTGATCTAAATTACATTTCCTTGGTTGTGATTTTTTCTGGGGTTTTTTTGGGGGTGTTCTTATTCTGTGTGCTCTCTGGTTAGTGTCTCACCGTTGCCTTACCAGAAAGAGCTGGGACCAGGTTAGGGGTGGCCTGAGACTGACCTTTCTGTGCCCAGGTTGCAAAGTAAGCAAGCTGAATATATTCTTGCTTCACCGATAATGATGTTTCTACTGAATATAGAATCGTTCTGGCTGAAAGAGACCTACAATGATCATCCAGTCTTTTTGTCCTGGATTTCAAGGGACACTGCCCCTTTGTGGGCCTCTTACAAGGGTTAATGTTTTGTTGAACTGAAAGTATAGTGGCCAAAACCTGGATAAATAAATAAAAATATTCTGTGATCCCTCTTGCTGTAACTTTTTCAATTGCAATATCGTTCCATTTGCTGAACAGGGAAATCAAATCCTACTGCAGTGTAGCAGCAGGAGGAGAGTGGTCAGGTCTGTTGTCCAAGTTAAGTGAAAGGCAAAAATGTATTCGGGGGAGGAAACAAGAGTTACCTAGTTCATTGACAGTTGCAAAAAGAGAGATCGTAAACACATTAATTTTTTTTAAGGTCTATTTGTTGTGGTGTTTGTTATATTTGGAACAATTTTTATGGGAACCTGTACTTGTTATTAACTACACAAGACACTTCAAGCTTATATTACTACATGCATAAAACAAGGTCATCTTGTTTAAAAAGTGGGTGCCATTTCTGTACTGAGTTTTCATTAACACTACTACAGCTAGAGTTTGCTCTCTATCAGACCAGGAAAGCTTAATATCAACATTTTGTTTTCCATTTTAGTGACAGAGATGCTGGTGAACGTGCTGAACATCTGCTCAGATGATGAATTGGGGACAGAGGAAGATGGGTTTGATGGTAAGAGCCTCCTGCCCTTGGTTAAGATTGTTTGCCTTGAAACGACTTTAAAAGTTTATTTACTAACCATGGGATAATTTTCTGAGTCCCATTTAATTTCTGGGCTGCTGAAAGCAACTGTTGCCCTAGACTCCAGTGGATTTGTTTACTGCATGCTTTGGAAAGAATTAAGAGATCTTCTGTCCTGTTCTAACCCTTTCCTTGGTCTCACTCTTTTGGTTAAAAAAAAAATAATAATATTTCCCTCCATGAAATCTGGTTTGTGTTGTCACGAAGAGGTTAGATGTTGATTTCATGCATAAGATCCCAGGGATTTCCATAGAAAGTTTAATTTTATCAATGAAATTATCTTCCTATAATGAAATAAGCTTCCTGCAGAGCTACTTCCAAAATATCGGTACCACAACTTTGGAAGACTTGAAATATTTCATTAGTCACCTCTTTTAATGCACTTGTGTATCTAAAAGGCTTTAAGAAGTAGTAGAATCAATAAAAATAAATGTGCAAACAGATAGAGAAATGTTATGACCTGACATTTCTGCTAAGAGAGGAATGGTCACTTCTGTTGTTATTTGGGTTGGAGTTTATATGATGATAAGTTGCCTTCTACCTGTTGGTTTGACTGTAAATGATACTTTATATCTTGCAATTTGGGGATTCTTAGAAGTCAATTTATACTATTAGACATTATTTTCTGTTAGGCTGTGCAAGAGTAAATTGCAGCTCTCCAAAATGTCCCTTCTCAGTTGAGCAAAACTGAAAAAAAATCCCATGCATCCCTAACATTCTTATTGGGAATGCTTACAGTGTGTAAAAACCAAAATATTTAGGAAAAGAACAGAACTATTAAAAAATTCAGAAAAAAACAGAACCTGGAAAAAACCCCAAATATTCTCCGGGTGTTTGTAGGTAGAATGAATGAACAGGAGAACGAAGAACTTTCAAGTAAGACAAATATTTAATGAAGTTGTAATTAATAATTAAAAGTTCTTTCTCAAGGTCTTTATTTTTAATCTTTGGAAGGGGAAGCTAGATCACGGGTTTTGACAAATGTTTCCTTTGTGATGGAGAGGAGTATGGATGATAGCAGTTTGATTTTACTCTGAATAGCCAGATGGAATTCCCTGTTCTGCATCCACCAGGGAGTGTGGACACGAACAATTATCTTGCAGGACTTGGGACAAAGACTGAATTTATTGAAACCGGTAATCAGTGGAGAGAAGAAAACACCTGTTTGCATATTGTGCCCAATTTTTTTTCTCATGAAATTTAAATAAGTAGCTACTGTGTAATTAAAGCAGCATGCGAAACAGTACGGAGGCACACAATGAGTAAAAACTGTGTCAAATTAAATACAGTAGCAACAAAACCACGTGCTTAAAATCCTTGGCTCAAGAAAGCACTTAAGTGCAGGCTGAAATCCCACTGAATGCAATGCCAAAGCAAAGGCTTTATGGGAAGGATTTTTAAATTAATTCAGTGCTGGCCTAACACTTTCTTTTAAAGTTGTACCATAAACTTCCATTGAGCACAGACAGGCCGATGCCTGTAGTCCTTTTTGAAAATTTTAGTGCGTCAGCGTTCCCATGCCTTAAGCCACGCTTCAGGAGCACGTTTTCCAAAGTAGAGGCAGAAATAACGAGGCGTTAGGGGTCTTTGGAGACAGCAGCCCTCGCCGGCTGCGGGAGGTCTCCGCATCCACTGCGTTTTTTCGGGGAGGAGGGTGAAGCCCGCCGCGGCTCCCTGGGGATTTTACCACAGCACTCCTCCAGACGTGGAGTCGGCAGCATTGCAGGTGTCTGAGCAGGGAGACAGGCCGAAATCCTCTGGGCTTGCATGTGTGTGTACTGCACAACGATACCTAACAGCGTTAAAGTTTCCAGATGAGGCACAATTAAACCATTCCTGGTACTGTAATGCTAATCCTGTTGTCTAAATCTGCTTTCAGGTTTTTTCTGTATGAATGATTTTTCTGTGTAAAACATTATGTTAAGGAAGATATTAGAAATGTCGTCTTCTTTAGCATGTGTAGCTAAAACCAGAGCTGGCGTATGTTCATGTCTGCTTTCCCGGATAATCCCCTTGGAGTTGTAAAATGGGATCCATGGCGCTGGTGCTGCGGCTTGCTGTGGGTGCACGCTTGTACCTTCAGCCCACTGGAAGCGGTGGGCTCGTGGGGATCATACACATGGAAGAGACTGAGGATTCGGGCATAAAAGTAAATTTGAGGGTTGATTTAAATTTAAACAGAGGCTGATGTCTTTAATGGTTTCGTGGGGGGTTCTTATGTATTACCTGCACAACAAAGGAAAATCCTTTTTTTTCTCAGAGATAGTTGAGTTCCCTCTCTTATTTTTTTTCCTTAGAGTCTTGCCTTTTGGGGGAGAAGAGACAAGATGTATTTCATTTGTGTTCTTGATGAAAGAGACTGGAATCATTATCAGCTGAAAACTGTTTCTTTAAGGGCTGTATATTGACAGTCCTGTAGTGGTTCAACATGTCCACTATTCTTCTTCAATAATTTCTGTCCAGCTTCCTCGGAGGACTGCAGCAGTACAGTCCTATTTGCCCACTGACATTTTTCTTTAGCAGCATTTCCCATAGAAGGAAATGCCTGATACCTGCAAGAGCAGATGCATTTTGTTTGATGGAATGATTCTTTAAAATCATTGCTTCTTTTTATATCATCAGTAGTTTTCAGGGCTCGCTGCTGATTTCCTTTTTCTCCTTGCAGTTTGAACATGCCCTGACCTGGGTTCCCACATGTAATGAGAATGATCCATCACTATGGTTTGCACTGATCATTCATTTCATTCATTTGTTATCTTCTCTTACACTTTCTCGCCCTCTGTCTTCCCCTCTCACTTCCCCCTTCAAAACAAAGCCCCATCAGTATTGCCTGACCTCACTGCATGGTGTTCTTGTGAGCCCCTTTTTATAATTATTATTATTGTTATTTTTTGGTTCTGAGTCATGCATGTTGCATCTAGCCATGAGCAGGATGCTCAACAGCATGCAGTCCCTTTTTTTTTTTCTTTTGGTTTTTTTTTTTTTTTGCTTAAGGAAACACATCATGGGGATCTGATCAATTTGTTGTAGGCAGTTTCTGTGTATGCTTAGTGGGAGAAAACCTAAATAGCAATTGTAGTGCCCTTTATCCCATATGTCCCTGCTGGCCTGTATTGGCCTTTTGGTTTCACTTGCTTTAAAAATGAGAGGATATGATAGGACAAATTTTCTTATCTCTGATAGTTTCCTCTCGCAGTACTTTCTCTTTCCTGTTTTCTATAGTGGTTGCAATATAATCTGATCCAGCAAAAAATGTCGTGGGTGAACGTTAGCTCGTGTGCTCTATGGTTTGTGCATCAAACATATCGCTTAGCAATAGGAGCCGCAAATACTTCTACCAAGCCAGCATATAGTCAGAGTCCTGTTTTATTTTAATTAGCAACATTTCTGGCCTCACGAATTTGATTGAAAAAACTAAGCTGCTAATTAAAAGGGTGCAATAACGTAATAGACAACTTGACACAAATGCACTGCTTGCTTTGTACGCATCGCTATCGTGATTTGGCATAAAGACACTCCTGAATTACCTGCCTTAATTTTTGGATTGCCTTCAGCGTTGTAGCTCACAGCCTTCTGATGGAGAAGCCACTGTCACGGTGCTAGCTGCAGCATGTGTTCCTCAGCTGGAAGACAGCTTCCCCAGTAGAGCGCTGTAGTCCGAGCCTAAAGAGAAGTACCAAGTCGAGCACCTCCTGCCGATCAAAGCCCGGTTCTGCTGGGAACAGCTGCATACGAAATTTGCCACAGCTCTTCGGTGCAATAAAACCGCACTTGTGGCAAGCTCTGCACCAACTGACACAGAGGCTGGCTGAGCAAACGCAAAGGCCTCGTCATTATAGTCTCAGTTACTTACCAATGCCTTGGGAAGGGTGTTCGGGATACTGCCCGGGCAGATGAGAAAGCCTTAGCTTTTCAATGAGTTAATTTTTAACTAGGAGAGAAATGGAGGGGTTTTCCCACTCGTTTATGTTTGTTCTTCCTCCAAACCAGCAAGGTTGGGCTGCAATGTATACCTGCTCTCTGTGAGTTGGTGGCGGAGGGGCCCTTTAATGTGATCTTTTCATTTAGCTATTCATTCATTTATTTATTTGGCCAGATACGGTTATTTCCATGCCCTAAACCATTTTTCACGTAAGCCATAGTACGGCACACTGGTGCGCTCTGCCTCTGGACCAACCTAGCAGCGTGCACTACATAACCGGTGCCCCCAAAACCCGTGTCGTGGTGCAGCTGTGCCTGGGCACCGAGTGCTGCACTCGTACCGTGGTGGTATTTGGATTTGATAACCGCAATCTGCCGGGCCATTTGAACAGATGCACGAGCGTGGTAGATGGCACAGGTTTCGGTAGAAGCGGCAGACGTGTCTCTGATAGTAAGCTATTCTTTCAGATATCAGGTGTAAATTGGAAGACTTGGCTTGATACCACTAAGTAAAGAGGGGTCATCAGGCAGGCACACCCCACATAAACTGGGGGGACTGTTTCTGAGAAGTGATTAAGCCTTATCAAAGCAGCTGCAATAATGTAGGAGAAAGTATACGTCCAAGGGGTGGGTGGTAACACCGAGGCTAATCTTCGCTGCTGATCTTCTGCCTGCATGTTGGTTTCCTGCAACACCTACTAACAAGGCTTTAAGCCGCAAAGGTTTCTTTTTCTTTTTCCCCATCGTTCTCAATCTGTTTCTTTCCTTTTGGATGTTTCCTGCCTAATTTGTTTCTTTTCTGTTTTTCAGACTTTACTTAAACATTGCGTTTCCATTGATGTTGTCAAATGTTCTATATTATTTTTTATTTTCATTCTACAAACATCACTGATCTTTTTCTTTCCCCCCCTTTGGAATTCATAAGAAGATCCCATTTATGCCCAGAAGAAAGGTATTCAATAAGTTGGAAGGCTTAAGTTTAATTAATTTGCCTAGTGCTTAATTAGATAATATATAATATCTTAGGATACCACTGAGACATTTGGGGTTGGCTTTTTTACTCAATATTGTTTTCTGTCTGTTCAATCCTACATCTCAGAATATTTTCAGACTTTATAGGGGTTTTTTTCGTTGATCTGTTTCTTAATCTGAAGGCCTAAATTACATTTCACCCAAGTCCTACATATCCGACTTGCAAGATCTGTGTTTGGATGCTACAAATCCGAAATCCAATAGAACTTGTTAAATTACTGAATTAAGATTCAAAGCTTTTATTCTACCTGCCAAATAATTTTTCCACTCTGATTTTAAACTTGGCTGTGTTCATGATTATTTTTTTTTTCCCCCAAGTTCCTTCATGCAAATAGGGTTTCTTTAGATATTGAAAGAAAAGTAAAAACTTAAGAGGATATCAGGCAACGTTTGCAAAGGCTAAAATTAACCCTTTTACTCATAGCCAGTTCTAAGGTTATGACCCATTTCCTTTCACATAAGTGCATGCTTTTAAGTGTATCTAAAGTAATTCATAAGGATTTGCAGTAGTGGTGAATTTCAGAATACTAAACTGGAGTAGTCACACTTGAAATGTGAGTCTAAGCTTCATATATAACTAGTTAGGGAATCCAAATACCATATCACGTTAGTAGTATTCACTCAAAACTAACAGGGCCACAAAACGTTGCAAATAGCAGGTGCATTATTTAGCAAATAATGTTTTAAAAAAACAAATAGGATAAGTAAAATCATTAGTAATATTTAGTAAGCAGAGACTATTTTAAGTCATTTTCACAGATCTGTTACAAATTAGGAAATCTTTTAAGTGTATTTTTAGTAACCTTTTATGTGTATTGATGAGAAACAAAATACTGCCTTTGAGCCTGCTGTGTTTTATGATTAAGTATTTTTTTCCATTCTCATTTTATATTTAAGTGTAGGGCATTGTATTTCACTTTGGTCATAAATTATAATTCCAGTTTTCAGTGCTCAACTTTTCTGGAAGTTAAACAGTGACTGAAGACAGTTGAATATACTTCTAAGACCAACTAGAACAGTGTGCGTTTGTAATAAACAAGTAGGGTTAGTTACATTGGGGGGGGGGTGGGAGGCAAGTTGTGTTTAAGTGCTTTCAGAGTAAAAAAGGAGGAAAACCATGTCTTGTGTATCTTGAGAGTACAATTCAGTGAGATTGTAGTAACTGTGAGGCAGGAATGTACCCCCTCTATTTCCTGAAGAACCCAACGGAATCATTGCCGTTTAATTTAAATTTTCCATTAAGCTGTTACAAATATATTTAATTCAGTTACAGCTGCATTACAGCTGTTTCTCCCACTCTTTGTTGTCTAGAATTAGACACTTATGCCTATCTATATCTTTGTATTTTTTTACACCTTATCTTCATACGTGGGAGATTTGAAAGCCATCATTCTGAGCGTAGTTTCTTTCAGTTTGAACTTCAAGATACAGGCTCATAATTTCCAGACAGCCTAAGTGGACAGTTAGAAATGCCTGGAAGTAATGCGTTTAATAGCTGCCCCAAAAGATGGGTGCGTGCAAAAGCCTGACTGTGAGACGTCTCCTTCACACTCCTCAGCAGACGTACGAACATCTCCCAGTCCGTACCCCCGCTCTTGCACCCATCGCCCACGTTGGGCAGCGCCCCGCTCCCCTGCCCGGTGCGCCGGGGCGGCTGTCTCCGCCGCTGCCTCGGCTCCCCGGGGCCGTCCCCTCTGCTGCCGTAACGTCCCCCCTCATTTTCAGCCCTTTCTGCTGTTTTAGCTTCCGCGATAGACGCCGCTTTATAAAATGGATCAGTTTGCTAGGAATTGAAAATAGACGTTTTCATTTTTTGTCCCTGACGTCTGGAGCAGCAAAGGAAGAAGCGTTATCGTGATGCGTAGTGGTTTTCAGGTTGCCCTCCTGAACCTCGGAGGCAGGAGTTGTCAGGCAGCATCCGTACAAGCCAAGGTTACCTATCACTCAGAAACCTTTGGGAGAAACCTTCATGATGTGTGTGGTTATGAGTGTGATAATTCAATTAAACCGGTTTACTTAGTCTAACGTGGCATTTTCTCGGGGACACGGGAGGTCCTTATTAAAAGAAATTCCTCGTTCTGGTAACTTAGTACTATTTGCTTTTCCCGTTCAGGTGGTTCTCTCTTGGATGCACAGACATTATTCTAGGTTTTGATGATAGCCAAGTAACGAGTACACATGCAAACTTAGCTGACCTGTAGTCTCTGTTCCAGTATATGGGTTTTTTAAGGCAGATTATTGTGTGAGTTCACCAATTTCAAAGTAATTGTAATTTTGAGCAGTGATGAGAAGGAAGTTGCTCTGTGGAACTCTCTTAACCACTGCCAGCCAATGCAATCCCCGCCTTTTCATGCCGGTTTCCAGGACTCTGCCTTTAGGTTTTATAACCATTTAAATACTTTTAAAGTAGGGATGGGAAAACCCTAACTGGACCCTCTTGGCCTTACGCTTAACCCACTCACTTTTTTTAGAAAATTAAGAGAAACATGATTGGGTTTCACTTAAAATGGTAAGACTATGAAATAGATTTTAACTCCATTGTTGTTTAACTTTTCTTTGAACTCTTTTTTTTTTTATGGTTTGGGCACTGTTCATGTTGAATATCTTTTTGGCATTTTGACTATTTTCTAAGAAACTCATTTTCAAACGAGCATGGTCTCTGAAAATGTTTTTGAAATAGAAAATTAGGTTACATTGATGAAAAAACACGCAGCTTTAATGTGTAGCAGGAAAAAGATCACATGTCTAAAGGTACTAATAACTAGGTTGTTCAAAAGTGATCAGTCTTGGGCTGTAAATAACAAAAAAAATTTAGTATTGTTGGTTTTGACTACAAATGTGGCTTAGTTTGTTGGTAAACCATTAATATGATGTTTCTTGTATTTGGAGTTCAGAATAGTGATGTATCATTTACAAATCCCTATAACGGTTTTTAATGTGTTTTCCATAGGAGCAACAGCTGCTGCTCGAAAGGAGGTTATAAGGAACAAGATAAGAGCAATAGGAAAAATGGCTAGAGTTTTCTCAGTGTTAAGGTAAGGTTTTGTGCTGTTTCAGATTCTTTTTTGATGTTAAAGGACATCTTTGAATGATTACTTAGAGCACTCTACTGTTAATCAAACAGCAAATTTGATATTTTAGTATACCACCCAACTGAGTTTTACTGGAACCTTTTAAAACTTGTTTTATTTATACAATACTGCTATTTATTATGGCTCTGAATAATCTTCCTCGGGGCTTTTGCTGAACATATACCAGCCGAACAAACAAAAGACATCAGCGAAGAAAATTGCAATTACCCTTTTTTTAAAAGACTTTTGCTCACCAGGTGTACTAATTAAGTCTTAGCCACTGCAAGGCAAGAGTTAAATGTGGAGAAAGGGCACGTTCCACATCATGTCTCATTAAAAAGGAAGCCAAGTGTCCCACTTTATCACCTGTAGTTGTTGCTACAGTCATGAGTAAAGATGATTAAAGATGATAGCATTAGGGTCATTTAACTAAAAGTCCAGGAAATCGTTGTGCAGACAACAGCAACTCGTTACCTTGGGCTGCACTCCTCCGAACACATGAACATGAGTAACTAATTGCTACCCAATGTTTAGAACTCTCCATCTGATGTCTCTGAGCAGAAGAGAAAACATGCTGTACCGTGCTGTGGTCTAAATATAGAAAATACAGTTCTCCCCCCTTTCAGCAGAGGGATTTTTTTCGCAGGAAATTGTATGTTGCTCTGTTGTAGTCAGTTTATGGCTGTAAAATGGTTAGTGCAAAATCAAGGGATTTTTAAAAAATGTATTGGTATGATTGTATGATTGATATAAAAAACAGAAAATAAAAATAGTTCCTTGAAGAATATACTCTTAATTTCAGGTGAAACTCTCAAACTTGCTTGCTTTGAGACTCTTCTGCAGCATGCAAGCAGTGGGCAGGTTGTCACTGGGCCTTTGCATGGACGCAGCAGTTGGCCCACACGTTGCATATTGCAGCAGCATAGCTTTAAATAGCGTACTGGCACGGAGGACTTTGTACCTGGGGTTCCCAAAGCGTTATATGTGAATTACTAGTGATGCACAAGCTACTTCAAAGTGGTACCTATCAAAAAAAAAAAAAAAAAGGAAAAGTTGGCATCATGCCTTTTCCCTAAACAAGACGGGGGAGCAATCAAATGTTTCCACCTGCTCCTCTGTACCGAGTCTGGCAGAGAGCCGGGAGCCGACATTGCCACCACCTTCATAAAACAGCATGATTATTTTTCTCTGATGATAGCTGAGCAAACAAAGTTTGGGAAACCTGGCTTTCTCCTGTAACCTTGAAGTGCAGCTTCTGAATCTGCTGTATTTTGTTGTGGAGCGCCTTTTGAAATACAGGATTAATTCAACAGAAATGTGAACTTTAATATGCAGAAGGGCCTGAAATTGGATGCTCAGCTGCCATGTTTGAGTTTTGTTAACTTGCAGGTAATTGACGTCGCCTATATGTGAAAGACTTTTTCAAAGGGAACTATGGGGCAGAAGCTTTCTATGGTATCAGGGGTGGAAGAAGGGTACAGGATAATTCTTGCACGTGCCCTGTCTAAAGCGATATGCATAAGCCTCATAGCTTAGGGTTTTAGCACCATTTGAAACTTTGAGCCCTCTTAAATTATTTCATGAAAATCAACATCTTAAGGCACTGATGGAAATCATACTTGATCTTTCCCTGAAAAGAAGTCAAATTCTTCTCAGAGTTGTTCATGAGACATTTTTTTACGCCATCCCAACAACTCCAGCAGACCAGAATTGACTGTATGTGGTAGAAGAGAAGCCAGCGGTTCACTCACTGAAGCTGCTGAGCCTTTTACAGTTCTTGGTTACCGATGGACCTTAAAACACTGCAGGAAGGACTGAAAATGAAGAGTATATTTGTTCTCCCTTAGCTTTAACCAGCAAATACATCCTTACTGTCGTCAGAGGCATAGTCAGCAAATAAACAGGTACCTCCGATGGGCAGTTTTGCTGACCCGTCTTCCAGGGGGATGAGTGACGTTTCATCCCAGCCACCATTGCCCCCCTCCTCTTTAGCTGGGAAAGATTGATTCTCCTCAGCTAGGTGCCAGGCTTCTAGACAGCAAAGATTACATGAGGTTAATCTTGCAAATACTGTTCCTATAGAACAGCCTGGGTTCTTTTTTCTGTCTTGCCAGCACAATCCCCTTTTGTGTCTGATAACTCGGTATAACCCTGTAAAGACTGCAGTGACACCATCATCTAAACCAGCCTATTTCAGAAACCTTTGAAGTTCCTGTTTGAGTCATTGCTGGTTTATGACATTTTTTCACTAATTCTTGAAAAGCGTCTCCGAACGATCAGCACCTGATGTGACCATCTTCAAAGGGCTCGGTCGAACATCTCTTCTCTGAGCCAGAGTTGCCAGCTTCCTCAAGGATGTAACCTGAATGTAAAACTGAGACCATTTCAGCCACTTTTGTCTCAGAATTAGATATAAAAATAATGTTGTATTGAGTTTCAAAGGTTATAAATGAGCTTTGCTGAGAATAGCCAGCATAGAAAGATTGGCTTAAGCTCAGTGGAAGAGCTCACGATTCCCTGTCATTGCCTCTCTGTGACTTTTTTTCTCAAGTCTGACTTTTCTTTGGATATATTTAGACAAGAGGGAGGTAAATAAAATATTATTTACCAGTTTATTTATATATATGTAAACGTCAGTTTATTTTCCTTTTTTTTGAATGGAATTAAAGGACATCAGCTAGAAAATAAGGAATACTGAAGGCTAAAAAAAAATCTCACAATTTGTGATACAGAGGTTTCTTGGGAATATGCAGTTTGAAGATAATAAAAATACAGTGAATAAACTTATCTTATGAAGGTGAAGCTAAAAATGCCATTGCGGTCTAATTTTTAAAAAAGAGAGAGATTAAACAGACTGAATTGAAAATGCAGATTATGCATTTGCTTGCAGGGGCAAATAATCAAGAGAAAGCAAAAACTTTGGTGTATAACTCGATGTTGAAAATACTGTGTTGATTCTGGAAATATTTGGCTGTTGCATTAGTTCTGATTGCTTAGGAAACTTGCAAGGAAAACAGTCACAATTTGATTTTGACTATTACACAAAGAAAAGTGTGTACAAGGAGAATCATTTTCAAACTAAAAATAGAACTTGAAGAGTATATGTAGTAGGTACACAAGAGTTGTTTGAAATACATGAGTAATTCAGGGCACGTAGGTCTAAAGAAAACTGTAAGTAGTAGAATTGTTGAGAGACAGTTTTGATAGACAAAACCACATTATCCTCAAGTGAACATGGAACTAAATTCTGTCTTTGTGTTTGCTTCCTCCAGCTTACTGTCATTATATATTTCAAAGTAAAGCACTTCAGAATAGGTTTCCCTTAAAGAATTGGGGTCAATTTTGCTGCTGAGAAAGTATGTCATCACAGACAGCATTACGGTGCTCGTAGAAAGCTGTATTTAACAGCTTGTCTGGATAGAGCCGTTGTATTCCTGTTGCCATATATTAAAAACTGTATGTATTTAAAGACTGACAAAACATATTTAGGTTTCCGAAAACATTTTTCTTGAATTCAGTACCATTTTTAGTATAGAAAACTATTAAGAACAATCCTAGTAAGGGTGGAAGTGCTTATTAATTTTAATGAGCTTTTAGCTGCCTTTTTTTAAGTGGATGGTGATCATTAATAAATAACGCACCTGACTGCTAGTATAGACAAAAGCAAAACAACAATTTAAGTTGATTTTGGACCACACGGTGCAAGACATTTAAATGTGTTGTTGGCAATAACTGCTCCTTTGGTCCTCCTCCCATCAAGTTTGTGGGTTTATGAATATATATTCAAATGTATGTCATACTTTGTTTCATAGATGCAGGTTATAGCGTTAACTATAGCGGGAGTCTCTGTATGGTGTGGTGCAAAGGTGAACCACTTCCATAGCAGCGCGGGGAACTGTACTGCTGCGGGTGTTATTACCAGATTCAGTCTTAACTTGGTAAGGAGATTGGAGATAACCAACTCATTGCAGGGCAGGTGTAGCTTAAGGTGTCTAAAATGTGTTCTGTGTTTAAAAAAAAAAAAGACAGTTATTCACTTTTGGGGTTTTTTTCCCTCTGCAGAGAAGAGAGTGAAAGTGTGCTGACGCTGAAAGGTTTGACTCCAACAGGAATGCTGCCCAGTGGTGTGCTCTCTGGAGGAAAACAAACACTGCAAAGCGGTAAGCATGTTTGCCTGTGTGTGTCATTATGTGTAAAAAAACCAATTGGTTTTCAACTGCAGAACCCAAGAAAAATAACCGCAGTCTTCTCGGAAAAAAATAAAGGACAGAATAAAACAGGCGGTTTGTTGTACTGGAGCATTTGCGAGCAGTTCATGTAAGGCCACTTCTCAAGACTTATTGCGTACCACTGATTTACAAAGAAAGAGGGAGGAAAAAAAGTCCCAGAAAATCAACTGTTCAGAATGGTAGGTCAGCATTGCATTTAAAGTGCGCTCTTTCCACAGTTTACAGCATCTTTGGGGGTTTTTTTGAGAGCAGCCTTTGATACACAGGGCACTGAATGTTCAGCTTGGATAATGACACTCAAATTCTTATTTTATCTGATTTGTTCTTCTTCATAGAGAATCACTAATGGAAAATAGCTCTAGAATTAGATTTTCTCTCCTAGCAATTCTAGGTGACAGCATGATAACAATTTCCCTCTGATTTAAGCCCAAGTGAAGGGAGGCTCTTACAAACACTGCATTTGCCTTGTACACAAACATAATACAGATTGTCAGTTCAGTTTTATTCCAAGTGCTTCTAGTTACAGGAAATCTGTAAGTCTATAGTAGGGCTGCCTTTGATGAAATATTCCTTTTGGAATAAGGAGCTGCAAAGTATTTCATTTACTACTGTAAGCTCTCCTTTTTTTCTGTGTGTATTGCTGTAGAGTATATTGCAGGCACACAAGAATGTCTCGTGCTTATTGAGGTTCTGTTGGCAGTAGATGTAAGAAATAGAAATGCTTTATAACCTTAACACAGTCTCAGCCTCTTGTTTTCCTGTTTCCTTCCCGGAGCATTCTTTCTCTGTATTTTTCCCTTTACTGTCTCTTTTACCCAGAAGATTCAGGTATACGGTGGTAAACCTTCTTTTCCCCTTTTCTCCCCTCCCTTTTTTCTTTTTGATGACTTGTGTGTTACAGACATAGTAACGTTCTGCTTTGAAAATGCTGCAATATGATTCCACAGGATGCCTTTCTTAATGGGGTTGTGGTCTTTACCTAGGCTTTTCTCCATATAGTTGCTTTACATTTGTCAGAAGAATTGGTCCAAGAAAACTGCTATTGTTGCCCTGGCAAAATATTAGGAATTGAAATGAATTTGAGAAAATTGCCTAAAGTTCTTGTTACAATGGCTGAAAGGAAAATCTCCTCATACTGCAGTATTCTGGCTTAGTAAAACATTACTATACACAAGCTTCTGCATTAGTTAACACACAGTACCCCATTCACCAAATAATCTGAACTTTACATAGTTTCTGTTAAGCACACATTCGTATTACCATACGTATTAACAGAACATATGAGTGGTATGTTCTGTTGTGGAAGTATACATTTTAGTCTTCATTTTTTTTCTAATGTGTCAGTGCTGGTTCGGATCTGGTTAATCATTTTAATTTCTCATCCTACTTATGGTGTTTCCTTTTCTTTTAAGTTTGCATTGGTTTCGTTCCTTGATTTTTGCCATCTCTCTTGCTCTGTAGCTTGAGAGGCATAGGCTTATCTTGGTGCATGCAGGTTAGCTCCTCTCATTTCCCCATGCAGCAAGATAATAGCATAAGTATTTTAATATTGCTCTCAATCCATATTTAACATCCTAATTAAAAAAAAATTGTTTGAGTTTTATGGAGGATGAAAAAAGCTTTTATGTAGGGGAAAGTAAGACAAAAAAGAAGAGAGGAATTCCTAAAAACTTGGCTTCTTGAGCTATTCTCTAAACCAGAGAAGTTCTTGAGAATCAAATTTTTATTAAAATATTTGAGCTGTACCATTGGTATATTGAATTGCATTTGCTGATTTGCACCAGCTTCTAAATTTCTGACTGTAGAAACAAATTCACGCCAAAGCTGATGGGTAGAATTCAAATAAAATTCTGTCTTTAAGAACAATGAACGGTTTCAAAACAGTGGTAACATGGTATTTCTAACACTGCAGCAAGCTCCCGGTTACAAACGTTTCTCTCTCTGACCAGGCTTTGCAATTTTGGAGGTCCAACAGCTTTCAGTCTTGTATCTATGTCCATTGATTTAAATAAAATACTAGAAGAATGCTGTTTTCGGAGATGGGGTTGGCAAGAAGGGCACTTACAGATGCAGCAGACTGGGCAAGATTGCAAGCAAAGGCAAAGCTGTCTGAGCAAACTCTGTCCCATGCTGTGGGGAAGTTTCTTTTCGTCAGAAGAGAGAAAAAAAATCATTCTGAGAAGTTGTATATGTGGCTCTTCTGCCTCGTACTGGCAGCTAATACATTTCAAGCTGACATCATAAGTGGTACGAAGTTTGTGTGATGGCTTTATGCCATTTTTCGGTCTCTTTTGACAGGGCAAATCAAACTGCTCTTATTCAAAGCTGGGAGAATTATATAATGACCTTTTCAGGTCAGATGTGCAATATGGAAGACATTTTCATTTTGTAGTTCTTTTGAGTCAAAAGAAAACTACTCAAATGTGTCTTTAAAAACTTTTAGTATGTGAAACTTCTGCTTCAAAACAAGCTATAGCTTAATTCAATCTGCAAATTATTGTTTTTGTGTAAGCATTTCTCTGTGTGTCTGTTTTGCCAAAATCCAGCACTTACAGTAACATTAGTGTTGTAGCTCCTTTGCTATTCACTGACTTGTTCTTGGAGTTAAAATCCTCTGCTCATTTTTCTCATTCGTTTTGCTACCCCTTTCTTCTCTTCAGCTACTGTTGAGGCTATTGAGGCTGATGAAGGTAAATTGGCCAGTCCCCTTTCTGTTGGTGCCACAACAGATAAGGGCTCTGCTGGGTGTATTCATTTTGCTGTAGCTTGTACAGATTGTGTGGGTGTTGGGCTAACAATTGTGGCTCGGTATTAACCAAAATGTAATTGCTTTAAAGGGGAAAACGTTTTTTGGTGGTTTTTTTGTTGTTGCTGTTGTTGCGGGGTTTTTTGTTCCGAAAGTTACACTCACGTTGGAATTGCTGTATGTTGAACTAAGCACTGAGTAATGCCACAGGAGGAGATCAGGGGACCTGGATTTCACGGGACATAACTCGGCAGCAGCTCGTAAATGCTCTGTGACACATAGCTCAAAAGCTGTGAGCTGGAGGCTGGGTCTTGTCTTCACCTCAAACCATCCTCAGCAATCTCTGGTGGAGGAAAACACACAGCTTTTTAGAAATAGTCTCTCTTTTTGTTTTGGGTTGGGGGGCTTTTTCCCCTTTTTCTTTTTTTTTTTTTTTTTTTGCTTCGTTTTGTTTCCTTTCTTTTAGGTCACTAGTAAAAAAAAAATTATTGGTCTTTTGTTACAGTTCAGCATGTTTCTGTTTCTCTTTAGAAGTAAAACAACATGAGACATTTGTCTGCAAGATGTCTGCTTCCTCTGGTAGTGGCAGTTTACACACTGGATATTTACATTAGAGCAACCATTAACACCAGCACCATTTTAGCTACAAATATAAAGTGACTGGCTGCCTCAGAAGATTTCTGAATGTTTAGTATTGAAAACTATGGTGCTTTATTGACAGACCTCTAATTTAACCCTTAAGCAATTTTTAATGCTACAGTTAAAACCTAAATAATCACATATTGCAATGTAGATGCGCAATATTCAGCATTATAAAGTTTTGGAAGAAGAATTGTCAGAATTCCCCTTTAAAACAAAATTATTCAGTTGTATTTTGTTCTTGCCCCTCTCAAATTTTCTGTGGGTATTTTTTTTTTTAGTTAAAAAAAAAAAAAAAAAAAAATCTGATGATTGCTGTCCGTTGGTAAGATGTGCCCTTTTGGCCAGTTGAATTTGTTTTTGATTTTTGTAAAGCAGTGAATAAAATTACAGAACAAACAAGTAAGAGAAAATACAACTGCTTTCTAAATAGCAGTGAGTAAGCTGCTATTTATGTTGGAATTATCTATTCCTATCGGCAATCTCTAATCTGCAGTGTGCATTCTCGTTGACAGTTTGGCTGTTTTCTGTGATTTTCTGTGACTATGTGTTGTGTTTTAGTATACTCTCAATGTAAACTGCTAATACTCGTTGTCTGACCAGCAACTACAGCAGAGCACCTTCCTCATTATTACAGACGATAACCTGTCTGCTTGAAATACATTCAATTGAACATGCCCCCATTCCAGCAATACGCACCCTTCAAGTTAATTCTTGATTTACCATCCTTGCTAGTTAGACACTGTAACAGTAGTCGTAATGACTAGTCTACGCAGACGAAGCTAACGTTGGAGAATGTTTTGCCCTTTACCAATTGTCCATCTGCAGTCTGATTCAGGGCCCGATAACACCAACTGGGCTGTGCTACCGGCAAGCTCCAGCACACAGCAAGTGTTTCAGCTTCAACACGGCCATCCATTAAACTATTGCTTTAAGGGATTGGCCTGGGTGCTTGTTAGACATCCTCATTTTTGTGGTAGAAGATAAAGAAAAAAAAAAAAAAATCCATTAAAAAACTCATTGTAGGGCCTGTTCTGTTTTCACTGCTCCATCCCTGCTCACTTGACTAATCACCATTATGTTGTTGTTGTTTTTCTGAGTTGAAGTATAATACATGTTAAAACCCATGCACTTCACAAAGTTCCAATATAAAGTTTGTGAAACTGGCTAAGGAACTAAATCCTGAGGCAAGCAGGATCTATCCATTTTCACAGGAACGGTTGGCAAAACTATCAGCATGAAAACGCTTTTCTCACCCCCCCCAAAATGCAAGGACTGGTAGATTGGTACCAGGGATGTTCTGGGGTTTGGGGTTTGTTCGCTGGGTTTTTTTAACAGAAGTTACCAGCTTGTCCAGAATCGGGACTGCATATTGGAAGGAGAGCAGGAGTACTTCAGGGTAAAGAGAACATAAAGGGAGGGAAGAAATATCTAATTTGATCTTTGAAACTCCCTTACCATTTTCTCTTCAGGGAGTTTGCAGCTTCCTGGTACTAACACACCATTTCTGCTCTGTGGCATGTTAAGATAGAGACATAGCAAAAGTGCCAGTTCTGGAAGTGCAGTGCATTGATTTGGTGCAGATAAGAGAAAAACACACAGAAGGCTATGGCAAATTATCTACAGAGTTGTGACCTGCTCTTTGCCTACGGTGCTTTTTTCTCTTGTGCTTTAAATCTAAAGATCTTCAACCCTTCAATTAAAGAGAGAAAAAAAAATCAAATAAAATAAAAATCACACTCTACAAATACATTCCCCAGCCTGTGGCTGCCTTCTGAGGTTGGTGTGGCCTCATCAACGTTGCCGCTGAAGGCCAGATCAAAAGTCCTCAGGTTCAGTTGGAACTTTGGTCCTTTGTCAGTGCGTTTCCAAAGTTGTACAAATGCGCAAAGGTTACGATATCCCTGGTCTGCGTTGCACGGCGTTACTGCTGTTTGACTCAAGCTGCTTTCTAGAAGTCCAGGGATGTGTCGGGGAGGCTAACCGCCCCGAGCGATCAACAAGCAGCTCGCCTGTGTTGAGAACATAAGACACCCTGTTGTAGGGTCGCCCCAGATCTCCCATAGCTTTAATGTATATCCCGCAAACTGGCCTCACCATGTCATCGCCACCTGTAATTGGGCAGCGCTTTTTACCCCGGTCTTTGAAAGTCACACGGGAGTTTTGCCTGATAAAGGATGTTCCGGCGAGGCACGATGTCTTTAAGGCTGTAAGTGATGACGACAAATGCTAACTCACCGGCTCACGGCTCTGCCCTAAGCATGGTTCCTAATTGCAAACTGTAGTTTCACGTCAGCTTCTCAGCGTTTGAAGCTGAACCCCAGTGGACAACAAAATACCGGAATTTGATCTTGTTGAAAAAAATAGTTGTGTTGCAAGAGACGGCGGTGGTTGGTTAACCCCCAGCTCTTTCCGAGTACGGTAAGGAGTCGGTCGTGTTGTCAGATCCTCTCATTGCCGCCTTCGCAAAGAAGGACTTTCGCACTCATTGCTAAGTTGGGGGAAAAGCTGCCAAGAGTTTTACCTTGCTAATTTTACTTTTTAATAATCCTTTATTTAGCTATCAAAGGATTTTCACCCCAGCATAAGATCACTAGCTTCGAAGAGGCCAAAGGCTTAGATCGAATTAATGAGCGAATGCCTCCGCGCAGAGACGTGCCATCCGATGCCAACCTTAACTCCATCAACAAGGCAATCTCCACAGAGACTAATGGCACGGACAGCAACGGCAGTAATAGCAGCAATATTCAGTGACCACTGTCTGGGAGGGGGGGTGAGCTGCAGGGCGCGATGGGGTTGCTGCACATCAGCAGTGGGATGTTCTTGCCTCTGATAATAGCTTACTTGCTCTGGGGGCCAGGTGTTGGATTCAGTTTACAAAAATCATCTACGAAGAGATCGTCAACTTTAATTTGGTGGGAGGGGGGGTGGGGGAGAGACACCTCCTTTGGATATGCCTTTAAAATGCTTGTAGAGAAATGAAAGCTCGTGCTGGTATATATTGCAAAGTTAGGGGAATGAACATGTTTTCCTACTGCATTGGGAACGTCTAGATATGTTACTGAAAGGCCTTTTATTATGTTACTGGACATGAAACTTTGTTTAATTTCTTACTAACTATTGTACGTTTACAGTTGCAGCACTAAACATGGACAACATCAAAACATTTTTAACAAAATGTACAAACTAAATAAGGACTATTTATTGATAATGTTTTGCTACTCTTGTCAGACAATGGCTATGAAATAAATTAGGCAGTCTTTAAAAATATAGAGAAAAAAAAAAAAAGAAAAAAAAGAATGTTGGAAATTTGTTTAAAATGCCAAAAAAAAAAAAAGAGAGAGAGAAAGAGAGCGTGAGAGAGAGAGAGAGAGAGAGACAGTTTAATTTTGTACAGATTATGCTTACCTCAGGTTTCTTTAGTGTGCTTCAATGCCCTTCTTTAAATATAACACTTATCTTACTAATTTGGCAGCAATTATCCTTTTCTTTGTTTAAAAAAAAAAAACTGGAATAATGATAACATTTATCTTTTTTTGCTGTTTATATTTAGGGGGGTTTGGTTTGGGGGGTTTTCTGGGTTTTTTTGGTAAATCAAGTCTTGGTTGTGGCTTGCTGAATTTAAATATTTATGAGTGGTGCATTTTTAAGTATAGTGAACAAGACACCATATTAAGTGCAGTGAAAAGCATCTATATTCTGTAAAAATCTGCCTATGCATGTTTTTTAAGAAAAAATGGCTGTATAGGCCTGTATGGGACTGTAATGCGCTTAGTGGTCTGACTTATACTGGAAATGTATGTATACTGGCGTACTTTATATTCTCTAAAAAAAAAATGCTTAATGCCTTTGAAATTTTGTAATCAAAAAAAAAGCTTTGAAAAATCTAAGGGGAGAGTATTCTTAAAGTTTTTAACATAAGCTTGTCAGTGCACATATAGATGGGTAGCATGTTTAGCAAACCTTGTGAAATTTAAATAAGTTTGTAGTTACATGTGAAATTCTAAATGCATGATAACTGTTAATGTCATAATGGTTTAGTCATTTTGTTCTGTTCTGTCATGTGCCACAAAATGTGTAATTTTTTCACTTTTTTCCCTTTGTATATCAGTTACGGGTTTCAACTGGTTCATTCTAAAAAAGAAAAAGAAACAAAACAAAACAAAACAGTCCATTGATATTTTTTAACAATTGTATAAGTGCCCAAGTAATTCACTACAGCCTACAGCCTTGCCTTTGTAATTTGACTTCGAAATGTTGGCAATCAAAGCATGCACTTGTAACAATGAAAGAAGCATTTTATATTACTACTCAATAAAAATGTGCATGAACTTAAGCACTCTTCCCTTTCTTGCTGGCTCAGTCGCAGAAGCGCACGTGCGTGTGCGCTTGTTGCTCTCTTTCACTTTGGACAGGAGAAGACCGTTGCTGTAAGAGAAGAATGACTCATTTCACGATTCAAGGTCAGTTCTTTACTAAGAAAAAAAATCATTTCTTACCCAACTGCTTTAGGCTACTGAACATCTGCAGACTTCCCCCGGGTTCTGGTTAGAAAGTTGGGTTTTCATTAAAATGAGTAGGATGTATCCCCCAAGCAGAGTGCAGAAGAAAACCTGTGCCCCCTGTGTGCTTCCCCCCCCCATCGTTTGAAGTGTTAAAAAAGGTCAATTAGTATCATTTACAATGTTCCTTTAAGGAAAAAAAATTTCAACCATTTCAGATTTCAAATGCTCTCTTCGTCAGAGGTGAACTGTCAAAGCTCTGCCTTGTTCGCGTTTTCTCCCTAACTGTGCTCAGCATCCTTTCACAGTCTGTCATCTGCAAAGAACTGGCGGACGATGCCAAATGGTGCAGTGTTGTGGGTATTGCTTTAGCCCTGCTTTCAGGTAGCATTATTAAATGTTGGCTCGGCGTCTGCTTTATTACGTGTTTTTCCCACGTTAGCTCTTGTTATTTCTGGCAAAATACGACAGGTGGCAAAAATAAAGAGAATTCATAATATATGGCACTAGGAAGCTGGATCACTTTTAGGTTAAAATTTTTATTTCCGATTGCACAGAGAAGTATAGCACAGGGGAGAGACACGCAGAGTCGTAACTATTCATCTGATCAGTGACGCTGTTCATCTAGTTAGTGAGCATGGTCTCTGCAAAAAGCAACGGTGACAGGTTGAGTGGCCGCTTTGCCGGCCGGTTCGGTCCCACGTAGGTGCTAGCTGAACAGCTGTAGGTTCCCTCAGGGAGGTTTTTCTGCAGAGACGTTTTTCTGCTGGCGCTCGGCAGGCTCTTGGTGCAACGTCGAGCAGCGCTGTGGGGCAGAGCAACGTGTGCTGTCCGGGCCCATTTAAGCTGCGCCCTGGCAGTTGCCCAAACCAATTTAACAGCAAGAAAGGGGGTTTTCCTCTCAGCAGTGACAGAGTAGCATAGACCTCCCTACTGGTAGATTTAAGCCAAAAGATCCATGCTACAAATCGGTAGCGGGTTTGCAAATGCCCGCTGTAATTGCCGAAGAGCTTATGGGTAAGTGAGGTAGCCCAGACTGAGTAATGCGTTAGGAAATGTACAAAGTCTATCGGGTCAGTAAGAAGATTTTTTTGAACTTTTTATGTCTTAGAAGAATGAAAAATGTCCTGAGCATGCAAAATAGCAGCGTCCCGTATGTCCGGGTAAGACAGCCTGGCTCTTTTCTGGAGCGAGCCGCGCCGTCCTACCACGGGGCAGGTCCTGGACTGGCTCTGAGGGACAGGCTAGGCTATACTCAAATGTTCCTAAAAGGACAAAAAAATTTTTTCCAAAGGTTATCTTTTTCCAGGGCATCCCATCTTTTCCAGCCGTCCTTCTTTTTTCCTGCTGCAGAAGAAGCTGTAGACGAATTTGAAGAAAAAACCCTGGTGCCACTGAAGGTTGAGTTTTGGATTTCGTGGCCTCACTCAGTGATGTGTCATGCATTGGAGTATGTCTCCCGGCACAGGTTTCTTCCTTCTCACCAGATGTGCTACTTTAAAGCTAAAAATATCATTGCTGCCTACATCAGGATTTACTGTATTTTTTTAACTTTATTCCCACTGCGTGAGATAATATATTGGATATGTGTATTATATTTTCTGCACTATCACAATTTTCCTTTTCAACAGCTATTAAACATGAAGTGTATTCGCTCTTAGAATGCATTTTCTGAAGAAGACAACATTCACATTTTGTCCAGGGTTTCCCCCAGAATTGCCCTAGGTTTAACCCTGCTTAAGCTTGTGCCAGAATTGCCAACTGTCAGGCACAGATATAAATTCTTTCAGCATTTTCCTTGACACCCTTTTTTATTGCCAGAGGAGGATTGTCTGGAGCCTCTGGAGGAGTTTGCACATAATTTAGTTTTCTCCTGAGAACCTGGACAGTGAAATTGAGGTCAGAAAGCAGGGCTAAAAACAGGCACCAAAAGATGCTGCTTGTTAACACAGACCTGATCTCTGTCCTCTCTCAGTTTAGCTTTTATTTTTAGTGAAACAGTGGAGTTCAAAGTGTAAAAAATGAAAATTTTGAGACACTTTCTAGGTTCAAAATGAATTTATAATTTTAGTCCTTAGAAATCAGTTTCCCTTCTTTTTTCAAGGTACCGTTGCTCAGATTTGTCAGATCCATGGGTCTTCCCACTTCTTTCACGAAGAGGGGGATGTGAGAATCAGCAATTTTAAATGTTAAAAAACCATAAGCACCAAAGCAACCATTTGGAAAGTACTTTGCAGATCACTTTCTTATCTGCTTTTGGGAGGATATTTGATTCTGCTAAAAATGGCCATTTTTGGCATGAAAAAGGATGATGAACTTCCTGGTTCTTCAGTGATTTAGGAAAAATTATATCCGAGTTCACGTGCGTTCATACGTATATGTTCATGTGTATGTGAAAACACAGAGGACTTGCAGCCACCTCCATGGGGGTCACAAAGAGCACTTGTTGATGGAACTAGTGCATAGGGGATTTTTTTTTTTTTGTCTTACCAAGCTGACTTTGAGGTATCAAGCCTGGTAAGCATTATAAAATGTATGTCTTATGAGGCTTTGATTTTTTTTTTTATTTTTTTTTAAATAGCTCGAGGGCTGTTTCAGCTTTACACGCAACACCATGTATCATCGAGCTGACAGATAGCTGTGTGCTCTGGGCAGTGTTCTGCTGCGGCACATGATTGCAAAAGGAAGGGCTGCCTTCGTTCTGTCATCGCTGCCAAAAGCTTTTTTTAGGTAAAGTAACTTGGCAAAGAACATGCTAAAGGACTGATTTTGCCGCCAGTGAGAAGTCCGCAGGCGTGGTGGCAGACATGACAGCATCCACTTCTTTGCAGAGTCCACTGGTGGCCATCAGTACTTGCTCTGGGGTTCACCAAGGCCCCCTTTCCCTTTTGGGAGGAGCCTCGCGTGGTCGTTTGCTGGGGGTTTGGGTCCGGGCACCCAGTTAGGCGATTCTTAGGGCAGCAAGACTCGAGCAAGAGGTGGTTGTTTCATACTTTAGCTATTGCATCCCCGAGGCAGTTGATGTAGACAACCACAGTGCGATCGAGCAAGCCCATTTCTCTTGATGTCTGGGTATTTAATAATCTCTTTCGCTTTAAATAAGCAGTTGAATACTGTGACTTGGACTGATTTCACAGCGGTTTAGGCCAGAGGAGCCTGTTAGGTTACAGGATCGAGACTCACTGAGGCTGGCAGGTACCGCTGAGATCGGCTCCTCCAGCCCAACTGCTCACGCAGGGTCAGCTGGAGCAGGTTGCTCGGGGCCGTGCCCAGTCGGGTTTTGAGTACCTGCCGGGACGGAGACTCCGCAACCTCTCTGGGCAACCTGTGTCAGTGCTTGACAGCTCTTTCAGTAAAAAAGATTTTTCTTACATTTAAAAATTTCCTGTATTGCAGTTTGTGCCCACTGTCTCCTGTCCTGTCACTGGGCCTCACTGAGAAGAGCCTGGCTTCATCTTTTCCATTCCCCCCATCGAGTGTTTATACACCTTTTCCCCAGACTGAGCAGTCCCAGCTCTCTCCAGCTCTCCTCATAGCTCAGATGTTCCAGTCCCTTAATCATCTTCACAGTCCTTTGCTGAACTCGCTCCAGTAAGTCCATGTCCGTCGTGTGCTGGGGAGCCCAGACCTGGACACGGCACTCCAGGTGTGTCTCACCAGTGGTGAGTAGAGGGGGGAACAGTTAAATTACCTTCCCTGGTTTCCTCTGTGTACCATTAAATTTCTACAGCATATGCCGATGCCAATAATGTAAGGCAAGTGAAGACGTTTCTGGCCCTGTAAGTCAAAGAGATGGGAGCCATACCGCAGGAATCGGAAGAATAAGAGGTACGTTGCAGTCAACAGAGCTGAGTTGTACTAAGATACAGACCCAAGAAGGTAAGAGAAAATGAAAGCCTCACCAGTCTGAGAGGACAGCGGAAGACTGGAATAATATTTATTGCCAAATTTGGTAATAGATTTGACCAGCAAATTATCCAGGTAGGTATCAATTGCAAGAGGGAAGACCCTCTTCACTGTCTGTCCTGTACTGTGTCCCACCCACGGCTGATCCTCAGCACTTCAGAAGGCAGTGGAGAAGTCATCAAAAAAATCTGACCAATCTTGTACAGAAGGAAGTAGTCCCTTCCCGGATTCATCAAGCAACTGGCTGAAGCCCTGACGCACGTGATTTGTACGCAGTCATTGTTGTGGTGCAGATCTGCGTGTGTTATCAGGACATCACATAAATGAGAGATCTTGTGCTTCCCTGGGGAGGGAGATGTAACCTTCCAAGGAGGTTGCCTGAGGAGAAGGTAATTTGTTTATCTGTCACTCGGTGGTTTATTGGTTTCAGTACATGTTTAATAAGCTTTGCACTCGGACTGCATTTTTCTAAAACGAGAAGAAAGTGCACTCTGAAGAGAAGATGAGGCTGATTTTGCAGCTGAGCTTAAACAAGGCTGCAGAGATTATGCTTAGGCAAAAGACTTAGGAAACCCTGCAGCCGTGGACCAGGGCACCAGAGAAAGGAAAGGAATGAGGAGTGGGGCTGGCAGGAGAGCTTGGGTATTTATTTCATTCCTTTCTCAAGGTCGATCAGAGAAGAGGTGGTGGTGGCAGTGCTGGAGGAGACCTGAGCACTCACACCCTAAGACTGAGGTGATGAGATACAGAAGCTGTACGATGTGCCTTGACTTTAGGTAGGCAATGACAGAAACTATTAAGGCTGATAAAATTCACCTTAGACTAGATGTGCACTTAAAGATGATGGTAGAGTTTAGGCTGTGACCTGAAGGCAGCCACGAATGAAAGGAGAATAGGGAACGGCATGGGAAATAAAATTTTGGAGGGCAGACCCGTGATAAGGAGCAGGCTGAGGCTTACAGCCCTGGCAGAGGAAGAAGCACAGATTGCAGGACTGAATGCTGTATTGCATGCTGAAGAGCTGAATTGCTTCAGCTTAAATGCAAGGATGCCTGTAACGAAGGGGCTTGGACCTGATACAAGGGAGTTGCCATGAAGTCAGCGGAGACGACTAGCCAAAGCCTGGGCTCTCTATAGGATTAAAGGGCAGGAATTATGAGGACCTTAAATCTCAACTAAACTTGTACGGCAGGTCTTGCAAACTAACCAGGCAATGGACGCCTCAAACAGAGAAAAATAAAAAGCTAACAAGGAATGGAAAAATGGCCTGTCAGCCAAGTAAGTTGTGGATGGCCAGTAAAGTCTAGGAATACGGTGAAAATCAACACGAGTCCGCTAAGTTGTGTTTGCTGATCATGGTCAAAAAGCAGCAGAAAACTTTTCCAGACACTTGAATAGGAAGAGTATAAATAAGTGGGAAATGATGCAATGAGGATAAGGAAGAGATTTAAAGTAGATGTATTGGCTAAAGGACCGTGGAAGGAAAGCCAAGAATGAGATTTAGGGTATGGAAACAAGAACTGCAGGAATCAAGACAGAAGCAAATTCAGAGTTTAAGGCACTTATTCCAGGAAAATGCAGTAGTTTCTTTCCTACAGTCACAATAGAAAATACCACATTTGCTTACTCGTCAAATAGCAATGCCCTTTAACAGCTCTCTGAATGGGTGGTATATTTTGAAAATATAAGTACAGAAGTATATATAAATAAGGAGCAACCACAGGGCCGTTGGTCTGAGCGTAATCCTATGCAAAGATTTAAAGTAAGTCTTGAAGGAATCACTGACCAAAATGTGCGCGAGAGGGGCTGTTTGCTACAGTGCTGTGTGGCAGATAGAAATAAGTTAGGGATGTCATGAATCTGTACGTGAAAGTTAAGGTGGAAAGCAGCCAGCTGAAGGGAAGATCACAACTATCAGTGTTGGGAGAGGAAGTTCTGGGTCATGAAAAGGTTCCTCAGAGGTAGCAGACAGAAATTTAGCTGAGCAAGAAAGGCTTGTGGCATTGTAAGTTGTTCTCCCCTTCCCTTTTGCGTCCATCTCTCTGTGCACCCTCACCAGCTTTCAGTGGGAGACTAGGATTACTGTGGGGGGAATCGGGATTACTGGGGAGGAATCAGGATTACTAGGAGGGGGATCGCTGCCGGAGGGAGCTCCCTTCCACAAATTTCTCTCCCTGTTCCTTTCCTCTCTGCTTCCTTCCCCCCTTGTCCCTTTTCCTCCTCTCTCCCTTGTTCTTTTGCTTTATCACAGCCGCTGTTTTGCCACTGGTTCCTTTTCCAGATCCCCGAGGGCGCTGCCAGCTGTCCGCCTGCCGGGCGGACGAAAGCCGCTGCCAGCCCTGGTTTGCAGCACCCACCTCCACGCGTGGGGGAGGCAGGGACGGGCAGAGTGCCCGCTGCAGCCTGGCTGTACCAGGGTCACGCCGCCCTGTGACCCGCGGGGGTATCCTCGCCTCGGTGCCCCACGCTGCTGCCATTACCTCCGCCACGCCTGGATCTCGATGCCCGTGTGTCCGGGCAGCTGCTCCTCACAAAAAAAACCAGAATAAAACTCGATGAATTCCATGGAGACCGGCCCTGAGTGCAGGAGTGTCACCAGCAGGTCACCAGCTTGATTTTTTTGTTCCTAGTTAGGAGTGTTCCTTGGGACTAGGTAGTGTTAGGAAAACACTGGTATTTGTGGGGAGAGGGTAGCTTGGCAGGAGAGTAAGGCAATTATTTTTTTCTTTTAGGGCGTGAGGAAATAGTATCGGCAGCAAAAGCTTTTACACATGCAGTGGGAAGCGCTGACGTTGCCCCAGAAGTAAGCTGGCATCAGTGAGAGCGCTGATCTTTCCTGAGGAGCTGGTGGGGAAAAGCAGCAGAGGGATCAGCGCTGGATGAGGGGAGAAGGGGGGCTTCTCCTGGTCTTTTCCGTCTGTGTGTGGCTATTTTAGTTACAGTGGAGAAAAAAATAATGGTCAGTTTTGCCTTTGCTATCTCCCAGCAAAGACTTTCTCTTGGCCCTTTCACCTCCACAGCTTTTTCTTATAAGGAGTGATTCATGCGTGTGCTTTCGTATGGAAATAGATTTGCAAGACTTGCCAAAGAACGCACCTCTTAAAAGCACAGCTGGGTGCTGACACGGCAGTGTTTCCCTCAGTCCAGAAAGTTAAATCCAGAAATAACCTCCCGTCTCTAACAGCTCCATGACTCACGCGGGCTTTGGGGAGGGTGCAGGGATTCCTGTCCCCAGAAAGCCCGGCTGCTGCCGGGGGGGCTTGGGGAGGGCTCAGCCACCCGGGAAGCAGCACTGAGCTGCCAAAGCCGGAGCAAGGAGATGCTGTCCAGCCCCTGAGCCAGCGCAAATGGCTTCTGGGAGGGCCGAGACTTAGGGCTGGTGGGCCAGGAGGGACTGGGGCAGGGACCTGAGGACAGGGTCTGAAGCAGTGCTGGTGGGGCTGCCCACCCTGAGTGCTAAACGCTCCCTTTCTGCCCCAAAGCTGGAGGAAAACGCCCTGGCTGTGCCCACGGAGCAGGCTCTCTGTGCCACGGATGAGGCTCGTTTCCCGTGCTCGGGAACGGCTGGGGCGCGAGCCTGCAACGCTCCCCGCCAGAAACACCGGGCGAGGGCTGGGCAGCCCTCCCAAAGGGGTGTAAAAGCAACGCGCCCAGCTCAGGCTCCCTGGGGACGCGTCTCTTCAGCTTCTCGAAGCAGAAAGCGGGGGATGATATCTGTGTTCGCAGTCCCGGTTCAACCCAGCTTCCCGGCCACGGTTCCCAGAGCGGCTGGGTTGGCGGCTCCTAAATGATGTGTTTTCTGTTAAACCATCTAAGCCATCATGTGGCTTCTCCGAAACTCAAGAGCCTTGTGAACGAGTACCTCTGTGGTAGTTTTCCATAATGTGTGAAAACACGTGCTATGGGATCTACAGTAAATTATTCTATTGAGATATAGATAGCCATGAAGATAAAGACATCCGCGCAGTAGTTACAGAGCACACAGTTACTCTGCAGCACGCGGGATTTCTTGCTGGGCTGGGCTTTGACATCTTTGCTCCTGTGTCAGTCCTAGAGCATGAAGGTTTAGGTAAAACTGTCTGTAGAAATACTTTATCTTTTTCCTCTTCCTATGGGTTGTGCTTTTATTGCTGTTTCTAAACACAGTTAACCCCACTTAACCTTTGTATCTAGCGTGTCGAAATTTCTCCCAGCTCCTCACGGCCTCATCAGCAGCGTGAATGTAGCGTCAGCCCAGGCTCTGCCTGCAAGGAGATAGATACGTAGCTATAGATATGTATCTTAACTAGCATGGGTGTTTGGGGGAGAGAATATGATCTTTTTCCAGCATTTTAGATTGGACCTGCCTCGTTATACCACAGGCATCAAGAGACAAGATACAAAAGTGGGATGCTGCCACGTCTGCCTTTTTCCCCCCTTCCTGTATCCACGTGCCTAATCTGGCCCTTCCTCTGGGTTTCTTCACTGCCCTTTCCTAGAAGGACAGAGGGACTTTCTACCCCCTCGCTGGGAAAGCTGAAGCACAGAGGGGACCCAGTGATGGCTTAAAACCAGCAGCAAAAACCTCTCAGCTGGGGAACGCAAGCACCAGCACCGGTAGCGGCTGCAGCCCGTCCCCGCTGCTGGCACCGGCGGGTGCGAACCCCACGGCGCCGTGTCTGTGGGAACCAGGGCCAGGAGGGGTAGCCGGGGCTCACTAAGCCAACATTTCTCAGCAACCAGAGCACAGCCCAGCAAACAGCCCTTTTGAGCTGAAAAGCACGTGTCTGGGTAACATTATTGTTATTTTTCTTGCTGTTCCTGGCCTGGCAGCCTTGCCTGTCCTCCACCCCACTTCCATCAGCTGCAGCCATAGGCTGGGGATGACTCCGTATAGGTGGGCATGCGCTATGGAGGGGCCGAAGCCAGCAGCCGGGCTGGGGGCTCGCCTGCTCGGAGCACGCTGCACGTATTTGCAGAAAAAACGGACCTGCAGGAGTCCGGCAGGGCTGCCTGGTCAGTTGCTGGGATTTACATTAGGATGGCAAGAGCAGGTTTATTATGGTGAATATATCCTATGCAGTTTGGCGTGCTTTGCCAAAGCATTCTTAGGAGAAGAGAGCGATGCAGCCTGGAGCAACGGGACAAAAGGATACCTGGACCACTTAGAGCTGGTAGGGAGTTTTAGGTAATATTATTAACTGTGTAATGCTTCTTTAGTGAAGATTGTGGAGGAAAACCTTTGTATCTAATGGAATAACTGTCATTATTTCCTGGCTCAGAAATATTTCCAGTCTCCTGCGGTATCACGTATATAGAAAGGTCTGGGGTATTGCCTGTTTGCAAGGGCAGGGAAAGGCCGAGGCTGGGGGAGTGGAGGGAAATGAGAGAGGAATGGGAGAAAGTATGATTTTAACAGCAGAAAATACATTTTTTTCCAAAACTCCATTTTATTTTTTTTTCTTATTATCGCCAAGGTTAATTAAGGATAAAAGTCCCTGAAATACAGATCGTTTGAAAGAGATCAGCTGGGAACAAAGCTTTAGCAAAATTGTCAAAAGACTAAACACATCATTTATCTCTGGGCCGCAGCTGAGGTGCAATGAAAAATATATTCTGCTGAGCACTGAAAATTAAATTAAGTTATGCTCGTGTGAGCATTTGTATGTTGTTAGAATAAAACCCCGGGGTTTTATAATTGGCTCAGGTATTAAACCCTTTGGCATGGCTCTTGCGGGGAGGGCTTGCCCGGTTATAGGCGAGCTGCTGCTCCGTCAGTGGATTGCAGCAGATACACCTGTAACGGCTGCCGGGGACTGTGGGACGCGACGGCTTCAAAATGACAGATGAAAAGCTTGGTGGGAAGCTGAGTGTTGCTGTTGGACATGGCCCCTTCCTTGAGCCAGCAGCACGCCTCGTCGCTTCCCTAGGGAGCTCTCCTGCCTTCCCTCCTCTCCCACGGGCTCCCTGGCAGGACACGAGTCCTCCTCGATGCAAAGAAAACAAGGGGGGAAAAAAACCAACCACCCAGCATGAAATACGTGTGACCTCTCTTTCCATCCTGTAAAGCTACTTCATGTTACGCAGTGTGGCACTGGCAGTCAGGCGTGATGGACGACGCAGGGAATAATTTGTTTAAGCGATATAAGTCGTGCTTTAAATTCAGCCCTGCTCTCTTCCACCCCATCCAAAATCTCCTGCTGATGCCCCCGCTTCCCAGGCCATCGGTGAGGACCTCGTCCTCTTCGAAATCTGCTGCCATCCCTCGCGAGGTGCGGGGTGGGTTGTGGCTGCACGGCCGCCTCCCGCAGCCCTCTCCCCTTTCCCTCCTGGAAAGCTGCAGTTTCGCAGAGTGCAGCTCAGAGCGACGGAGTCTTGCAAGGCGCATCCTTCCAGCGGGTCTCCACGGACGCCTTCTCCGAACTGAACTGCACCTCCTGGGAAGGAGGAGAGAGTGGGAATTCCTTTCTTCTCCTCCATTTCCATGCCGGGTGATTCATTCAGATGTCCAGCAAAAATATCCAGAAAGGGGGAACTGTTGGCGAGCAGCGACGCAACCCCACGGTCGCTGCTTTTCTCCACGCGCAGGTTTGGAGCACAGGTGCCTGTGCATCGCTATGTGTAAGCGAAACCCGTTGCCATGGTGACAGCGGGGCTTTCTAAATACGGCCTGTGATGCCCAAAATCGCATAGGCGTTAACAGCTGAGGTGTGCGCAGGGTCCCTGCCGACACTAGAAACCTGCCGCTGGGGCTCACCAGAAGAGAAAGCGTTTGCCCTGCTGGGTGAACCCCCTGAACCGGTGGTGGCCTTAATTACAGGTTTCTGATTTTTGCCTTCCCCAGCACCCCGGGTGCTCCCCAGGACGTGCAGTCTGGCTCTGGGACCCTGCGCTGCAGCTGCTAAGAGGCTGGACTGTATTTATCTTACAGGTGTTGGGCGGGATTTGCAGCGTTTTCACTACTTGATGTGGCTGGATTTCTTCTCCCTTAAAGCGATGTGGCTGTTCCAATGCTTATCTGTGTGGTGCTGAACAGAGGTAGGCTGAGATTACACCCGATAGAATTATCAGCCTTGTAATTACACGCAAGAGCCCCAGACACCCTCCTGGGTTTAGCGTAGGAATCTAATAAGAGTCAGGCATGGGAGTATTACGGGAAACCTGTGTTTGCCAGAGCTTTGCCTGCACCTTTCTCTGAGAGCTGTGGTGCGAAAGGCAGCGATGCGCGTGAAGTCGCAGCAGTTGCGGCGCACGTGTCCATCGGTCTGTGTGAGGTAGCATCCCGCCGAGGAGAGACGGGAGGGTCCCACGCCGGCCACCCCACGGTCCTTGCGATGCTTGTCCCTCCCGAGCACGGGGGGTGGCGTTTGCTTGCAGGAGGTGAGAGCTCTTCTGTGCCGCCCGCCCGTCCGCACGGCCTCCACGCTGAGCTGGGGGGTGTTGGAGCAGTAGGACGTGAGGCCGTGGTGCCCCCGGCTCCCTGCAGCAGCCTGGGATTTCCCGGCTCCGGTCCCAGCCGTGCCGTGCCGGGGATTGCCACGTGAGGAGCACGCAGCTGCTCTGCCCCGTTGGTCCACTCCAGCAGTCCCAAAGAGGCTTTGGTCTCAAAGAGAATTGGGAAAATAACTGGCACCTTTTGTTCCCAATGCTATAAATCATAAAGACAGAAAAACATCATTCTGGACTGGTTGGTGAGACCCCCCCCTCCTCCGCGCATGCAGCCTCTGGGCTCCCCCCACCCCCGCCAACCCATTTCAGCGTGAGGTTCCCCGTAGCGTGGGGCAGGATACCAGGGTCCAACCCCCGCCGACAAAAAGGTCCCTTCAGGTTTCGGAGCCGGCGAGGCAGCTCGACGGGAGCCACACGCGTGTCTCTGCAGGCTGTGGGAGGTGCCCGTGGGACGAGGTGGAGCTGGAGCGCAGCGGGAGAGGGGGAGAGGTGAGGGTCCCCCTCGGCCTCGCGGCAGGAGGAGGAAGAGAAGGGAATACAGCAGAGGTCGCAGCTCCTGCCCGACCTGCCTCCCAGAGCTTCCCGGCCTCCTGGAGCAGCCGAAACCTTCCTAATATCAGATTTCCTGAAAAAGGACAAACAGCTTCTATTTGAGGTATGAGGCATGGGGAGGAAAAAAGGGCGAGGGACAAGAAACACAATGGTGCAAAACTTCCCGAAGCCATTGCTAATACATAACAAACCTAGAAGCAAAGGCAGAGAGGGAGGAAGGCAGACTCTGGGGCAGCCCTGCAACGGGCAGCTGCTCTCTGGAAAAGCGGCGAGAGGAAAGAGGGGCCAGGCACACCAATTTTGCAGATGAAAAATCACGGAGAGAGAGAAAGGCTGGCAACAGGAGTTATTCGGATGGTATAAGGCCATCGGAGACATCCCCCGTTGGCAGGTGGCCCGTGCGGGACCACCAGCTTCTGTGCTGGGTCTGGTCTCCAGGTCGATCTGGGGCGCACGGCCAAGCGTGGGGCATGTGGGGCCAGGGCTGAGCTGTAGCTGGTGGCATCCAAGGGGGCAGGGCGGAATTTGGTGGGAGGGAGGGAGGCTGGAGGATGGGAACCACACATCACTGGTTTCTATTTCACAATGGAGGAGATGAGGTGTCTTTTGGAGCTTGGAGGTGGCTGTGCTTTTTAAATACTGAGTGAAATGTGAAAAATAAAATCGTTCCCGGTCCTACACCCTCGGAATGATTTATGTTGGTACGTAATCCCGCTTGTGTTTCCCTGCCCACTGCGTTCTGCTTTCCTCTGCGCTTTTGTAAGTGGTGGGAAAGCAGCGCACCGCTAATTACAACCCAGGACTGTTTGGACGCAGAAGTGGGGAGGGAGGTGCAGACGAATAAATCAATAAATGAAAAGGCCCGTCTTCACGGTAAATCTGGGTCCCACTCTTTGCAAAGCCCACCAGTGTGTTTCTAGGGAGATTGCGAGTTACTGGTAGTGATTTGTCGAAGCCTGGCTGGCTCAGGGTTTGGCCGGTGGCAGTGCTTGCTCTCCACCGTTCGCACCACTGCGATGACCCAAAATCTGCCAGCACTGGGGGGTCTTGCTGCCGTGCTTTTAGGGGCATGTCTGCATGGTTGTGGTGGTGTGTCCACCCCAACCCCATGGGGGCAAAAGGAGCTTTTTGGGGCTGGTGCTGGCTGCACGGCAGGACAGGCGGCTGCCGCCGCGATGCCTGGAGAAGCACGGTGCGGTGCACAGAGCATGCACCGGCAGAGATGTTTGCTTTTACGATGACCACGTCATAAAAGCCCATTTTTGAACTTCCAGGCTCTCTTTGCATTCGCGTGCTGAGGGACTGTGCAGTCATGTCCTTCGTTAAAAACAAATACGAAGGCACCTGGGCTGCCCCTGGGTGGGGGACGCAGGCCTTGATGATAAGGGGAGCACCACCAGGAGCAGGGAAGCGGCGGCGGACACGCGTGCCGAGAGGACGCCCCTTTTCCCTCCTCCCCACGTGCCCGTGGCCAGCGTGGCCAGCAGGAGGGAGCCGGCAGCGGATACAGGCAGGGGCTGGTGCTGCCTGATGTGGTTCCTGCTGCCAGTCAATTAATTAATAAGGCTTTCTGGCCTCTTATCCAATCCACCATTTCAGTCAGTTTAGGCTCCCTGCAGCAAGTCCTCCGTGACTGGTTCTATTCAGTTTTCTTTCTGGCTCAAGGTCCCTCAGTAGGCTGCCTCAGCCCAACGACAAATCAAGCAAATGATACACAAAACAGGGCCACGGGTGTTTCCCCTGCTTAATGCTCTGGCTTGCAAATTTGGCTGGCTGAGCTCCGCGTCCTCTCCTCGAGCCCGTTGCCCCGGCATGGTTCAAAGCAGTTGCGCAGTGGCCAGCTGCCGGCAGGTTTTTCTCCTCCTGCTGTGTTGGGGGGGGTTTTTTTTGCTTTGTTTCAGGTTTTGGAGGCTTGGAGTGGGGGGGGGGTTGCTTGGTTTTGGGGTTTTTTTTTGACATCCTGAAGGGCGGGAGATGGTTTCAAATGGAAGCAAAGCTCTGCGACGTGGCTCTTCGGGCAGAGGCGGGTGGCCCGGCAAACCCTGCAGCAGCAGGGCAGCCTCTTGGGGGACGAATTAGGAACAGATGCCTGGAGGCAGGGAAGGCACGTGTCCTTAACTTGCTCCTCCTGCAAGCTCCCCTGCCTCTCCTCAGGAGTCCCCGCTATGTAGACCAGCCGTGCGTCTGCCCGGCGGCTCTGCCCCGGGCCCCTCCGCAGCCCTGGTCCCCCCGCACCCTCCCTGGTGGGACATCCAGGAGGGAGCGGATTTCATTTAGCTGTTGAACAGCTAGACCTCACACTGGTGAAATCTGTGAATTATTAGTAAGAAAGCAGCGCTTCGTTAGGACGCCCGCAGCCGCACCGCTGCGGCCTTTCCCAGGCAGAGTTAATTGCCGCGAAAATTTATGCAGGGTTTTTTGGCTCCCCGGCTCCCATCACGCCGCGCTTGCTGCTCCTGGCTCCTCCCTTTGGCTGGCGATGTCCTAATGTAGTAAGCAGAGAAATACCTACGGTTTAGTTAATTTCATCCAACCTCTGGTGAGACGGAGCCCCGGCGACTGCTCGCAGCACTCGCGCGCGAGGTCGCGTCGGCCCAAGCGGCTGGTGGATGAGGGGAGAACGTGCGCTCCCGGGGTGCTTTCTGTGGGACGGCGTCCGCTCCCTGCCCCTCTGTCGGGGAGCACAGCCAGCCCTTCACAAGGTTTCTGGGGCTAACGGAGCTTTTTCCACACACACACACACACACACACACCCCCATGCCTGGTAGCTCTTGTGGAAGCAGTGCGTTTCTTTAGCGGGGGGCTGTGGAAAAGCTGTGCCGCACAGCAGCTTTGGGAGCCGGCGAACCTTAGGGCTGTGCTGGTGGTGCCCCTTTCCATGTCTGCCTCCGCACTGGTTTCGGAGGCAGACTGGGAGCTGGTACCCGGCTGCCTCTGGTGCCTCTGATGCCCTCCGAGGCCCTGATGCCTCCTGATGGCTGTATGAACTGGTCTGCACAGGGATTAATTTAACCCCCAAAGTTCTGACCACAGTTCACGTAAATACCTGCTCTCGTTTTAGAGACCACCAGGGATGTCTGGGCACGCAGGTGCATGAAGCCGATGTTTCCTTATCAACCGTCTCAAAGTTTTCCCTGGGTGCGTTTCCCTGCAGGAACGTGGAGGAGCCGTGACGTCTGCCAGCCTGTAGCGCTAAGACATCCTCCCCACCCGTCCGCATGGGAAGGGGAATCCTTTGCCTTCAGTTCACCCGTTTGGTTCGTAACAGCAGCGGCTCCATCTCTAATCTCTCCTCGTGCCGGCCTCTCCTCCCTGCAGCCGCTGGGGCCGTGCCACCGGGAGATGTGCCGCCACCCAGACAGCCCGAGGTGACGCCGAAAGTGAAGCTTCTGAGTGCCGTGCAATGAATAAAATATGAAGAGGAAAAAAAGTCAGCCTGCATTTGAAAATTAAGGGTATTTCCTTGTTCTTTTGTGTTGTGGGTTTTTTTTTTTTAAAATCTTCAGAAGAAAGTCCATTGGGAAGTATTAGATCATTACTTCTCCATCAGCCTTTGTCTGTTCAGAGAAGAAAGGTGTTAGCGGAGAGAAATGAAAGTCGGTGCTTAGGTTTTTTCAGCTGGAGATGGAGGAGCAAAGAGCAGAAATCCCTCCAATCTGTGACACCAGCAGTTACCCTTTCCACAGCGGAAAATCTTGGAGGGCTGAAAATACCAATATTTATGATCATTAATGTTGCTAGTAATTACTTGTCTTCCATTAGGTATTAAAAATGTGCTCATGGCTGACCCTTCTGCAGTGTTCGACACAAGAAAATGTCACTTCTCACTTTCTAGGCTCCCTCTTTTCCCATTGCCTGGCAGCACGGGCGAGGTTGCCCTCGCTTCAGCTGTGCCACTACGGGATATGGTTTGAAGGGTTTCCACGCCATCACAGGCTCTGCGAACCCAACACCTCTTCTCCTGCTGCCTTCATCCTCCCCCCATCCTCTCTCTCTTCCTCACCCTCCTATCTGTGATCGTCTGGTCCCACAGGTCTCGCCATGCGGGACAGACCACACACACACATCCAGCAGTGTGATCTGGGCGTTTCCAAGCAGTTAAATATTCCTGGGTTTGCGTTCAAGAGAGAGTTAATATGATTGAAAAGAAAACAAATTTGCCTTGAAACCTGCAGATTAATATTCCAGGGCATACGAAGAAACTCAAGGATTTAGCTAACTTGCATGAAAAAAAAAAACCAACCCAAGGAAAAAACCCTGCTGCAAGCAGTATTAGCTGCCAAAGCCATAATTGTGCAAAACTGGAAATCCCTTGCTCAGCTGAACCTCGCACATTGGTATAGCATCTTAAGTGAATTAGCTGGCATTGGAAAGCCAGTGTTTCTTATAAATAATAAACCAAACATTTTTTCAATTCCTCCTGACAGTTTTCTTGGAAATCTGCAAATACAATACTTATGTTAACCAGCTGTGTCATCTGGATCAGCATTTTAGTTTTCTGATGGGGAATTAGAAAAGGTAGCATCTGTTAAGCAGCACAATTCATATAGATTATAAAATATTGTCTCTAATGCAGAAATAGATCAGCTATGAAGTGATAATTTAGAAAGCATTATCCCTGTAATTTATGGATGTGTTTATATTACATAGTAATTTATTCTGTTATTTTGCTGCTTATCTTGCTTTTGGGCTTTTATTTTTCCATGTTAGTCTTCTATGCATAGAAAGGTTATTCAGCTGCGTACCCAAGAGCTGGGATGCTGGTGCACGCGGTGGGTGGGACTGCCCGCTCTGTGCTCTGGGATGATCCCAATTTCCCCCGTAGGCTTGGGTGCATTCATAAATGTTAAGACCAGACCAAAAAAGGAGGCACTGCAGTGTGATCGTCCTGCTCACAAAAGGAAAGCTGCTTGGTGTTCTCATTCAGGCTGCAGTAGATAAGCAGCAAGGCTGTTTTGTTAGCATGACTTTTCTGAAGGGAGATCCTTCTACTTCTACAGCCCAGACCTTTGGTACTCTCAGGTCCCTTCTGCAGTCACTGGGGGTTTCAAATTTTGACACGTTGGGTAGCGACAAACTTGCCTACACCACCTGCTCTTGGCTGAGACTCATGAAACCCAGAGAAGGGCCTTTGTGATGGACGCTGCTGGTGGTTTGATTCCCCTTCTCTGCCTGATAGGAGAAGTGTCCTCCAGGATATGTCCCACTCTGAGTAACGCTGTGAAGCCACCTCTTGTGTCCGCGTGCCTCAAACTACAGATAGCAGGGCTGAAGAATGAGGCACAGAAGACAAACATCAAAAAGGCCCACAGCGTGGCTGGGTCAGGCTCACCATGTGGCTTCTCTAATCTTTTAATCAAGAGAAGTCCCACAGCCAGATGAAGAGGTCCAAGAGTTTTGGTTTCCAGAGCCTAGCTAGAAGAACTGGTCAGGTTCAGGCACTGAGATGCCATTTAAATTTTGAGATAGGAAAAGCTAGCCATGGAAAGAGAGGCCCCAGAGCAAAGCATCAGGGTTATCTTGTGCAGGGTGGTGAAAGGGGAAAGCCTGGGAGGACAGGTACCCTCCAAGGGACAAGGCAGTGCCTGGGAAACAGCAAGAACCTACTAAGAAACCTAGCTTTTGATCCCCAAAAGTACATAAAATAAGGGATATGTAAAAGCAAACCGCAAGAAATGCTGAAAATGTTGATGTCTTTCTTCTCTCATTTTTGTTTTGTTTTTTTTTTTTTCAAGGAGTGGCGGATAACACAGTGTGTTGTGGACCAGAAGATCCATAAGGGTGCCCAAGAAGATGTGGAAGCTCCTGTGGATTTCTCATGAGCAATGTTAAGTCTGGCAAAGCTATGAGATTACGAGATCTCGAGGCATCTGTCGCTTCAGACAACATCGTAAAAAGTAAGTACAGTTGGTGGCCATTTAACACACACTTGATCAGGAAATTAACATATGAGAAAATCCTTCGGGGTCTTAAAGTGGTTTCCAAGCACAGATGCTGAAGATGCCCAATGCACTGGCCAGGAACCTGAAATGGAAACAGAAATTTCAGTGATCTTCTCCACACAGATGAACTCCAGTGTTGTTTTGTGTTACTGGAGGGATGCAGAGTATTGCTGTCACTTTTTACCATTTTGCTAGAGAAAAGGAAGGAAAAACAAGACTGCACATATTGAGGAAGCCAGCCATCGGAGGATCCTGAGGACAGACCTGTTCAGCTGTCACTGCTGGCAAACAAAGCATCCCACTAAATTGCAAAGGCTTGTGAAGGGAATAAGAAAATAAAATGAGTTCAGTGACAAGTAGTATTATTGGGTCTGTCTTAGCTGTGTCAGGAGGGAAGTCAGTCTGGTGCTGGGATCTGCCTCGGCTCCTCTAGGAGACTGACATCCCCGACAGAAGAGACAACAGGTTACTCGACTTGCTACTCTAAGCCTTACACCTAGCCATCATTCTCTTGTGTGGTGCCAGAGAAGAAACCAAGGGGTAGAAGGAGCGGAGGAGCAGGTCTCCCACTGGAGATCATACAGGGCCCTTTGCTAGAAGAGCTTAACGATAGCTGTTAGTAACCATGAAAGATTTAAATTTAATTCCATACCCACGTACATTGTCACCACTCAAATTAGAACAGCTATCCCACAGTGACGTGAGAAATCACAGGTTTTTAAAAATACATGGTAATTAAAACTATTAGGAAAAGTAAACATTTTTATAACCTTGGTTTCGCATTTCTCCAGCGGGATTGTGGTGTTGGTAATTTCAGATTGGGGGGGAAATAAAATGCACATATCTTGGAAAGTTAATCTGGGGCTGAAGTGAAGGAATCCATCCTGTATTATGAAAATTGTCAGCAGCTGCATCTGAAGGAAGCAGAAACAGCTCTGTCCCACTTGTCATACAGTTGTCCATATGGAAACGCTTATTTGGGAAGAAGCAATTGGGAGCCTTAATACGAAAATCGTTTTAGTTTTGCCTCTGAATCAAAAGGTCCTTCTCTTTCAAGATTAAAATTTTACATTAAATATTAACAAAAGACCGAAAGCAATTTCTGCCGAGTGTTTATAGCGCGCCTGCGAAGCCGTCAGGAAAACGTTTGCAAGGGTTTGCCGTTGCGGGAGGGTGTGCGCACAGAGCAGGGGGCTCCTGGGCTCGTGAGAGGCAACTGGGTCCTCGCAGGGCTGAGATCTCAGCCACAAAGTCAGCCTGGCTCAAATAACTTCAAAATGAAAAATCGGTTTCCAGAGCAAAGAACGAAAGAACACCGGCTCGCCGCTTCGGAGGTTTGCAATTAAAACAAAGCGTTTGGGGGCTGAGCTCTTCGCGCTGCTGAAAACCTCCGTGCGCTTACCAGTTCGCACAGGGGCAATGCAGAGTTATGTCTGTGTCAGGATTTAATCTCCTTTCCTCCTCCTTCTACTACTTTGACAAATAGGCATTAGTAAATAATTTAAGTCTGTAAATTGACCAAGTCAGTGACTGCCTGTTAAGATAAAGAGTCTTGAAGTGCACTAATGTAATCCATATAGTAGTCCGAAGTTCTGGATTACAGATACCAGGTAGGATGTTATTTCAGAGGGTTTCTGGCCAGAGTAGCCTGGCTACTGGAAAAAGTTCAAAAACCATATTTCCTTCTCTGCCTAGTTTTAGGGGTGGCTGGATCTAGGTTCCGTCCATCTTGCTCTCTAGGTGCTCTTTGCCTATAAAATGCTCCCTGGGCGAGGGTGCACCCCCGGCTCGCGGGTGCTGGAACGCTGCCCTGGGTGGTCCCACCACCTTCCCGCCTGCCCCCTCTCCCCTTAAACCCGTGCATAGGCAGGGAGGAGGATGAGCTCGAAAAACTGAAGCTAAGGGCAAAAAATCTGAGCACGCCGTCTGCCTACCACCTGGAGCAGAGCCAGGCTTTGGGATATTTAGAGCAAGGGGTACAAGCAAGTATTTATTTATTGATTGAGAAACAGCGCAGTGTTTCTCTGACTCGCTATCGGCTTCCAAATCTGATTTAAATAAACTCTTCTACTGCATAAATCCAGACGAAATGTCATTCACCATATGTTTATTACTAAAACTTGGCGCTTGCTTGCATCAAAGTAGTTTTCACACGCAGGCTGTTTGTTACAAAACCTCAGTGAAGCAGGTATAATTAGCATTAGCACTTGAGGGGGAAAACTGGGGCTGAGAACAGAGAAAATAATTTCCTCGCTGCTGCACAGGGAGTTGGCACAGGGATTTGGATTAGAAACAGCCTTTCATAGCTTCCCATTTTCTTCGTGCAGATGACTAGATTTGCATCTTTTATTAATTTTTATAACAATTGGACAAATAGTACCTTGCTCATTTCTTAAATAAAGTGCTTAAAATGCTTGTAAGAGTAGCTTAGAAATATCCAGATAAACGGTCTTCCTGCCTGAATGGCTATAACTACCTCGAAAGGAAGATGTATGATGAGGTGCTGTATGCCATTTTGCGTACAATCAACGTTTACCAACCAGAACGCAAAACACTTTCTGAATACATCATCTATACAAGCTTTATAAATGATCCACTCTTGTACTGCTGGCATAAGTCACTCTGATGAAGCCACGCAAAGAGCCTCAAAGGGATCAGCAACTAGCACGAGACAGTTTTGTACGAAACTTCTCCAACCCTTTACATATCGCCACCATTATTATTACTATTAAGTGCTCAGAGATTTTGGACTTTCAAACAAAGTTTGAGAGCTCTAAGGAGGCAAAGATAACAGATATTTTTCCTTTTTTTCACTTTAGTGTTTAAATACGAGAAAATAAAATTATAGGCCGGTTTTGGTATTTTTCTTGGCAGCAAACCAGACCTATCAAAAGATTAAATTCACATGCAGGTATCCCCTTTTAGTCAAATTCCTAATAAACATGAACTTGAAATTTTGTCTGAACGTGGCCAAAGTAAAAATTAAAAAAACCCATAGTTCTCTCTCCTAACACGTGGAATTTGATTTTTCTTTCCTCTTAGAAAACTGCTTTATGCATGCTAATGGGTCTTCCTAGCAAATCCAAAGATTGATTCTCTCAAGAGCATAATTATGCATGCAAAGTCTTTGTCTTTATATTGCATTAAATATTACTTTTTAATTTACTTTATCCTATCGTAAAATTCTTCAAGCCTTTCTGTAGTAGAAGTGTGAGAGAGAGAGGCTGGGTAAGAGATCAGTGGAAAAATACTTCCTGAGAACTGCACTGCCCCTCCTCTGGGAAGCTTCATTTGCTCTGGGTGCTTCATCTCCCGTCGCCGTTTTCACGGCTCACAAGTCCGTGTTGCCCTGGTCTCCCAGTTCAGCTGGTCTCGCCGACCTTTCTCTCCAAATCTCTAGCTTCCGAGTGCTGTACCGCTTACCCTGAAAGTCTTTTCCTTCCCCCAAAGCCCACAACCTTCTCCGACACACAAACCTCTCTGCCATCCTCGGTGTTGCATTTCCAAAGCATCTCCTAAATTAAAGGTCTGCATTTCTGGGTGTCTGGTGGGAGACACCAAGAGGCTTCATTTCAAGGAGGCTCCAGCACTCTTAATTTCCAGGTGAGTGTCACAGCCCATGCCAGCCCCTCTGCAGAGCTGACTCCAGACCTCTTCCCTCTGGGACGCTCAGATCCCCTTTTATCTCTCTGCTCACCAGCCCATAGGGATGCTGGCTTCTTCCATGACCTCTCAGGACCACAAATCTCCTTCCTTCACCCACAGCCGAGCCCCTCCAGCCAGTGCATTTGACGGCCCCATCAAAGTGCGACGGGACTCGGCGAGGAGCATCGCAATATCTAGTATTGTCACTTTCCCCATCCCCAGTTGAAAAATGCAACAGTTGACTACCAGTGATCTCTGCGCCCTATGGCAACGAGACAGCAAAGTTTCTGGGTATGCTGAGTAAAGCGTACAGGAGTATGTCTGATTTCTAGGGACTTCAGTGGGATGGGAGGGAAATCAGTTAAAGGTGACTTTGTAAAAACAGAAACAGGAGTGGGAGCGACAGAAGGGTAAAAGGAAATGTTGGCCTCCCAGTGACTACTGTTCATTTTATGAAGAAATTACATGTTTTATGTAATCCACAAAAGTAATTGCTTTTGAGGGAGCATGATGAGGCCAGATAAAATAGCATAATCCTCTGGCTACCGTATGTCCTGTTTAGAGGCACTCAAACAAGGCGTAAAATAAGCAAATGTCATCTGCTGCACATACTGTGGATTCAGCACGTGTTCAGGGAATTGGAGCTCCTGGTCTTTGGTTTCAAAACATGTACCCGTGCGATGCAATGCCTACCTTGCGATATACTTTATGTCTTTCAATGTTACCATCATGTATTGGCTGCTCCCATTGAACCTAGTGGGATGGTTCTCCACATCATACTCAGATGGAGGAAAGATACTGCAGCCCAGGGTTAATTGGTAGAGATTGTAAGTGCAGAAGGATGATACAGTTGGTGTGAAACGTATGATGCACACAACATCGCTCTGTCAGGCGTTTCCCTGGGTCTTAGTAGAGTATCAGAGACAAATTAAACCAATTTTTCTAGTCCCCAGGTTGTGCTGGAAGCTGGAAGGTTAGGGGTAAACTTTAGGAATATTAAGCATGCTGCTACTGCTATCACCAGTAATTTGGTGATAGAGCGTACTATTTTAAAAACCCTATAGTACTAACTCTTTCACAAAAGCATCTTTAGTGCATCCAAAGAGCTACTTGTATCTTCAAAGAAAGGATGTTACCACTCTTATTTTCATCATCGTGCAAAAAAAAAGAAGAAATAAAAGCTGGATAAATTACATTTTCATAAGGCTTTTCCCCCCCATCATTTTGCATATGCCCTCCGGGGAATTTTCCGCAGCCTAGAAATAAACATACCTGAAGGGCTAAAACTAGGCAGCGTGTTAGGCTCACGCAGCAAACAGCTCTGATGCTTTTAGGCTTAGCCCATTGCTATGGCTGGTTTCCACGCAGCACTTTCTGGGCTTGGTGATCTTTGGGGCTGATCCTACAGCTGTGTGGCGAAGAGCCTGCAGCTGTCCCATGAAGTGCACAGTGTTTGCCCCAAATATTTCACCAGAAGGGGAGAATGGGTGCTGCCGGAGGCATCCTGCAGAGTAGTGGGTTAGTCTGGGCTGTATAGCTGGGCTCTCCTCCCGGGCAGGCAGGGCAGTGGCCGGGCAGCTGGTGCCTCTCTGTTCCTGCTCCAGATACGCTTCTGCAGAGGCAGCTGAGGTTATTCATCATCCCCATTCCCTTCTTTCCACCCTCTTGACTGCTGTTTTGGTTTGGGTTTTTTTTCTCCCTTCGAGGTACTGAAAGTGGCAAAGCTTTCACCGGCACATTAGTGCTGCTTCAGGTGAGTGGTTAGCGGGTAAAAAAAAAACCCCTAAGTGCATGGGGAGGCACCTGGGATGCGGGTCGTGCCGTCAGCACGGAGGCAGGTAATGGAAAACCGGAGGGAAAAGACCATTAGCCACCTTCTTCTGCACTGGGTCCCGGGCGGGGAAGGGGCTGCTCCTCTTTCGCCGGCGCAGCCGCCTCCTGCCTTGATGCTTCGGCGTCTTCGGCAGGGGCAGCCTGCGGAGGTGGGTTTTCAGGGTGGTTTATACCCTCTTACCCGCAGCTTGGGCACAGGGCGAGACCGAGCCCCCGGCAATCGTCACCGTCCCCACATGCAGCAAGGATGGGGAAGGAGGGGGGGGGGGGGGAAGAGGGAATTTAGAAAGCGCACAAACCCCTGAATTTTAACAGAGGTATCGGTTTAAATATTGTATCTTTTCGAATCGCTTCGAAAATCACAGCTCAGGAATGAACCAGAGAATAAAACCCTGATCCAGAAAACAATTAGTTCCCCACATAAGCCCACCGGGACTATTACAGGAGATGGGCTGATTTCAGGATGGCACTCTATGGAAATTAGAGTTTTGTTCAGTCTCAAAAGGGAGGAATCGAAAGCCGTGGAAAATGTTTTTTAAAAGTGTGTCTTGTGCTAAGAATTGGTAGTTTCGGAGCAAGGCAATTGATTTTCTTGAGAAATTGGCCACTATTTTGGTAGGCATAAGCTGAAATCAGTGAGAGGGTGCTGGATTCAGCCAGTGTGGATGAGTCTGCAGCATCTGCCTGCGGTGTGCCCTCTCTGGGGTGGCTTTCTTTTCCTGGCTGTTGCCAGCGTGGCTGAGCTGATGGGTCATCCTTGCTCAGGCTTTGGTCAGGTATTTTCATCTCTTGGGAGTGCTGTTTTGGTTATTCATCAAATACGTGGAGGGGGAAGGAGTTAAATAAATCCTACCACCTTAGAACAACATCTCCCAAAGCAACAAAGTTGTGTAGAAAGGAAAATGAAATAAGACCAGGTTACAGATGATGCATTGAAATGCAAATCCCTATTGACTCAAACATGCAGGGATGAAATAACAGTTTTACATCAGCAGGGTCAAAGAAAGGAAAGATGAAAACAAAACAGAAACTAGGTCAGGCAGGAGCAGGGTAAAGGCCATGAAACTAAGACCTAACAACAGCCCTGTGGTAGCATGAATGAATGGAGATGACGGTAAACTGAATGGGATTAATTAGAAATGTAACTTCGCATACAATTGGGTTATTTGTTTGAAATGCCAGATACATGCATTTAAGCTTATTTGAGTTGCCATAACAACCCGATACAAGCATCATATAATCTTTTATCGCATTATTTTGGATATGATTACATTATTTTACAACTTTGGTTGCTAGGAGAGCACAGTACCTTTCTGCAAGCTTCAAACAATTCTCAGTTTGCAGAGACATCAGCTTCTCGTGGCTGGCCTCTGAGATAGCTTACGGAATCATTAGCAAGGCAAGAAACCGAATTATACACGTAGGAGTGAGCTGCACTGGGAAAACTCTCCACGAGACGATGGCAGGGATTTTCTCCTGCTGCAGGGCTGGCAGGGGTGGCTCTTGTTGGAGAAGAGCTGGGAAGAAAGGAGGAGGCAGTCTAGGGGCAGCCTTGGAGGGAGCTTTATTTGAGAGGCAGCTTAAGCTGAGGAGCTTCTTGTGCTCTTGTTTTGATGAGTTTGTATTATCGAGTACAAGTTGCGTTTCACGCCTGCAGTTTCCTTTGCTGGGAAGGCTAATAAATGTGGAGTTACAACTCTAAAGTAATTTCTAACGTAAGAGCATAAGCGAATTCCCAGTCACTGAACCGCACTTTTGCCCACAGAATAATCTAACCTACCCCGAGCAAAGACAGCAGATAAAGTGTGGGGCAGCTGGCTGCCCTGTGATTTACAGCACCGGGGCGTTGCAGAAAAGGAGTGGTTGCTGTTTAAGATATAATGGCAGGCATTCCTTGGGGCGCACCAGCCAGGAGAGAGCAGCGGTAGGCAAGGCTAAATGGGATGGGTCATGTGTCGGAGACGGGTGAGCATCACACCGAGGAGGGGTTGTTCTGGCACGTGGCCTTACAGATGGATTGGGAGGCCAGTGTCGATGGCTTGCCGTGACAACTCTGGATGGGGGGAATACAGGAGAGAAGATGATTTCCTGCAAATACCGACCGCTGAAGAATGCAGCACCGGGAGAGAGAGGTCAAGGCTGGCGGGAGGTGTTCCTCCGCCTGGAGAAAGGACCAGCAATACTTCCCTACCTCCGATATCTCTGGAGGCTTTAACGCTTTGCAGCTTCTGCGGTAAAAGGCGTTACAGGTCTGTGTGCGGATTGTGGTTACAACGGGTAAGACGGAGATCTGAAATGAATAGGAAGAGAAGAACACTGAAATATTTTTAAAGTCTGTTTAAAAGCCAGGAGCTGTTAGTAGGAGCAGGGCTTTTCTTTTCTTTTTTTCCTTTTAGATTTGTTTATGATTACAGGAGCTCTCTGGGAAGATTTTGTTCTTAAACACACCCAATAGTGAAAAAGGGAAGAAAACTAGTTTGGTTTTTTTCCCCCTCAATCTTCTTCCCTCCTGTGCCTTAAATTGAGATTGCAATTAAAACAAAAGCCCAGTTGCCCAAGAAACAAAACAGAAATTCACGGGGCGGCCTAAATATCAGCCTCATCTTGTTTTCCTCTAGTCTTCTCATTTCAGAGTTACAGCAACTGGACAATACGGGCAGCAGTGCCAAGCCGGGGATTTGAATAACAGCGTGCACGTCTTACAAGGAAAACATGGAAGCAGCGCGTTCATCGCTCCTCGCGACAGCCGTGTGTCTCCTCGGAGGTGCGGAGGGACAGAGATTACAGGCACAGACCTGCAGGAAGAGGGATTTGATCTCCCAGACAGTGGTCTGCTTGACAAAGCTGCCGAACTAACATTTCTCAGCGGTACAGGACCCTCCTCCCTCTGCTATGAAATGTCAGGCTTTGGCACCTGCAGAGTACCTTGCTGCTTTGAAATGACAGCCTGGCTCTCTAAAGTGTCACCAGCGATCCAGTCCCCAATTAACGGCACGGGTTTGTGGGTTTCTGACACTATTCTCAAAGCTCCCGTGGGTTGCTGCAGCCTACAAGGCAGGGATCATTTCTGCTTTGCAAGACTCAAAGGAGAGGAAGGGAAAAAAAGCTGGGAAGGAAAGGCTACAGTTTCATTATTCCATGCTAGCAGGGTAACCGAATACATTTCCTTTAATACTAAAATGTGTCATTTGAGAAAAGATCCTGCTGTCTGATCAAGCTCTCCATTAGTTATTTTTGCATGTGCATGCACAAATCCAGCAGCTAAGCCTACAGCACTGCTCTATATTGGAAACCAGAAAATGCTGCAGGGTGTTTCTAAAGAATAGCAATTTGGAGGTTGTGGGTGGTTTGTGGGTGTAATAAAAAAGGCTGCATACCGAGGCATCTGAATTAGGCTTCTCTTCAGGCTGCTTACAGTCTCTATCAAGATCGTTAAGAACCTGATTCTGCCATCCTTATCCTCACCTACTAGCATTTGCTCCTGTGAGCAATTTTATTTAAGTGCCACCCGTTGTATCCAGGGCCCTAACGCAGAAGCTGAGCAACAGTGTGGCTGAACACAAGTGGAAAAACACTGAGCTTTACCGTGCATACCGCTGCTCCCCATATTTTCAGCAGCTGCTGAAAGCTGGGATCGGTCGGTCACCAAACCTCGGCACATGGGTGACACAGCGCCTGTGTCATCCCTCCACGTTGCTCACCATCCCAGAGGCTGCCAAGACCACCGGGGCCAAGCATCAGCAGTGGGTGCAAACCACGCGGTCGCTCTCCGCGCGCCGTCGACTCGCACCATCGCCCTCCCTGCCACGCCGGAGCATCGGCTCGATGCCCCGCCACCCCCCCGCTCCCACCCACGGTGGTCGGTCACAGCCACCACCATCTCAGGACCCTCCGTAGCTCTCATCTTCCCGCTTGGGTTTTTTTTGTTTTGTTTTGTTTTATTTTGGGGGTTTTCTTTGTTGGGGTGGGGAGGTGGTTTTGCAAAACTCCCTCCTCTTCCACCTGAGGGTCCTTGTTCTTGCTTGGCTTGAGGGGCTCGGTGGGATGTCATCTGAGCTCCTTGCACCTCGGGGAGGCAGCTGACTCCAGCCTTGCCTAATCTGGTTGATCGGTTACTGCGGAGGAAAAGAAAAAAAAAAAGAAAAGAAAAAAAAAGCCCAGTCTTTGTGCTCCCTCGAGCTAAAGTTTTGCCTGGCTTTTAACTGCGGTAATAGCACGCTTTATAGCCTCCGCGCTCCCGCTACGCATCAGCGCCAGAGCGGTGCAGGAGCCAGCTCAGCCCGAACCGTTACTTCAAGAGCACGCCCAGCAAGTTCCCCCGGTCGTTTATAGCCCTTATTTTGCTAATGGAAAGTTAATCATTGGCTTGAAGCTGTGCAAAAATGGTAAGGGAGAGAATCACAAGATCACAGGAAGAACTCTAATGTGTTTCCTAGTACGTCCCTTTCATTTGCCCCCACAGATCGCGGCTCTAAATACCTCAGGGTGAAATGTGTCTGAGCATTTCAACACCTAGCAAATATTAACTACCTCAGAGCAGGCTCCAGCAAGCGGGCTTGGGGGGTGCCTTTGGGCTGCAGCCTGCAAAGTCGGGAACCCGAGGTCTGTGGAAATAGTCACTTTTAAATTTTGCCCTTGCTTTCTGCAATTTTGTGAAGGACCAGCACTGGATAGAGTAACGCCACAAAAGCTCTCACGACACCCGAGGACCCTCCAGTGCTTGACAAACGTTACTTCATTAAGCTTTTTTATGCCCTTCCAAGGTAATTATGGCATTGTTACCCCTTCCTGCTTTTAGAAACTGGGAAATTAGGAATTCTCAGAGAGTAATGCAGAGCCAACTGACTTGCAATGCCCGCCAGTTCTCTGCAGAGCCTCTCATCGCTACCTAGCGCTTCTGACCTGGGGTGCAGAGGAGCACACCTGTGTCCTCTAGCTAAGGAAGCTAAACACGCTGCTAGCTGAGCTGTTTGTAAAAAAGAGAGGGGGAAAAAAATTTAAAAGAGTCTGTGTTCAATAATGCTGAAGACTTTTCTTTCCAAAATCTACTTTTCCTGCCCAGAAGCAATATTGTGCTGACTGCCCATCAGAAGCAAACACGGTAACGTGAACGGCAACCTCCACATGAGGAAGCTGAACAGGTAGGATTACTTATGGGTATTCCTGACTTCCTTTAGGTCCTTCCCTAGTAGTCATTACTGTCACTCCCAGGGGAATAGTGGATAGTGGGCTGAATGGACTTTATCAATACATACTGATTTTAGTGATCTCTTTGGTCAAAGGAAATATGAAAACAAATCTACAAAGACTGGAAATGTCCTTCTTGGTGGACCAAGGGGACTAGGCCTCTGGGCTACACCTGATAACGTATCTGTCCTGCAGTAAAAAGCAAAGTTTCTTTGCACCCTCTTTTTTTTCCAAGCAATATTTTCTAAAACTGGAATGATAGGCAGCTGGTTAAAAATGCATATGGTAAAGAGAAAGAAAAATAAAATTCTCGTGTTTATGCAGAATAAGCAAGTGGAGAGCGTGGAAGTGCTACGTGCCTGTTGGTAATTTATCTGTGAGGTTAGGGAGTTTTTTGGGTGTATTTTTGGCCACCCATAGAGAACAAACTTGAACCCTGGTGGGCGGGCTTGTTTGCCTCACAGCGATGCAGCTGTGCTCTTTAAGGAGCAGCATCCCGTAGGAATATAGCCCGCAAAGCAAAACAGGCTGGCCTTTTTCTTTCCTCAGATTTGAACTGCTTGAACACGTGTGTGTGTGTGTGGCAGGGGGGAAATACGGAAAGAAGAAAGCGTACCAGAGACAGGGTATTGCACACCGCTATTCAACGTCTGGAGCCACCGGCGAGCGTACGTCTCAGACTGCAGGTGGCTGTGCTTCTGCCCACAGCATCCCTGTGTCACCACTGCAGCCCCCGTTTTGTAGTCATGTCCCTGCCCGCACCTCTCCTCGGTACGTGTCCAGTGAGATGTTTGTCAGCGAAACAGCGCAGCCTCGGCAGCCTCTCCAGCTCTCCCTCCCTCAAGCAACCAGTCTTCTGTCTACAGCAACGTGCAATGTGGAAGAGTGTTTCAGTATGTTTGCATTTCAGCTTGCTTGCTTTACTGATTTAGTATAAATTACACCGTTTTCTAGCAAACCCGAATGCTTACAAAATTAATGAGGCGAGAGAAGAGCGCTATACGTAAATGCCAGGGAGCAACATGTGCTTCTGCCGTTTATGGTTGTATTTCACTGTATTATGAAAGCTCCTATTGAGGTACAAACTTCTCCATGCTGTACAAGTTTTAAGACATTAAAAATGAGTTTGAATACAATGGCCGAGAACCAGACACTTAAACAAACAGAAACCAGGCACATACTCACAAAAGAGTAATTATCTTCTCCATACTGCTGTGCTCCTGTCTCTCTGGTGAATCACACAAGGTGGCATGAGAGCAATCGTCTTAATCTCTTGCTGGATTCCATGGCAGCCTCCCCAGATGGGACTTAAAAGAAACAATTAATAGGAAGCTTATCCCTGAGAAGACTTTATTTGCTGCTGAGCACTGGGCGCTGTCACTGCTCTAAGTCAACGGTGCCTCTCCCAGGGCACGATGACGCTGTTAACTGCAGGTGCGCAGGCCACTGCCCATGTCCCGAACCAGACGGAATGGACCCAGCTGCAATTCAGAAGCTGCGTTAACTTGGGTCCCAGCCCTATAAAGTACCTGGTTTGTTGGCCAGCTGTTTTTCAGGACAACTAGTTTCCTTACGCGGTCTGAGGGTTTGGAGATAGCCCTTGTACTTTCGTACTGTGTACACCTCTGCAACAATTACTCCTGAAGAACTTCAGTGTCTTTCTGCAACACAACTTCTGTTGCTCAAGCACTGATGAAGGCGGATGTCTACAATCCCATGTGCCTGTACAAAACACTAATAAACACACTGAGTACGTGCTGGTTCATTCCTGTCGGTAGCAGTCCCCTCCTGCTAGGGCCCAGTCTGACCAACACTGCATAACATCCTCTTCCCACAGGTGGGATGACCAATTATGTCAAGGGAGCTTTTGTCTTAGACTTAAACAGTAAATCAGTAGATGCCTTCCCTCACTTGTAAGATCAGCACAAAGTCATAATCGTGACTCCAGAAGCCATTTCTCTGACAGATGTGCCAAGATCTACAAGCAGTACCAATGCCCAGCACCCTCTCATAAGAAGTCCCTGAGAAGTAGGCAGCCCAGATGTGCTGGCCCTGGGCACGACCAGCCAAGAAGGTACACCAGCATGGGAAGATATCTCCTGGTTCACAGCTTTATCTTATGGTTTTTTCCAGCTGCTGCGGTGCTGGCTGAAGAGGCTGCTGTCCCTCACAGGCCATGACTGCCACCTCTGGCTCCCCAGCGCAGGGGATCAGGTAGGTCCTCTTGAACCTCTTTCCATCCAAAGAAGCCGAAGCAGCAACAGCTGCTGGGCAGATTGATCAGCTGGTTTTAACTCAGATACGGTGGGAGGCTGCTGCTCTGGGAGGGCCACAGTCTCTGGCGGGGGTCAGTGGGGAATGCAGCTGCTGTGGGAGAGCCCAAGCTCTGTGGATGCACGAGATAAAACTCCGGTGTCTGTAGGACTGTGGTTTTCAGCTGGGAAATGCGCCAGCCCCAAGGTAGCTCTTTATTCTCTGCTTCAGTGTTGGCAAAAAGACTCTTGGATCAAGTAGGGCTTGGGTCTAAAGAAACCTGGTTTTGACAAGCCATAGCTACTTTTTAATTATGTACTCCTTGTCCCACCTTTCTAGAGATTTTTGTCTTTTATTTTATGGTAGGGCATCAACGTTGCTGTGCAGGTGGCGCACCTACCTCTGAATTTAATTCATTCTCATCTCATAATTGCATCCCAGAGGAAATGCCGAGCGTACTACAGACAAACGCAAGAGTACAGTCACTCTTCCAGGTCTGCCGTGCGCTCTGGCAGAAAGAGGCCTCTGTGGGTGCTCGGTCACCCCCAGAGCCCAAATCGTCTCTCTGATCTGATGGTGGTTCCCAGCCCTTCTGCTTGAAGACACCTGACAGTATTTCTGGCACATCCAACAAGCCCAAGGGGAGACAGGTGCTTTAGATGGAGACTGGGTAGTTACACTGCACAGATATCTGAACTGCTCAAACGCTGCCAGAGGTTTCCTGCAGACTTTTTGCTAACGTCTGACCCGCTGCCTGGATTTAGGCAGGAGGAGATGTTTGCAAATGCAGGTGCTGGTTGCCGATTCAGGCCTCCTTGGATTTAGGCGAGGAGAGGAAATGTTCAGCTCTTCTAGCAGATTTAGGCCCAGGTGTCCTTCTGAAATAGAGAACCATTAATTGCTCAACGAGGGAGGTGTTAATTGCTATGTTGTTACAGCTGCAGCTGACTATTTCAGGCTGTAGGCAAACCATCCCGTGGTGCTTTCTGCCCCTGAGATGGTTTCTAGGGTCCGTGCAGAATGCTACAGTATGGAAATCTTGGCAATGGCGAAAAATTCCTTGGAAGTACTAGTGGGACAGAAGGGGAGTGAATGCCCCTTCAGGTTTGCTGGACGTGCTTTGGCAAGAGGTGGTTAGCCAGAAAGCAGGTAAAGTAAACCGCGGGGGGACGAGCCGCACGGGCACCTGCTGAGCTTGGGTACCGCAGCCTAAAGGACGCATCTCTCATCTTTCCCAGTTACTGGGGGGTTTTTTTTGCCTTGTTGTTTAAAGGTGCGATGCTTCTGGTAACGAGCTTCTGTGCTGTTAGGAGGTTGTGCTCTCTTGCGGAGGCATCAGGTTTTTTTTGGGGGGACAGGACTACAGCAGCATACGTGCACGGGGCTGGCTGCTCAGCCCCCTGCCGCAGCCCCGGCCGTCCTCTGGCCGCGAAGTGACCTGCCAGCGCTGCTTTCACCGCGTTCTCCTTTCCCCTCCGCTGTGACTGCAAAGCTGTAACAAGCAGCGCGTATCTGAAGGGTTCATTTTGGCCTAATGGTTTCTTAATCCTTAGCAGGCGGGGAGTGGCGGTGATGTGCTGACATTCTATGAGCAGCAGACAGCTCTGTCCTCAATACCTCAAGGTACTCTAAATTAATGCTGATAAAGCTGGCAGCCTATGCTAATCCTCAACTAAATGCATGAAAACTGATTAATAAAACAAAGCTTCAAGCTCCAGCAGCTCCTGCATTCAGGTCACTGACCCTATTTTAAGAAACAGGCTTTTGTGCTTGTACGTGGTTCCTGTTCCTGGGGTGGGGAGGCAGAAGTGACAACCAGGGCCACGCGCTGGTCTCTGGCATGGCATGGCTTCTCCCAAGTTCTTCTCCCCCAGACAGAAAAAATTTGCTGTTGTGTATTCTTTTTAGTAAACCCTCTGCTTATGGCCTATTAAATGTTTCCTGATGTTGTTTACTAATGTTCTCATTATTTAGTAGTGACAAAAGAATATATTTTGTTTCCAGGAGAGCAAAAGCCTTATTTTCCAACCGTGTTTATCTCACTTGGGAGTTTATTCTAAATGCAGTGCTATTAAGACTGCATACATTTTAGCCAGGAGTGGTTTATGACATGCTTAAAGTCTATCTCTAATTTGTTTATACTGGTGAATTGGGCAGGAGGTAAAGTGAATATTACTTCTTCTGGACAAAATCCGAGGGTTTAGCTGTATCTAATTCAGCTCAAGCTAATGAAATATTTTGGTCCAAGGAGCAGAGACCTCTGCCTTAAGGAACTGCCCTCAATGGGAGGGCAGTGGGAGTCCTTCCACTAATGCTTTCAGGGTGTCGGATTTGAGAAGCCCGGGTGGCAGCATCTTGCTGCTGCCACTGTGGTCTCACACCCGTAGAACAGCCAGGAAACAATAAATAGCCGTAGGTTTGTTGCATTACAAGGCCAGCGTGTTTGTCGCATGCCCCTTAGGAACTACCCTTATGGTTGATCGCTTTGCTGTGATTAAGCTGCAAAGAATTCAGAGATCCCACCAACCTCCGTGCTGGGATTTGCCTTTATCCTTTTAAGAGGGCTGTTATCATCACGTTCTTTGCCAGGACAAATCTGGTCAAAAGATTGCAGGCTGCTGTCCCATCCCAAAGAATCCAAGTTTGTAACCCATCAACGTGGGCTCCCCCCATCCACCCCTTGGCTCTCACCCCCGCCTGTCTCCCTCAGGCTCAACCGGAGCTCGCAAGCAGCTGTGGCACGGGGGGCACTCTCCAAGGGTTAAATGCAGAAATTTGCTGGCCAGAGCTTATATCAGCAGAAGGTCGAGCCTGCCTTCATGAGCTGTTGTCCCTGCAGAGATGCCCTATCTTCTCAAAATGTTTGAAGGCATGCGTTATTCCTGAGCTGCTTAAGCACGGGAATTCACAGACGTTTTCTTCAGCCTTCACAGGGAGCTGTAAGCTGCAATTTGGATTCTCTGCAAAGCCCTCTGAGCGCAAAGCCTCGCACCAACGGCTAATGCTGGCTTCTGCTGCAGACCAAAGGGTACATCTGCAGGCAACAAAGGCACAGAAAGCATTCATCTCCTATGCAGTTTATAGACGTCACTTAGCATCCCAGACCCTGACTTCCAAGTGCATTCTTGCTTCAGTGTGAAACCTGTGACAGAAAATTGGATTTCACTGAAGTATGAGGTGTTCAAAACACTCATTGCTTCTGTCTCACTTGAAAAACAGCTCTCTCTCAGCCCCAAGATATATTAGTATCCTTCCCCTGTCACTTCCCCCAAGTTCAGCTACAATAGGAATGAAATTCAGTGGAAGGTGCAGTGCCAGATGCGCTTTGTCGAGCGATGGCAACACATCATTATGGACCGAGTCATATTTAATCGGCGTTTTTCAGAGGTTCACAGGCTCGGGGTTTTTTTTTTTCCCCTCTTCTATCTCTAAAGTACAATTAAGTTCATTTCAAAACTGGATGAACCCTCTGTGTTTGCTTAGTCTAGGTTTGACAGGGGAGCCTGAGCTAAAATAAGGCTGTGCTGGTCCTGAGCTTGAACAAAAGAAATTGAGAAGCCCGAGGGGTCTGTGCAAGGGAGGGAGCGCACCTCCACCTGACGCTGCGCGGAGCTCGTCCCGCACTCGTGCTGCAGGCTTCGCTCTCTGCTGCTGCCCAGGGGGACCGGCGTGCAGCCCCTTGAGGACACTGTGGTGCATCTCGCGTTGCTCTGTCAGAAGTAAAATCTAAATTAGGATGGAGAAGGTGGTGGGGTTCCAGAAAGACTTGCCTCTGAGAGGAACGCAACCAGCAGGGCTCAGTAGAAGGATTGTAGGATTTGCTAGACATTTCTTTTTTTAAACCTACGAAATCTGAAAATCAAATTAATAGGCTCTTTGAGTCATTCTCCGAAACCTGTAGCAAGCTGTGAAACGTTACTCAACGGCTAAACTTGTGTGTAAGTTTTGGGGGCTACTTTTCCCTCATAGAGAGGGGGGAAAAGAGCGAGCAGGAAGCTACAAACTGGGAAGGACTAATGCCGAAAGAGAGAGACTCTCTGCCAGAGTTGAATTTCATTCCCCTCCAGCATTTCAGTGGAAAAACCATGAATAGCTTCAGTCCCAGAAGGCTTAAGTGGGGGGCTGTACGTGATGCAGCGGTTTAGCACTGGGCAGCTATGCGGGGTGGTAAATGTCATCTTACAAAGCTGACACCTGGCATGAGGGGTACAATGACAAGGACATACATCTGTGCGTGTGTGCTGCATCCTCTGGGAAAATCAGAGCAGCAAAAAAGCGGGCTCCGGGTAGAGAAAAATGAATTGATTCATGAGTGGGTTTTCTCTGTTTTATGTTAGTTTAAATCAAATCACCACTGTGATATTTGGGCTATTTTATCAGATCAAAATTTTGAGTGTTGTATACCACAGATCATTTTGCTGACATGATAAAACTTTTGCCAGAATAAGAAATAATAAGGCATGGTACTGAGTCCCAGTGAAAGGTCTCCTTGTGTTTTCTTGGGGGACAAGGACTAGCCCCTGTTCCTCTGCTGGTTCCTCACATCCTCTCTGTCTCCGTGCCCTTCTTTGCTTTCAGGAAATCAGGCTTACCTGAGGGTCACTTAAGCATCCTCAGGTAGAGCTCTCACAAGTGACGAGCTGCCCCCATTTTGTCATTTCTTTCCTCTCCCCAGACCCTTCTTCCACTTTAAATTCACCGCAGGACCGAAGAAACTTCATGTTCTTCAGCAACCCTTTGTGTGGTTGGTTTTGGGCTAGCACTGACAGCAAGCCTGCGGTCTTCAAAACCTCCCAAGGGACCTGGATGCTTTTGCATGGCAATCTGTATTGCTCAGGCTCTGAAATATCCCAACTCCAGACCTCCATGTTTTTTAGGAAATAAAACACTTTTCGGAGGGGGAAAAAAAAAAAAAAAAAAAAGAATTTCTCTTCTACTGAAGAGACAAAGAAACATCTTCTTGTGCTCAGGACAAATTCCTCCTCTTGGATCAGCCTGACGGATTGCATCTCGGGTTGGGAGCAGCTTGGACATATGGGGAGTGGGGCTGAGGACCTGTTTTCTATGCAGCACGGGTGTCATCCTACAACGCTGGTGTTAGTGTGGCGAGCCAGTAGTCATCCCCTTGAAGTTTAAGCTGAATAAGAAGTCAGCAACTCTAGTCATTACTTGAAATGCTTGAACTGGCAAGATTAATCTGGTATTTCAACTTCCAGACCCCCAAGTTCATGCATGGGATTTCTAGTACTCATTATGTCCTACACCGACTGAACACAGCAAATAAGCAAAGCCCAGCCATTCTGCTGTGGCAAGGTCACAGAAATCGGAGACGAAACAAGATCTGTTCCATGCTTTTATGTAAGTAAAATTCAAATTTAGTTTAAAAAAAGAAAGAAAAAGTGCAAGGGTTGGAGAGTGCCTCTGTTCTTTTTCTCTCTCTTGTTTGTCCCATTATAGTCATTATTCTGTTTTCCTACATGACATCCGTAGGAGTCCAGCTCCTGTCCCACGGGCACAGCAAATCTTTCCTGGTGTGATACAGAACATGGTATTGGAAGATTCCTGAAGCCAGTTGGAACTGGTTCAGTTTAAAATAAGTCTGAGGAATAATACTGTTCAGTTAACATAAACTTTTGTCCTTTGCTACCAATAGCTTTGCCCCTTTCTAGATATCATTGCAGCATTTCTATGCCGTATGTAAGGCTCACACTTATGCGTGGGGAAAAAAAAAATTCTTCTAGTAAAAAATTTATTTTATTCCACTTGTATCCTTCAACTTACTCTAATAAGTATTAATGTCATGAACATGATATACTGTGCAGTTCAAGTCAGTATGAAATGCCATGTAAGTGCAGGTAATTGGCTCTAGCGGACCCACAACCATGTTGGTGGCTGCTGAGAACCTGAGGGTTTGCCCCTGACACTCACCCCTTCTGGAGGTCCCCTTGTGTTGCACAGGGGCTAGAAAGGAGAAGGGTTTCCCTGTTTAGTTTAATGAGAACATGCAGTTCAGGGCTAGTGCTTTCCACCTGAAGTTTTACCAGAACCTCTGGCAGATTTCCCTTCAGCATCTCCTGGCTGTTTGACCCTACTTTGTCCCCCACCCCAGGTTGGGCGAAGAAAATGTACCTACGTTTTAGGCACAACCAACATAGTATAAAACCACCAATCACTGGTTTGCATCACATCAGGACTGTGAACCAGGGTGGCTAAAGGATGGTCATGCAGCTTGGTCTGCTGCCTTTCCTGCAAGAAAAATAATGTTTGCTAGGGTGGCAGCTGGGGGAGGGAATACCTTTAAGCCTTGCATCTAAATCACTCGGACTTTGGCTTTAATCACTCCTCCAAGGGGCTGAGTAGGAAGTTAAAACAGCTGGAGCCACAATTCAGTGGTATTCCTGAAGGTGGTTAGTCTCTCATTTGCAGGTGGTTTTTTTTTTAAAGTTCGTAAGTATATCTATCCTGTGATAATTTAAAAATTTAGCCACGGTGTCCATTACAGACAAGGGAAGACACATTTTTTCTTCCCCAAAACCCAGCTAAGCCTTAAATCAGAGCAACTGATGTGACATGTTTACATTTGAGGGGGGAAAAAAGCATAATTATTGCAAGAAAATACTGTCTTGGCACCACTCTCTTCCACTGGGAATCTCAGCACCGAAAGGCCCCAGAGCTGCTCTTCTGTGGGGGAGATGCTGCCATGCTGATGAGCTATGGCTTGTGGGGAAACAAGTGCAAGAGAGAAGGCTTCAAATTACCCTGAGTCTTGTGTTAAGAAAAACAAAAGCAGCCTCAGGTATTTCTGCAAAAAAAGGTTGGAAATGTCGTTATAGGCAAGGTGGGAGTTGGGGGAGATGAGAGCTATGAAATACATTTATTTCAATCCTGTGAAGTACCATAGCATATTGAAGCACTTCAGTGAAAATCAGAAGAGATGGACTTTGACACAAATGTGCCTTCTGAATCAGCTAGATATACGTCTCCCTGCCAACTTTATTCATAGGTGAACTTTGAGAAGTGCTAGCCTCATCAAAATGAAAAAACCAGATCACTTCTCATCTCCAGACAAGTTAAGCTCTGAAGGAAAATGTATTGTTAGGTGCAAGAATATGAACTTTGATAAGCATATAGGACTGGATGGACCTCTGGAGATCAGCTACTGATTTTTAATTTTTTTCTGAGAGTCTGTGTAGTTCTACAAGGAAATTGTAATTAACAAATTTCTCATTTCTTCCTATTTCACACAGGCCCTAACTTTACCAGCTACTGTTGTAAAAACAACTAGAGTGTTCATAACTGAGAATTTAAATGGAATATGAGGTGCTATAATCCATCAGCACATGCAGTTTTTCATGCATACAGTGCAGGAGGCTTATCTGGAGTAGGGGCAGAACCTCACTTCTAACACCACCAGGATCCATCATGCTGTTGTAAAGCTCGGTTATCTCAAACAAACAAACTATGCAGTTCCTAGCGGTGTCAGGCAAAACTTTCAGCTCGTTATGTTTTCTCCTGCGGTTTTCCAAATATGTATTTTCTGAGGAGTTACTACCAAACGTAACCTACAACCACAATGGTCAAAATGCTGTTGTGCTGCTTGTGTGAAGGAAGATCAGGGGGCGAGGTGGAGATCAAATCATCAGGGGCTTGAACACAATCTACAGCTACTCTGGCCTGGGGGGATTGCCACCTAGGTGAAAGGAAAACGTGCCTATCTTCGCCTTTCTGTACTATGTTGTGACGTTGCTGAGATTTGTGTCTATCTCTTTGTCTGCACTTACAGTGCTTTCTTTTCTTTTTCAAATGTTTCTGTGGAAGGATTATAACAGAAAGAGCAAAATGAGGCAATATAGGATTATCTTTAGAACTCAGTCCTCAGATCAACAAATGGATATATCTGAAAATGATTTGGGTAGATTTTCAGTTGGTAAAATAACCTATTTTGCCACAAAACCTCTGTGTAGCATTCCCTGAATACTTAAATTTGATTCAAAACCCACAAAATTGTGCTCTGATGTGATGCAGAGGAAGGTTTCTAAGATTCTCTGTTCTGATGCTAGCACCCAGAATGGACCTGTAAGTAGCTAATGCGTACATGAACAACCCAGCTTCTTGGCTAGCTGTTGCCTGTCGGGCACGCTCTGACCTCCGGCAAGGCTCTCCTGGCCCTCTGGTGCACGGCCTCCCAGTCAAGCCTGGACCCCAAGTCAGAAATTTAGGAAACTTCAGGCTCTTTCACCAAACCTAAAGAAAGGCCATGTTAGTCGTTGGTACCGACGAACCTCTGTTCCTTCAAAACTGCATTTATGAGCAATGGCCCATCACCCCTGCCTCTGCTGACGCTTGCAGTAAAAAAGAAAAACATTTTTCTGTTGACATCAGCGAGGCAAGGAGTGGGCCCAGCTTCATTCACACCCACACGGTATGTTTAATTAGAAACTATTTTCCTCTAAGAGCAGGCATTTGAATTTCTCAAGATGTTGCAAAGAGCTTCAAGAGGGAGTTGCCGAGGGGTGGGGGTGTTTCAGGTAGGAGGAGGCAAATAACGGCTGGAGGGGAAAAAAAAAAAAAATTAGGGTCTTGGATCAGGGTGGTTTTATAATGATCCATAATCAGAGGCTGTTTGCATGTGCTTCAGATTTTTCAGAAGTGTTTTCCATCCCTTTCAGGATAAATTTGACAATAATCTGGCTAAATCTATTTTCTAACCAAAGTTAACGTGGGCCAGGATCGCCCAGCGTTAGGGAAGATACCGCAGCCATGAGGAGCAACTGCCTTGCGCTGAAACTCACTTTCCTTTAGACGTCCTCTTCTAGCCTGCCACGGGCCTCTTCTGTTGTGTGTTTTCAGTCCCGTTCCCAGGGAAATAGTTATTTATTAGTGTTGTAAAAAAGGTTTGCTCTCGGCTGAATTAGCAGAGTCTGTGTCCGTAGCCTCCTTACCACTCAACCGTCAGGATTTATGAAGGAGCCATTAACTGCTTGCCTTGTACGTGCAGTTAGACGGAATTACTGCAGATTACAGCCCACGTGTGACAGTTTAACGGCAGTGGTAAAACACAGTTGAAGGCAGAGGTTTCACGAGAGCTGTCCTAATTCGCGCCCTAATGACATGCTTGGGAGTTTGCATTTGTAGATACCCTCATGGCTTGCACGATGTGCAAAACATGGAATTGGGAGCTGCAAGTCAATCTCTGACCACAGGGAGGTCCTGGGCATTAATAAAAAGCCCCTCCTTATTGCAGCCAATATCCAGTCCCTCCACATGTGAAGGCTGCAACTGAGATGACCTTCAAGGCTGAAGTCCTTTGAAAGCAGCTAGTAATTTTCTGAGAAGTGCAAACACGGAGCGAAGCGTTTCTGACGCTGTTCCTTTCCTCTGGGACGTATAAAGGAGAAATTGCCTTTGGCCTTCCAAAGAAACCATACGTCCCACCATGTCCGTCGCAGCTGGTGGAGCACAGGAGGGTTTGGGAGCGAGCGCTGACCAAGTGCAAGTGCCGCTCTTGGTTAAAGGTGCGAGAGGGACTTGCTGGGAGTTAATAACAATTTCAAGCCTTCTTATGAGACTCTTCAAAGCAGATAAAGACCGGCAGGCATGCCTGCACAACCGTCCTGCAGAGACGAGCTGGACTGACTGCTGTTTCTCAAACCCGATGATAGGTGTGGCAGGAGGAGCTGGTTTCCTCGTGGACTGGAGCTGCCCAGAGAAGCTGTCTGACGGCCGCGGTGGGGAGCCCGGGGGGATGCTGAAGAGAGGGAGATGTGCCGTGACTCCCTGAAGCTCTCCAGCACCCACTGCTTTATTGGATCCTGGCACAGTCCTTCCTTCTGCTGCTTAATTCATTCGGATTACTCGATAGCTGACTAAAATTGAGTAAAGCTGTCAATACCAGCAGTGAAGATTAAGATATGCTGGGCTACTCTTGTTTATTTTTCCTTTCAATTTGGAGGGCGACGCAGCGCCAAGGCACAGCGGTGCTATGCCTACACCGCAGCCCCCCCATTTCGCCGTGGCGGTCCCTCCGCTCCGCTCAGCCGAGCGGGGAGGAAGAGGAGGAACGGGTGGGGTAGCACAAGGACCTACCCTCGGAGCATCTCCATCCCCGGGGCCAGGGTGTTCCAACGAGCTGCTGTAGGCAATGCGCCTTGTAAAGTGGAAAAATACTGCTTCAGACTCCAGGGCAGAGGCTACCTTAGAAAAAGACAATAGTGTTTTTTAGCCTCAGCACGCTGGCTGCGAGGTCTTCTGTAAGAGCGATGCGGTGCTGGGGGAGTGGGATGTCACTGTGGATGTCTCGGAGAGCCAAGGAGGGTCTCAAGGAGTGTCAATATTTCAAGGGAAAGGGATTCACCTGAAGGCAAAAAAAAAAAAAATCTTTATTTTACGAAGGAGGGGCTGTGTAAGGGACTGTGAGTCGGTACCACCTTGGTCCGCTGTCTGCCATCAGTTTAGCCCTCTTGTACTTGATATTATGGTTCCAATTACAAAAAATTGCTAATCTGTTACTGGATATTTTAACAGCTGAGTAGCAGCTGTTAGGCTCATGCAGTCCCATCGCTTGCTTGCAAATACTGCTTGCTAGGAATTTCATGTTGTAATTTAGTTCTTCCACGATCAAACTTTTACAAAGCAAGAGTTCTGATTTTCCAGAAAGGAAAATGCAAAGGAAATCTTCCATTTGCTGTGGGGTTAGACTGAAACTTTCAAGTTTGTACCACAGAAACAAAATACTGTATTTTGAGTGAGTTCAGCATTGGCCTGTACTGCCCCCAAAATGCTTTCTGAGTGATGCATGTTGTGTGGCCAGTTTCCCCTTACTGCAGCTCCACAAACTGTGCCGTACCTGTCCATCTTGAAAGAAAATGGTACATGCAGCAGGCCAGTTTAACTGTATCCTGCAGTCCTGCAAGTGCCCTCATATTTTTTTTTTGGGGGGGGGAAGGGAGGGCTGAGCAGCCTCCTGGTGAGAATTAAACTACCGTAAGTTTCTTTATCTGAGGCCTAAGCTGCCCCATAGGAAATACATTTTGCATGGGAAGATCCACTGTAGGAGAGGGTGTGGAAAACATGGAAACCACAACTCGGGGAAGCATCGTTAGGCCATGCAGAAATAACATTTCATTTCAAAGGGAGCCAAAGCAACATATTTTGATTTGCCTCAACATACACAACTGAAACATTTTGTTTCAGTCAAAATTAACATGTTGAAAAAAATGCTGACCTTGCATTAGAATTTGTATTTTAAAGTAATTTTAATCAAACATAAGAATTTGCATAGGAATTCAGATTTTTGCTCAGGTGCAACTAATCAGTGATGATTAGCTTGAGATACTACATTCTGACACTCACTGTTTTTCTGTATCAGTGGCTAATTACAGTATGTTTTGCAAACAGTAACGAACTGACTTTCAGGGAAATAACTTTTAAATTAGGAGAGATTGTTCACTGCTATTTTCTGGCTGAAAACAGTGACCAGCATATGAGCTAACTGTGGCTTTCTGGCCTGCTGTAATGTTTTCTTCTGGCTTGACCCAGAATTGTTCCTTTCTTCCTGAGGACTTATTAGACTGTATTTTTTAGTATGTTTTTGTATAACTACTACTTGAGAAAGGGCACTATCCCCCCGTTATAGGGCTTCTGGCACAAGGGAAAGCTGAGCATGATTACAGCTTTAATATGCAGCCATATTGTAATAAGGGTTTTGTAATCAGGAGCCCATCATAGGTAGATTATTTTTTTTTTTCCCCCAAGACAGAGTTAAAAATGTCCTGGTTTCAAAGAAGCTTAAAACACAGTGTTAAGGTGATCTGCTAGAATTGTATTTTGGATAATATTAATTTCCAAGATCCCACAGACAAGATCTACAGGCTCTTTTCATCTTGGGGAGCCATATAATAAATGCTGTAGTAGCTCATGTGCTGTAGGAGTGAGTTATGTGTCCTCTGCCATGGCAGCCTGTGATTAGGAGGAGCCGGGTTTCCTCCTTGCAAAACCAAAAGACCAGAAAAAAGCTGCTCCTCACACGGAGGGATCTGGTTACTCGCTGTGTAGATCCGGTTACTTGCCGTGTAGCGCGTTCATGACTAAGTAACCACTCCTGCTGATTCTGCAGTCCCGGGGGCAACCCAAAATGAAACCCCAGCCAGCAATCAATGCGTGAATCAATGTAGCTAATTTTCTTTCAGGTTTTTTTTCTTCTTTTGTGCAATGAAAACAAATAATTGGATGCCATGGACAGCTGCTTGATCCCAGGGCTATGCTTTCTTCCTCCCAATAAAGATAACAGTGAGTCGTGTGTGTCCGTGTCGTTCCCCGCCCCCCCCTCCCCCCCCCCCCTTATTTTTTTAAACAGTTGTTAGGCAGCTCAGTGGGAAGCTCTGAATCTTTCACGCAGTAGTAGGGACTTTATTCTACCGGAAAATTTAGCGTTCCTAAGGACTGGAAGTATAGCATTAAAAATCACTAAAGCAGCGCTGTTTACCCAAGACAATGAGAATAGTCAAGTTTTACCCTCTCTTGCTGATGAGCAAATTCATGCAGAGAAGATAAGGGGCCTGTCTAGGGAGTCTTCGGTGGGGAGCAAAGCTCCAAGGGCAACTCTGCTTTCCCAGAAATAACAATGCTCTCTAAAGGTATTAATAAACAATGAGAAGTTCCTATTTCTGGTGAGATTTACTTGATTTTGCTACTGATACTTATCATGAAAACCTCGATTCAAAGGTTTACTGCTATTCTAGACAAGGGAAAAAATCATGAATGCTTCTAAACTGACTCAACATTTGGTTAAGGCCAACCTGTCAGTTTGATACGTTGTTATCAAGCGATTGTTAAACTGATTTATGGTCTTGGCTCCTCCAGTGCTTCAAGAACTGGAAAATTCACAAGCTGAAGCTTACTGCTGAAGTTGGCCTGCTGAGTTACTGAACTTTAACGAAGATGGCAATGAGAGAGCATATTGTTTATCATCTTCTCACTCAAGGAGTTATGAAGGGGGTTTTATAACAGAAGACAAAATTACAAGTAGGAGTTTAAAATTAGGCATGAAAATGCAGTCATCCTCGAATAGATTATAAAAATGCAAAATCCAGAGATAATAACCTGAGTGTAGGTTGGGCAGATTCTTCAATCTAAAAAAATGAACATTTTTTTAGACTGATGAGGGTCCTTCAAAGTAAAATTTTTGAAAAAAATAGTGGAAAGAACAAGGATGGGGTAAGAAAGGAGGATGGCAGTAAAGCTCAGAGAAAAGGTCCATTTAAGCAGCATTTATGTTTATGTATCAGATGAGGTATAGAAGATTCATGAGACAAAAATGACTCCTTTATATGATTTTTCCAAATTCAGAAAACACAGATGAACATAGTAATTGTTCCACACAAGCAGCAGAGAACAGATGTCAGCCAACTGTCCCAGCGGAGGAACCCAACTGTGCTGTTTCCAGACCAAGAAGGAGATGATAAAGTAAGTCTGAGGCATTATGGGAAAGTTGTATCTGGTAGTTAATTCTTTCAAATATTGCTCAAAAGTTGAGTTTTCCATGGGACAGTATCCCAGACATGAGAATTTCCCATCTATTTTGATTTAAGTGGCAGTGAGTTAGTCTGTTGTGGGGGTTTTGAAAACCTGTCTGTCAGAAGGTAGGTCTGATGATCATTGTATTCATATAGGATGTGGATAATTATAAGTGCAAATGGGAGTATCTTGTGTCTTGGGTGAAAGTCCTTCCAACCGGCAATTGCCAGGTCTGTGGTGCACCTCTGCCCTTCTTGAATTTCATGTAATTTCTGTTCTAGATCTCAGCAGATCAGATGCTGCCAGTGAGAGTTTCATCAAAACCAATACATTACTGCAAAAGGGTCAGTTTTGACTCATCATACTCTTTTGATGAAAAAAGTAGTTAGAAAATTCTCAAACCAGCTCTCCTTTCAAACGTCAATGTCATTCTTTCTGTAGAGGAAAAGCTTTTTGGAAAACAGATTAAATTTTTGTTTTACCTCCAAATGTGCATTTCCAGAGGCAGACCCCTTCAAATGAGAACACTTATTCCGAGCCATCACAAGCTTTATCCTAGATTTTTTGGGCTGCCTTGTTTCAGAAACATGTGGCAATTGCTGGTAGTGACACGCTGAAATTCAAACTTTGGCATAGCTGGACCTTGAGTTTTAAGCCTTAACCGCATGCATGAAACTAAGGAGTAGAAGGGATTGAGGACAAATACGAAATATTCCCCTAGACACAGAGAAGGCAAGGAAGTGAGCAGCCCCCTACCCTATCCTAACTCATACCCTAACATACTCTTCGTATCCAGCGTCAGGTAAAGAGGATGCTTGCAGATGAGTCACAAATATGGGGGTCGCTGTGGGTAAATTCTCATATGAGAGTTGTGAGCAGGGTTTCAAGTCGCGAGCAATGCTGCCTGCTCATCCAGGCTTAGCAGGGTTCAAACAGAAAGCGTGCATTGTGAGACTGGGGCATGTGGAGCAGACAGAGAGGGCAGGAGAGCGTCTTCACTGGTTCTCCAGCTTTCTCCTGCTTCTTGCTAGCTTTTTGTCAAACTCACTTGAGCCAAGTGCTATTCATTTAAAAGCTGATTTCTTGCAATCATTTTGACTTGTTAGGAATGGGGTGGGTCTTAAACCTACAGACCTCTAAAAAGCAATTGCTGTTATGAAATATCTTTTATACTGGCAGAAAGCCCTCAAACTAACAATGAAAACAAACCTGAGAGTGTTGACTGGACAAACACCCTGCTTTAGAGAGCGCCTTGGTATGCAAGCACTGTCACTCAGCTCTAATGATTGTGAACTGCTGAGGAGAAAGGTGGGCAAAAAAAGACTTTATTAAAGATAGCAGTAAAGATTGTTCTGTATGGCTATCACAGGTGGAAACCCAAGTTATCTTCCCACTGGGTACTACAGCATCAGGTGGTTGACAGAGCAAAGGAAGTGGACCTCCACATAGTACTTACATGGAAAACCCACCATGACTTTTGGCAGATCTTGCTGTTTTATTTAAAAAAAAAACACCCCCCCCCCCCCCCCCAACAAAAAAAAAACACAAACAAAAAACACATGGGTTTAGTATGTTGTGACTTGGAGTCTAAACAACAGCCCTAGCAGTTTCCCAAATGCAAAGTACCATAATTGTTCATTATGGGGAGTTCTTGGCTCATGGACGCTGCCGCAGGTGCATTCTCAGATGTGAAGGTGCTAGTTATATTTTAGGAACAACTTGGGGAGAAATAGGAACCTGTTGTTGTGATCAGCACAGGTCTGTCAGTGGATGTTGAAGTTCTGATTGAAAAAACACAATGTTTTAGTCACATTTCCTCTTTCTGCTCCATCCTCAGCCATGAATCTGTCCTTAAGAGTCGTGTTTCAGTTTAGCAGCCGGTGAATAGGCGTTGATGAGATTGGTTTTTTTAGAATTGTAACGTGGAGAATGGAAATATAAACCTTGGTGAATATTAAAGGATATATTGAAGAATGTTAAATTGCTTTGAATTATGAAGTGTATCAGTCACCAGGGGACACAACTAGTTGTTTAAACTGAATTTTGACAAGAAGGCAGAAGTACAGACTGGAAGGGGAGGGGAATAGACTAAAGAATATTTAGATAAGATGGATGTACTCCAGTCAGCGGGGCCTGATGGAATTCACCCCAGAGTACTTAAGGCGCTGTCTGAAGCAATTGCTGAGCTATTAGTGATTATCTTTAAGAACTCACAGAGGAGAAAGGAGGTCCCTGAAGACAAGAGAAGGGCCAACACAGTGTATTAAAGTTTTAAAGAGAGGAAAAGGAGGACCCAGGGAATTACAGACCTGTCAATCTAACTTAGGGCCTTAAAAGATTCAGGAACAAATCATTAAACAATCAATTTGCAAGTAGCCAGCTGATATGGTGATGGGAAGAAAAAAAAAAAGAAAAGGAAAACCTAGGCTTGTCAAGAATGGTTGATGTCAAATCAATCTAATTTCCTTCTTTGTCACAGTAGCATGTCTAGTGAATAAAGAGGAAGCGGCAAATGCAGTAGTGTTTGATTTTTAGTAACACTCTTTGATGTATATGACAGGCTAAAGAATATGGTATAGATATAATTACAATGGCATAGGTGCATAGCCTGTTGAAAAATCGCTCCGCAGCAACAGCTAGTGCTGGATCACTGTCAGGGAGGATATTTCAAGTAGGCCATTCAGCAGTTTGTCTTATACTCAGTTCTAATAAATAGTTTTTATTGACGACTGAACAACAAGCAAACAAACCCAGCCTGTGGATGACACAATTAGGAGATGCTGCAAGTCCTAGGAGGCCAGGATCTGAATTTGAAACAATCTTCACAGCTTGGAGAAATGATTCCCAAATATTTAAATGGAATTCCATCAGGAACCATCCAAAGTGCTGTGCCTGGGAAAGAGAGATACAGAGACTTTGTGGAGGGAAGAAAAATAAGCAGGGAGCAGCATGTTTGTAAAAGACTTGAGGATTACAGGGAATCATGAATAAAATGTTCTATTTTATAGGAACAGGAGCATCATCCTTGAGACACAGCCCACAATTATTTTCCTTTCTTGGCTTCACCCATGGTACTGCATCCAGTTGCAGGTGCCACCTTTTCCTGCAGATGAAGAGAAAGAGGAGAAAATCCAGGGAAAGCAGTCAGAATGTAAGATGCCAGGAAGCACAAACTGTGAGGAGATGCTGAGGGAATTGGGTTTGTTCACTTCGGACAAGTGAAGGCTGAGAGAATAACATGGCAGCAGACGTCCAGTGTAGAGGTAGGGGCTGTGAACGAGATAGTGAGCAATTGTTCTCTGTTGTCATGGAGGGGTAACAAGCAGAAATTTTCTTGATTTACTGCTCAAAGTCAGGGTGAGAAGAGCTGGCGCAGCCATGCAAGGATGCTCCTTGCTGGTTGGGTTTTTTCCTGAAGACAATTCAGACAGTGCCTGTTGGGAACCCCTGGCTCTGTGTCAGTGTGGGGAACTCATGCCATGAGGTTTCCTACAGCTGCACATTTCTACTCAGGAAAAAAAAAAAATATGTAAAAATGTTCTTATCGCTCGAGTTTCCATTTTAATGTTGCTTTGACTATATGCCAGAAATTGTTTGATTTGATGGTCTTGCATTGCTCACCATGAAAATGTCAACATTTATTCTCCATTACCATCCTCTGTATTGAAGATACTGCAGTATTTTAGTTCATAATAAGCCAGCTGGTCCATTACACATACTCTCTTTGTGAACATCAATTACTGCCTGCTTTAGACTCTCCTTCTTTCTCCATGGCAGCATCACTCCAAACCTTATTTCGTGGAAGATAAGAGACAAAACAGGCTTATATAAATATTAATTGAGAATGTTGTGAAAAGAGATTATCTGAGAATCAGTCCTTGGAGAGAGCAGCAGAGCAGGCTGTTGCATTAAAAACATCTTAATGCAGCTCTCCGGCAGAACAGACACCCCTAGATACTCCGAATAATCAGATCCAGTCACAGGCAAAAAACGCAAAGCTTTTTTGTTGTGTTGCCGGCAAGGGTGCAGCTCCCAGTTTCAGTAGTTGGGGTCCTGCTGACCCCCGTGTGAGCCTGAGCGGTCTGCAGGACCCTGAGCCAAAACCGCGTCGGCAGAGGCTGCCGGGGGAGCACAGGGACGGCCCCGTCTCTGCCGCAGCCATCCCGCGCTGGGTTGCGCGGCGCCCGTGCAGCCCGTCCCATGCGTTAGCGCTCTCTTTGCGGCGAGGAAAGCACGGGCTTTGCAAACTTCACCCGTGGCGCCTGGCATGTGCTCCCACACACCATCCCTCCCAGGTCGCATCAAGCTGTGGCCAGGTTTGTACCACCATAAAAGAAGGTGGCACGAGTATCTCCCCAAAGTCGGTGGGTGCTTTGGGCCCCAGACCCTACGACCAAGCCACGTTTGTACCAGCGCTGCTGCCCTGCTGGCTGCTTAGGGACATGTGGCTCAAGCCACAAGTCAGTGACTATTTTTCCTAATGCCGCCACCTCCTGCAACCCAGCTGGTCCCTTCTTTAAATGATACATAGGCTACCCCACCATTGTGAGAAGTCATTGATTATAGGGTACGTTAGCAATAATCCCACAGTTAATGTCTGCTGGTTTGTTAGAGTGGCGAACACCCTCAGCTTTGCTTTCAGCTATTAATTAACCAACCAGTCATTAACTGCTGCTAACAATTGATTTACAGGGAATTATTGCTTAAATAGCGGGAGGTATTTAAAAGGAAAATAAATTAAAACAAAGAACTGCTGGATCCTTGGGCACAAAAAGGACTCCTTGTAATATAGAGTACGCCTGCTACAGCACTGTAATTACAGAGTGATAAACAGTCATTGGGAAGTACGTTCCTTTCCAGAGACAATGACATTATGTCTCCTGGAAAGAGCCCCTTTGTCTGCACTAATTGAATGATCTGAAATGAATGATGTTATCAGAAACCTAACCAAGGCAACTAATGTTATATTTATGGGTTAGCAAAAATGTTTAATCACAGCTGTGGTCTCTCCTAGATGTGTCATGGACACTGCAGCATCCAAAAATATGATTGAGGGCCGGCGCAGCACATTACCTTAATTATAAAGGAGAATTACAAGTTATTCCATTGGTTCTGCCTCCCTCTACGCTGGCAGAACAAATGAGACTTATTAACCTAAGTGCAAGCGCACACTGCCTCCTAATGACATTTTTTCCTCTCCGTGGGCAGAGAGCAAGTGAGTGGTTGCATAATTTTTTTCCTAGGAAATAGTGACCCAAATCAATTTATGGAGCTTGCGACACGTGAAACCCCACTCATGACAACTCCTGTTGAATCTGCCTGGGTTTGTGCCACCAAGGTCAGCATTTGAGTTGACTAAGGGAGCATTGCTGAGCAGGTCAAGGTGCATTTGCTCTTTCCTGGCCAAGTTGAGCCGTGTTTCACTGCCCTCTCCTGGAGTGAGAGGCTGCCTGCTCTGCTGCCTTTTAGGCCCTTTTAGTACCCCAGCACTAGCAAAAATTTATTTAATACAGGGACACAGGGAGAGGACCGCTGCTTTTTCAGACCTGAGGCTGTGGTTTCTCTTACTGTGAGGCTCTGCACAAGATGGACAGAGAGGAGATGGGAAGGTAGTGCTGAAAACATAGATTCTGTGCTTCAACCTTTGAGATTGTTTGCTTTTGTTGGATATACGTCAGTTTTCCCCCTCACATGCATCTTTGGGAGTTGGTTTCTGTAAATAGGCTGGCAAAAGTGTGACCCATCCCAGGTGGCAAGCAGTGCCCGTGGCGGGGCTCAGGAATAACTGCTCAAGGGCTTTTGTTTGAGGGTGGTAAGGGTACTGAAATAGACAGTAGCTGAGGACAACATCTGACTTGCTACTGGAAGAAACGGCACATCTTTGGTCACTTTGAGAACAAAAATTGGCAGAGCCCTGAGCAGAGTCCTGTTCTTCTGCCTCCTGCCAGCAGCTGTGTCCTAACCTGTAGCCTTGCCTCTTCCCTTTCATTTGCCTGGATAAATCAGTGTAAATTGCATACCTGAGCTGTGGGGACATTGAAACCCCCAAATTTCTAATCTTCAATCAAAGTCTCAGGGTTTGTATCCAAGGTTCATGAATGCTGCAAGAAGAATTTCCTCAGTCCTGCACTGAATGCAGACATTTCTGAATAGAACTTTAAACTCCCAAGCTTTCTCTTGTTCAGCTTCAGCTGTTTTTTTGAGCATATATCTGTTTGGGGTTCAGCTTTGTTATGGATATCTTGGTGTCATGGTTTAACCCCAGATGGCAATTAAGCCCCACGCAGCCGCTCGCTCACTCCCCCAGTGGGATGGGGGAGAGAATCAGAAGGGTAAAAGTGAGAAAAATCATGGGTTGAGATAAAGACAGTTTAACAGGTCAGGCAAAAGCCACTCACACAAGCAAAGCAAAACAAGGAATTCATTCCCCACTTCCCATCGGCAGGCAGGTGTTCAGCCATCTCCAGGAAAGCAGGGCTCCATCACACGGAACGGTTACTTGGGAAGACAAACACCATCACTCCGAATGTCCCCCCCTTCCTTCTTCTTTCCCCAGCTTTATATGCTGAGCACAATGTCATATGGTCTGGGATATCCCTTGGGTCAGTTGGGTCCCAGCTGTGTCCCCTCCCAACTTCTTGTGCCCCCCCAGCCTCCTCGCTGGTGGAGTGGGGTGAGAAGCAGAAAAGGCCTTGGCTCTGTGTAAGCCCTGCTCAGCAGTAAGGAAAACATCTTGGCATTATCAACACTGTTTCCAGCACAAATCCAAAACATAGCCCCATACTAGCTACCATGAAGAACATTAACTCTACCCCAGCCCAAACCAGCACACCTGGAAAGGAAAATCCATAGTAACCTCTTGCCTTTGACAGGTCCCCTGCCCTTTTGTTCACTTACAGCTACAAGAATATTAAACGTTTTGATTATAGATAAAATAAATACCTGCTTATAAAATGCTGTAGAGAACAGCAAAAATTGAGCAGGAAGTGAGGATTGGGATATTTTGTGTTTCTTCATCCTACCGTTTCTTCATCCTGCCATTCCTTCATCCTACCATTCCTTCATGGCTGGATCTCAGTACGTTTCTGTACCAGGAGGTGGCACTGATAATCACAGGGATCTGCAGCAGACCTGAACAGAAAACCGGTTGGTAAAATCTCTGTTGATACGAAGTATGACTACAGCTGTGTGAATCTTCGCAAAGGTCTGCACATCTGTTTTGGCTTTATTTAGCTCTCTGCAGGAGAATGGAAGACAGCCTGTCTCTAGCCAAAATTCTCAACTCAGTCCCAAAAAGGCAGGGCAGGAGTTTTACAGGTTACTATAGGATGTGAAAAAGTGAGCTGCTGCTAGGAAGGACAGCATCGGTAGTGTGGTTCCCCAATGCATTTATAGTATTTCAGAACATCATCAAACTGTGATCAGGTCAGACGTACTTAATCCTTCCAAAATATGCCTGAGAAAGTTCCAGTGCTCCTGGGGGAGGCAGAAGTAGGTAATACTGGCATGGGTTTGGGGCTGAAAACTCTTTTGTGATGGTTGTAGAGCTAGAGCAGAGAAACAGCCTAAATGCCTTCAGGCCCTGCAGCGCTTGAGACCTTGGTCTCGGAGAGAGAAACCTAGATGCCTGGGACACAGTAGGTGCTTTGCATTTCAGGGTGAATAAATAGATATCAGAGTAGGGAATCTTATTCGAGGTGTTTCGCAGACTTTGGTCCATGGACTGTTGGTACTCTTTAAGATATCAGGAGGTATCCCGTCTAACAACTGCAAAATTATTTTTAAACACTCATGCAAGGAGTGTTTAAACATTCACGAGCAAGGAAAGAAGCAAAATTGGAGAATAAAAGAAAGAAGTGAACAATCAGATGTCACCCTGCCTGAGTTTTGGTTCTGATGCAAAGTATTACAGTAACACTGCACAAGCTAGTCCTTGGGAAACAAAATTGTTTGTTTTTATTTTTAAAGATCTGGAATCACTCTTGTTTCCAGGGTGTCCTCTCAGGGCTGCAAGGAAGGCCAGCAGATGCCCGCCTCTCTTGAGGACAGGGCTTTTTTTCCTCTCGGTCTTTCAGGGAGCAGAGAGGGCTACAGTCTTGTCTTGGAAAATGTGAAGGGTGCTTGTGGTAACTCTTGCTTGAAGACATTTTGGAGATACTGAGAGTATATCGTTCAAGTCTCCCATTGGTCTGAGGCATTTTAAAGCCACGTTTGCCATCTCCAAAGAGAGTTCTGTAATTGCCAAGCCGTAGGAGCATGAAAAAGGGATGTCTTCCTCGAAGCTCACTCCGGAGCTTCCTGATTTTTTTTCCTAAGCCTGGTGGAGGCATAAGCACAAGTTTCCTTTCCTGCACAAAAGCTGCTTCGAGTGCCTGGCTTAGCTCAGGCAGAGTTAGCGGGGAATCTCAAGCACAGTTCTATTTAGGCTTACCCTGGCATGCCTGAGGAGTAAGATGTAGCAGGAAAACGAAATACATTGTGATCTTTTGGAGGACTCAATATTTTTAGACGGTTGACGTGACCAGTTTTGGTGAGATATAAAGCCCTCCCTCTCATTAGACACAGCCTATCCGACTCGAGGTGCAAACTGCCTCAGGTCAGGGAGCAAGCAGACTCTCGGTTTTCCTATTTTAGCTCTGTGTGTGAGTATAAAGGAGCCAATAAAACTAGTAAGACAATGATTGATTTAGTTTGTCTAGTGGTGGTTGTCTCTGTATCACCAGCTCCTCTTAAAACAGTTACCATAGTAATGAAAAATATCTGTAAGGGTTTAGAGATTTTTAGGGACAACAAATGCACAGTTTAGTCCAAAGAGTATCCAAGAAAGAAGTGATTGGGAGGAAGTCGTACCGGATTACTTCTCTGGATGGTACCTCTCCATGCACGTCAGGACTTCACCACAGTGCCTGTTCATTTGCAGACCTGATCTTTGCTCTTATATCCACACCTCCCAAGATCAACAGGGATTGCCTATTGAACAAATTTGCTTCCATCTTTAACTAGGCCTTGACAAACTCAAAAGAAAATGCCTTGCCCAAACAGTCAGCACAGTTCACTCTTTATGCAGTAGGAACTGACCTGCCATTTATTTAATGTCTTTTTTCCCCTCACATTTGATCAATACGAATTGATCTCTATTGTTCTTAATTCAACTTAATGAACTATTGCATGTTTGAAACAATCATATAGCTGATGAGGTAGATATGACAATCACTGTTGTTTTTCTTTGTTGTTATCTAATTAATGCAGTTTTTTCTAATTTCAGCTTTATTTTGGAATTACAAATTCAAGGCAGTTGATACAGGGAGAACGACTACATTGCTATGGTGTTGAGCAAAAATACTAGAAAAGCTGCTAAAATCTATGCCAGCACATTAGTAGCAGCATTTGAAGTAAGCTTATTTTATGTTCTCTCCAGTCAAATGAAGTTTTTTGGTGACTGTTGGAGAATTTAGGTCAGGCTACAGTAAAAAGAGACTCTGAATAGAGCCTATCAGCAATTTCAAGACCCTGATTAGCTTGTGGGTTCCAGGTACTCGAATGAGCTTTGTGTGAGGTATTGCCTGAAGTCATGGATAACTCATGGACTGGTCATTATATTACCGCTTCTCCTTTTTTGTTATTTAAACCACAAAAAGCATTTATTCACTCTCTCAATTTTTTCTTAGAGGCTTGATGTGTCATTAAATCCCTGTTTAAAAGTCCAAATAAATGTTTCAAGGGTTGAGTGCCCGCAGTAGAGACCAGGAGCAGGAAAGGTCTGCGGCAAGGGCTGTGAGCAGTTCTGAAAATGCCTGCAAAAATTTTCCTCACTCCAAGCTATGCAAAATATTTAAGCAGAGGAGAGAGGAGAAGGCTGACATTTGGATTAAGAGTTGTTGAGAACTAAGTGTTTTTGAGACTGAAGATCTGGCAGCAAATAAGGTGAACCGAAGTGTAGCTTATCTGTTTGGCTGGATTTCCAGGGCTAACAAGTCCTTCATCCAGGAAGCAGACTGGTTGCCGAGGGAGGAGCAGGGCTGGAAAAATATTTATTTACTGAGGATGCTTTCACAGGTGCTCTTCTCTTTTGCTTATTATTCCCAAACAGCTTTTTTCCTTCATCTGTGTGCAAGGCTCACCTACATCTGGGAGGCAGCAATTTGCTCTTTTTTGATTTTTTGATGAAATATCAGGGCAGGGGGGTTCACAATAGCCTTGAGATTGCTCCATAGCTGTCTGGACTTCTTATCCAGCACCTCTCACCAGAAGTTAATTCTGCTTCACCTACAGGATTTTGTTCAAGCTGATTTTATCCAGCGGAACAGTTAAGGTATTGACAAATAGTAAAGAATAACAACAAAACACCAACTGAAAGAGCAAATCTTTCCCTTGGCTATTTTTATTTGAAACATATGAAATTATTTCTGCTTAAGTGGAACTCCTCAATGAAGAAAATGTTTCTTAAAAAAAAAAAAGCAGCAGCACAGGGCATGAGAATGATCTTGCATCTTGAATCCATGCATAGATGAAGTAGAAGGGCACAGATGCAAAATACTGGTCTCTGTAAATTCTCTGTACAAAAGTGTTCTGTAATTTCCTGGGTATGCAATGAAAGACAGAGAGAAATTCAGTTAAAGAGGGTTTAATAGACTTTGTAGGATTTTTTTTCAACCATCTTATGGTGTTCAGTTATGATGCTATGATGTTTAACTTCTGTATGCAGAAAATACCACTCTTGGAAATGATAATTTGATTTCTATGGCTTATTTCCACAAGGGCTGGGTGGGCTCATCGTATGACCAATCGTGCCATACCAGATCAGTTTGATATTTCAGCTTAAATGGCTCCAGGACCAGCGAAGAAATGAGGAGGAACACATCCCACACCTTGTTCTTTATCCAAAACCTGCTTGCATATAGAGGAATGATTCCTTGGAGAATTAACACTTGCTGTTAAATACATAGAGGTGAGGGAGACCTTTTAAATACAATGTTCACATATTTGTGCACATTCTTTCCCCAAGATTAAGATCTTTTGGCCTTGAGTGCAGGAAGCTTCTCCTATCACCTAAAGAGCAAGCTTGAAGTATGCACAAATGCAAATGTGCCCCAGGAATTAAAAATAAAAAAGTAAAAAAATACACAAGTGATGGGATCCTGATTCAGACAGGACCCAGCAACATGCACTGATGCTTGCCTGAAATTGCTTTGCTCTGCTATGAGAGGCTAGCCTGGGTTTTTGGATGGCCCCAGTGAAACTTGAAAGGCGTTGTTTTGAAGTGCTGCTGGCTTTTCCTACAGTTCATCGCAGATCTTGTTAGGAAATGAAGGAGAGGAAACTGGGCAACTGTGCTGCTCAGCCACGAGGAAACGCACAATGAGCGTGATGAAGCCAGCAGCTGCAGGACAATGGGAACAGGCTGGGGCTATTTTTGTTAGATGTGAACAATCAATTGAATGTGTGAGACCTTATCATGTTCCCTCCCCGCCTTCTCCCCCCTTTCTTCAACACTGGAAATTTTCCCAAAGAGAAACAGCTTTCCTTCTCTCTTAGCAAAGTTGATTACCATAATAATTTTCTCTTTCATCTCAGAGCAGGTTTCTTTTGGAAGTCTTTGATGGCTTCCTCTGAGCACAGTTATTGTCTTGCTGTGACTGAGTGACTTGCAGCTGGGTCGTACTCTGCATTGTGAAACCTGGAGCAGCATTTGCCAGTATTTACGAGCGGGTAAGAGTCCCCTCACCTCTCGCTTGCTGGATGTGGAGGCTGGAAGCATTTCTCTCAGAGTTATCCTCATGGCAGAAATCTGAATTTGAACTGGGCATAGCTTTCACAGACGGAAAATAAACAGCAAGCGTTCACATCCTATCAGATGTAATGAGAAGAAATACATAATTAAGACGGTAATCAGTGCTCCAATGGCTGAATTTACCCTTATCTTTATGACTCTCTTGTCAGAACAGTCCTTTTAAATGTCACAGCAATATTAGCTCCAACTTACAAATGGAAAAACGGAGGCACATAAACGCACGATTTATGATGTTAAGCGAGAAGGAAAGAAAAAACATATTTTGTTCTCTCTCTAAACAGAACTACATTGTTCCTTTATGTTCAGATATAAGTGTAAATCCCCCTGATATAGTTATGTCTAATTTATATTGTTTCAATGTTCCATGTGCCAATAGCAGATATACTACCCTGGATTCTCATACTTCATAAATATGAAAGGAATATTAATTTGTAAATGAGCTTTTCTAACATCTTGTGATATTTCAAGCATGCACTGAAGCAGCACTTGAGGTTTGCTATTAATATTTTTTATCTTCAGTTCTTCAATATGTAAGTCTTTCTCCCTTTATTAAGCAGCCTATTAGTCACATAAGATCAATACTTTCTGCAGTTCTACCTATTATCTTAATGTCACTGAGATCTGGCTTGAACTTCATACCACAATTCTTGCTACTACTTTCATTTCATTATAATGACATGTTTACATTGGTAACAGTTCAATCAAAATTGGAAGTGTTTATAACACTTACTGCAGTTCAGATTAACAGCTTACTTCTACTTTACTACAAGGAAACCGCTGAATTGACTGTAATTCCTAATCAATATAGCTATAATTCTTAGAATTTAAATAGGTTTTTAAGTGGTCTTGCCCATGCTGCTAAAGGTGACATGGTTGTCCTGTAATTTGTCATCCAGCTACTGCAAAATCCATTTCCAAACAGTTGATTGTTTCATTCTACTTCCAGTTACCAAAACCAGCCAGATTTAATCACAGGCTCTTTTTCCCATTTCCCACTGCCTTTTCTTCACCAGGACTTGGTTTAATGAGCAGTGACACTGTATCATGAAAGCAAATCTCGAAACACCTAATGACTGAATCCATCATCATAACATGTCCATGCCTACTGCAGGGGAGATGATGCTGGTCGGCACAGCTGGCTGATTCCTCCTTTAACTCCTGGCCCCCGATGGTCACTAACTTTCTCTTATTATCCCATCTTATCATCCCATTTGGGTGAACACAACTACTCACGCCACCCTGCTGTCCAAATATGCTTCTCCGTTCCAGATTTGTCTCTACCAGTTCACCGTTATGTTTCTCAAAATCAAGCACAATTTCACTCACAACAGCTGTGGCTCAAACTCAGCTCAGCACTGAAAATGAAGATCACGGTCTTCTCAGAGTGGTAAAGTCGATGCTCTGACCTCACCACTCATATCTGAGAAGCCTTAAGCAATGCTTATGATCAGAGTTCACAGTTTAGGAATTTATCCTCCATTTCAGGCTGGTCTACCACACAATGACACAACTTACAAGCAATGCAGTGTCATGGTCTGCACCTTGAATAACTATTTTTGTCAGTGTTTCGGCTATGTTTCAGCTGAGGACCCAAGTGTGTTTCTAAGCAAGCCTCGGGCACACCCTGCTCCCATATCAGAAGGCACCAGTCCCTACCCAACACCTCCCTCTTTCCCCTCTTGTGGGAAGAAAACCCAGCTGCAGGGGACCAGCACATCTTTTTGGACAGGTCGCTCATCTGAACAACTAGGTGTGTTCTGGGCATACCTTGGGACTCGACCACTGCTCAGCTCAAATGCGCCCAAAAGAGACTTGATCAGCTTCTCTCCCTCTCACTAACCCTCCCCACTGCCTTCACAGCCGTCACGTGAGAGGGAATTCGGCCTTGCATGCTTGAGCAAAACTTTGGATAGACAAACACTGATCCATTGATCAGATGTAATACGGCATCCTGACGTTGACTGGCACTTTGTAGGCTAGGCAAAAGCTCTCAGTGAAAATAGATGCCTAATTCCCATTGACTTAATTTCTGTGGCTGCTTGGCTCCATAGTGATGGAAGCTTTAAAGGAGGTGTTCGGTCAGACCCTGCCAGAGGTATTTTCTTTTCGGATGTAGCACCGGTGGACCAAACTGCTAAAGACTGGGGAAAGAGAGCTTCCAGACAGGTAACCCACGTCTAAGCGTTACTGCACTATGCTTATTATTTGCTCGCCTTTTTTATCCCATAACTGACTCTTTCTGAACAGAATAAAAGGAGATTCAGGAAAGCCTTTGAACAGCCTACGTGCTTCCGTAACTTGGTTTCCCAGGTTTCTTAACAAAAAAGGAGCTTCAAAACCTCTTCCCTGAAACAGAGGGAACTAAACTTATTTCTTGGCCCTGTGACCCTTCCCTGGAAAGACTGCTGCCCTCTGACTTTGGCTCTGAATTGCACAATGAAATGCCTAGAAACTGGAGCCCTGTTTTGTTTAGTGCTTCTGGGTATTTAAGAGCTCTTTCGTCAAGGAGAGATGACAGCTTTCTTTTCAAATCAACTCACTTAGGAAAAAAAAACCAAGAGGAAGGGGAAGGAAAAGCTCTCAGCTCACACAATACAAAGCTCATTTTTAATGTCATTGGAGACAGACAATGTTTTAAATTCATTTCTCACAAGTGAGTCTGAGTTCAGTAAACCTGGGATCCCTTTCCATTGTCTCAGAGGTAGCAAATCAAAAGCAGGTTGCCAGCAAATCCTGAACATACTGGGCTCTCCATCATATTGGAGTAGGCAAGGCTGATGGGACCCCAGCTACCTAACTTTGACTAACACTGAACCTGTTTTGGGACCTCCAGTGTGAGCAGACGGATCCCTTCAAAGGCATCCACCTCCCTCCGTTGCTCACTGCTTTCTTAGGCACTGGCTGCGTGGGAGTAAATAGTGCCCAAGCTGGGCTCACCAGATCCTGTCCCATCTTCTAAGCAGCTTTTCTGTATTTAATGATGGAAAAAAAATCTTTTCCATTTCCCATCCCTGTGCCTGAGTCTGTAAATGTGAGTTCTTTTCCCAGTGAAGAAGGTTGACAGGTTAGCAATGGCAGGTTGTTAATACTTATGATGACTTCAAGTACAATATCAGATTTGTTGCCTGGCTTGGGGTTTGTCTAGACGGGTTGTTTTATTAGATAGCAGATGGTTTGGAAATTGTTTGCTGTGACAGGGCTGAGTGGAATTTGAATTCTCTGTTCCCAGACCAAAAAGGGGTGGGGTAGGTAAAGAGGAGAGCAAAACTCCCACGTTTCCCGTTCAGATTGAAAAATGCATATATGTGTGTGTGTGTATATATATTATTGAGGGAAATGAGCTTCACTGCACTGATCACAGATCCTTAAGCAACTCTGATCAATCGCAGGGTGAATTTCCTCAGTACACCCTCAGTGCCAAAACTGGGAAAGTGAATTTACAATCTTTGAGTGTTTAAATTTTGCAATTTTGAATGAGATAAATAAGCAACAGCAGGATGTATTGGCTGGACAGAAAAGTTGCAGTGATTCAGATTCTGGTATCAGGCAGTTGGATCTATCCTGTTTATTCAGACCCACGTGGGCAGAAGTTGAGGCTGCCTCCTTTGCAGAGAGGTCTGAGAATAAAGTCTTGCTGGCAATGATTTTGGATTTCTGTATCATTCTAGGCCAATCTTCATGTACTCATATGAATTCATTTACAGGGGAGGCAGCAGCTCTCTCCCCTCAAAGATAGCACAAGGCTCTGCAGATGGGCTTTGTATGTCAATATGGACTTAAGTGTGAAGTTTTAAACAATTTCCCCTCTGTCTTTCCTGACATAAAGGTCCCCTGGGGAGGAACTGGTTACTGAGTCGAAAAACTGTAAATGTCGTGAAGCAATGCCTTTTCTCTGAAGAGATGCAAAGCTTTTGTTTCTGGCTGCACAAGAATGAAAAGCCATGTTTCTGAGCAGAAGCTGGGCCATCTGCGCTTTGAAGTATTTCAGATTTTATCCCCGGAGCCAGAGTATGTGCTGATAGAAAAAAATCAATGACAGGTTAAAATTGACAGCCTGCAGCCTCAGTTAGTATAACTGGGGTAATGTACAACCGCATTTGGGGTTTATGATTCAGGGCTGAATGGCGCTTCTGGCTTCGTAAGTCCTCCGATAGGGTATCTGTGGGGAAAAGTATCTGTTTCAGAGGCAGGGAACTAAGAGGCAAAGGCTGGGTGCCTTAGTCTAGGGCAGCCAGCAGAGCTCACAGCCTTGTTTGTTAGGGCTTGGGGTAGGAAATCCCTTATGCCACTTTTCTCACCACCGAGAGCAAGGGGAGAAGCAGCAGCTCTTGAATGTGGCTCCCTCTTTCTCAAGGGATGGCATAGTTGCATACAAGCCTGTATTTATACCTGTGTGGGCAATCACATTTTTAAAAAGGATTATGCACTGCTTTGGCTATTTCTAACCTTGTTTAATCACAGCATCTGCTGAAATGTAACCGTAAAATGTCAGGGAATTCTCAAAGGTGATATCTGGCTTAGGTAGGCAAAAACTATCAGACTTTTTGTGTCATCTTTTTAAACTATACCTCAGCCAGCAAACCTCTGACACTGGTGGGGTGCATCCATTAGGAGGAAGAGGCACCTACCTGCAGGCCTGTACTTCTGTAGTTGTGCATTTTGGATTCCTCTTTCATCGTGGGATGATCCTGGAGTGAAAGATTTTGGACTAGATTTTGTGGCATTGAGCTATCTATCATATTACCTTCACTCTGCAACCAGGTATTAGCAAACATTTTAATACAAGATAATGTATATCCTTAATATAATTAGTGATAATAATTCTTGTGATTATTTTTCATACAGAATCATACCAGTGGCAAGCTCCTTATTCAGGGAATAAGAGATGCCAAATTTTGCAGTGATGTGCCTAGCAAAGTATTTACTGACACTGACTGATGCCTGCCCTGGTGCTGAGGGCATGCAAACAATGTGTTACTTCAATCTCCAAATAGTTTAAAGGAGAATATAGGCTTTATGCTGATTTTTTTCTATAAAGGCATGTGTTTGTCTTGTCTGACATTGTTTTACCAGTCTGTGGCTGCTACTCATCAAATAATTGACAAAATGGTAACACCCAAATTTTTCAAATGCCTTAATTCTCAAATATTGGGCTGCATTTTTGACTGGTGTTAGTTCTGGCATGATTGTATGTACATGGTGAAGGGATTTAAGGTTTATCAGTCAATAATCCAGTGGCATCAGGATGTCTAGAGTTAGCATTGTTAATTTATTTAGTGCAATTCCCCAGGATGAGTAAATGCATTTTTTTCTGCACACTAGAAGCTAATGCTTGATGATAGCTGCACATTGCCATAGAAACCAGGACAGGTTCAGCTGTAAGTCAAAGGTTAATTTACAATTATTTTTAAAATCATCTCACTCAGATGCATCAGTTTAGACAGAACTTGTCCAAAACCTGATTCCTTACCAAAAATCTATTTTTCTATCCTAGCTCTTCCAAAAATACACTAAGATGGCTCCTGTTTGCTTAAGGCAGATTCTCCATAAGGTGTTATACAAGATAACTCTCTGGTTTTGAATGTTTGTAGCTATGTTTGCAAATGACAGAGTGACTGACAGCACAAGCTCTCTGTGGGATGGCTGTGGACCAGAGCATGGATGACTCATTGTGTATGATGTGTTTCACACCAAAGTGTTTGCTCTATATACCGAACATGTGTGCGAGTCAATAGCAAAAAGTTCAAGAGCAAACACAGCTTAGGTGGAAAGAAATTCACAGTGACTGAAATCATTATGCCCGAGCCAGAAAGCTAATTTCATCGAAGGGTAGATGACAAGTGAAACACCCATTTAAATGCCTTTTTAAAGCAGGAGGTTTACTTGGGATGGCTCCCATGTCCTCCGCAAGTGCTTGAGGGTCAGGCAGTGTGAACAGAGGGTCTTGGCATTTTCTTGCAGTAAAAGCCTTTTTGTTCCAGGCACGGGCAGAAGTGAGTTTGGGTTCCTGCTCAGATCTCCCCCATGCAATGGCAATACCCAATAATTGGGTACTATTTTCCTCTTGGAAGCACAGACTTTTGCCGAAGACTGGCTTTCTCCCCCACCTGTCTTCCCAACTGCTTTGTCAGAGTTCAGCAGAGATCTGAATAGCTGGTTTTGTATCAGGAGCTATTTATTTGCTTTGTTGCCAATTAACCCTCCCCTATAGCCCTTGCATGTCTATAAGGCATAATTAAAACCAAACTCTTTTTGATTTGATGATGCTGTTAACATCCTCCTAGGAACAGCCCCAGTCTTAGTCTCGCTCAGCGGTGCAGAGGTGCCCCCCTCAGCTGGCTCCTCTCTCCCCAGCTGAAATAATAAGGATCTGTGAGAATAACATGACACTGCCTCAGTCCCTTAGGGGCACTTGACTGTACCTCTGGGCTGCCTCTTCTTTTGTTAAGAAAACCCTCCACAACGTATGTTGGAAGTTTTCCAATCCTGAGGGACATTTTACTGAACATATAAAGGCAATTTCACCTATTGTTGTGCTCCCTCTGTGAACATGTGGTAAAGTGACACAGAAATATTCCTCTTATCTGACTGACAAATAACAAATTGCTTTTACGCTAGTGTGGGAGATTAGACTATACAATTTACTCTTAAAATCAGGTTTCTCACGGGAGTGGGTATGAGCCCACAAAGACTTCAGGAGTCTTTACTGGGCTTTGATTTGTGTCCACAAGACCCTGTTGTAGCTGAGGCACCGGTTCAGGAATTGCTGCCCCATAGGGACCACTGGGGTCAATCACCCAACAGTGCTTGCATCAGGCTCTTGTGTGTGGTTACGTGCGCAGGGAATTGAGGGGCAAAGCACGTGTACCTGGAGGTTGCCTTTAGTCAGAAAGCCTCAAGCTCATTCCCCCAAAGTCTCTGGCAACGTCCCTTCTGCAAAGCCCATTTCCACGTCCTAGACCTTTTCTTGCAGCCCGTGTGTTTCTGGAGCCACGCAGCTGATGAAGCCAAGGGGTTCGTACCCTCATGGAGTGACCTGAGATATGGCCGAGCTTCATCAGCTGCAAGGCTCCGGACGTGGCCAGGGCAGGCCAGACAGGGAATTCCCGTTTCCTCATGCCACAGACAGGCCACAAGGCTGCAGTACCGTCCCTCCCTTTTCTGCACTTACAGAGGCTGGGCTGCAGCAATGGCAGCTTCACCCCAGGCGAGCCACCTCCTGGGAAGCTGGGACCAGCCCCAGGGACAAATTCAACCTTGAAAAACAGCCAGCAGAATGGCATGCAGATCAAAGGGGTATTGCAGAGCTCAACTAAAAGAGATCCCTTAGAGACTTTTTAAAGCATTTTAGCTCACCCTTAACTTCCTTAAAATGGAGCACAGGTTCTCTCTGGGAAGAGAGAAAAATAAAATAAAAGCAGAGGATGGGACATGCCTTGAAAAGCACAGGCACCTTGAGGTGCATTGCCATCTTCGGCACCCCCGTCTGCTCAGTGACTCTGTGTTGCTTACAAGAGGTTTAGTATTGCTGTTGTACCTTTTGAAATATAACACTGCAAATCTCTGAGGCTGGAAAAGCTGTTTTGTGATGATATTTAAACATTTTAAATGTGGGGTGTATGTATCCAATTTCCCATGAGGTGTAGGCAATGCGTATGGGTGTGAAACAGCCTTCTCAAGAGCAGGAGGTAGAGCAGTTATTTCAGCATTTCATGTGCCTTGGTCAATTTGGTTTTAATGAGAGGGAGAGTGGGGCTTTTTCAGTTTCCATCCTCTAGTTTGATTTACCAGTCCGTCAGTGGACACAGGTACTCTAAGTGCATGAAAGTATTTGCATGTCAGTGAAGATTTCCAAAAGCGTACAAGCCACAGTGAGCCATCCTATTTTGCAGTTAAATTCCATGTCTCTGATGGATTTCCCCACACTGTTGCTAGGAGATGAAGGTACTGCCTAACAAAGGATATATTGACAAAAAATTTTCCAGAACAAATCTATCTTGCTATGGTAAATAGAGCCTCACATAAAATGGATATTGCGGGATTTATTTCCCTAGTGGTGGCACTGGCAAAATTACGTACATCAAGTTAAGGTGAAATTTCCCCATCACGAATGCGTTTTTGTTTTGTTTTGTTGACATGAGGACTTTCAGCGTGTTTAATGCCGAAAGCACTGCTGCTTTCCAGTGTGTTTTGTTGCTAGGCTAATACGATGAACACATCCTACGTTAGTGTTTTTCCTCTTCCCTTCTCTGCTACTTCTCCCTTTCAGGAAGAAATGTGGCTTATTATAGCAGTTTCCTTTTTTTTTTCATGACTCTTCTGGGAAACATGGATTCCTTTGCTTATTTTAAAGCAGGGAAGAAGTGTGCATGACTCTGGACATGTTGAGATTTGGCATAGAAGCAGATGAATGCAATGGAAAAGCAGATCAGCCTCTTGCTTTACAGCTGTAGGCACATGTACATTAAAAAAAGAAAACATGAAGTTGAATGGAAATCTAATAAAGGAACTTCAGGAATTCTCATGGAAGGATTAAATTCCTAGAGAATGACAAGTTTTCTCCCTTTCTTGTGGTGATGTCATGAATACACAACAAACGGATTTGAACAGCAAAAGCCAATGTGGCTTAAGTCACATTAAATAAAACCCTTTCCTGGAGAGTAGGTTTAGCTCTGGTGTGGTGGTTATATTTGCTCATCCACTGCTGTCCCAGCAGTTCCTATGCCACCGTAAGGGTCCCTGGCTCTAAACACATGCAAGTAAACAGCTCACTGTCCAGAGAGATGTAAAGGCTGAAAATGAGATTGCCTCTTACCTTGCAGGGGAGGGAAGGAGTCAGAGAGAAACACAGTCCCCGTCATTTTCCTACATGCATCATTGCACAGAGGGAACAGACAAGCTGAACTTTTTTTGTGTTAAAGTTACCACGTCCCTTCCTCCGCAGCTGTGCAAATGTTGGGCTGGTTTCATCCTGGGTGTGCATCAGCTCACCCAGGTGAGGTCATCTGCACAGACCCGTGGCAGACGTGGTCCGCGCCTCCTCTGTTCACAAATGAGTGGTGTGGAAGGGAGTTAAGGCAAACATCATCACTTCTTGCCACCTCACTCCTTGACCTGTCCCCTCCTGGGACGCACCGTCACCTTCTGCCTCCCGGGGCACAGTAAAGGTGAGCCCACCAGCTGGGCAGAAAAATGCGGGTGGGGAAGGAGGTGACACACGAAGCCTGGAGTCGCTCAATTGCCATCCGTCATGGCCATTCCCTGTTTCATGGGGAGAGGGAACACTGATTTTGTGGTGTTGATGTGAATGCCTTCGAAAAGCACTCTTTCCACCACAGTCTTGGATGTCTGTGTCAACTTTTGCAGCACTGGCAATCACAAATAAATCTTGCCAGAAGCCAGAAATCTGCATTTAATTTGTCTATAAAGTTGCGCAGGGTTTTAACAAGACACGAATGCATTCAGATGTTATCTCTACTTGTTTTGACGGGCAGGGGAGAGGGGACAACTGGGAAGGGCCTCGTAGCTCCCACTGTTACTGCACTTACCCGGTTTTTTGCTGTAATATCCTGTTTTTAGATGCTTACAGTTTAGTCAAACATTAACCATTTAGGATGAGACTCACCATGCTGGGATGGCGCAGACCAGTGCCTGCAAAATATAAATAAAATAAAGCAAAGTATTTTTTCCCAGATCAAAGCCATGTGGGGGGAATATTTTATTCTACATTAAAAGATCACTGCAATCTCTTTCCTTTGAAATTTGGCATGGTGGTAGCAGTTAGGTCACAGTGCTCTTTGCTGAACATATGGCAAACCAAGCACATTTAGCCAAAATAAAAAATAGTAACAATAAGTCCTTAAAGCACAAGTGGAGCACACTTGTATTCAGCAGAGACTTTGCTTCTCGTGACTGCATTGCTTAAGGATTTTTTCCTGCCAGATGCGCCCTGGGGATTTTCCCCCACTTGCAGCTCTGCAGGGTGTGGATCCCCTCACCACGGACCCGTCCACCAAGCCTTGAGCGCTGTGTAGGAGGCACCTTTCAATTACATGCAGAGGTACAGCTAGAGGGTGGATAACAGAGCAGAGCTGGGAGCTCAGGCAACCTCCACCAGAGCTAAAATAAAACTCCGGTCTCTGTTGAGTGGCGATGTCTTCTCTGGGCTGGGGGCCGCCTGCAATGGGATGACATAATGCAAACAAAGTGACACGGCCAGTACATTACACCGGGCAACCTGGAGTGGGAGGTTTGGGAAACAATCTGTTTGATGGGAAAAGAAGGAGAGCCAAGGAAGAAGAAAAGATAGCCAAGGTGGCAAAGGAGATTTTGGGAGGAGGGGAAATTTACTGGGTAAAATCTGAAGGCAGACTGTGAAAAGCAGGAGCTCTGAGGAGGGGTAAGAAGTTGTGTATTGAAAGAGGACCATGGCACAGGAGCAGTGACTATCAGGAGACAGTGAAGTAACAACATCAGGAAATTAATAGAAGGGGAAAGGAAAAATAGAGAAGAGACAGTTTTTCCTCCTTCTTTTACATTTATGTCAAGTGCTTATTTTCTTTATCCAGCACGGTGTAGTTCGTATCCAAGGGTGATGCATGGGGGTGGTTAAAAATCAGTGTGACGTTTTCTTCAGCTCTTTCCAGCTTTAGGCTGAGCACAAGAGTAACTTTCTTTGCCGGACTTACTGGCCTCTGCCATCTTCGTGGCACTGGTAACCTCTTTTTGGCAACATCAATAGGGAGCTCCCATTTTCTACTGCCTATCTCTATTAGTCTGAATAGAGATTAGAGCATCAGGTGCGATGGCTACCAAGTATTGTGGAAATGTTAGTGACTAGGGTTCATTCACAAAGGAAAATTTTTCCTTACCAAAGAGTTCATCTGAAAGATGCTCGCGTATAGCAGTGACTCTGCATCAATGTAATTTGTGAGGTATTTACTGAATTTCAACAAATTGTTTTCAGCAGGCTTGAATCAGCATGCAGTACAGTTGGTCAAATGTGGCTGAACTCTGTGGCCCCTTAACTGTGAGTTAAATATATTTTGTGTTCCACTGAGTGTTTTTTGAACAAACGTATTTTGCGGTGTGGTCCCTGCAGGGTAGGGACTGCCATTGCCCACATATTTATTTAGCTCACACATTGGCAAATTAAAACGGAAAAAAACTTTTCACAGAAGCTGCAAATAGAAGAAAATCCTAGATATATGCAAAATCCTATTTCTTCTGTGATCCTGCCCTTACAAGGAGTAACTACAATTCTTTCCCTATCCATACCAAATTAGATATTTTTCAGTTCTTGAATCTAGTAGTGATCTGCCTTGAGTGGCTGCTGACTTTGTGAGGAATGGATGGCCAGTAATAGCAGTGAGCTGCTCCACTGAGCATCTCAAAGCTTGCTACAGAGTGACTTTAGTCTGCTTTAATTTCTCCTATGTTCCTAACGCTGCTCTTCCGACATCTTAGTTTATTAAGCGTGCCTTGGGCTACCATCTTGTCTCCTCTTCTATTTCTCTCTCTCCTCAGCTCACCCATAAGTGTTATTAATTCAAATATGTTTCAGATACCTCTGTTCACTGAAACCAGTTTATAATCCTCTTTACAGAAATGGTTGGAGCTGACTTCAGCTTTTCACTCTGCTCTCAAAGAATAGATAATTAGAAGATTACTGTGATCTGTTCAGGTATGTTTTCATAAGCAAAAGATTCCTTAAATTGTATAAGATGGGAAAACACTGGAAACAGAAACTATAGTTTATAGTTATCTGTAAACTATGGAATATCAGACCATTTCCTGATTCAAGTATAAGCACATACACACTGTATGATACAAATACAAATGATACTGAACTCTTAAAAAGCATTACAATGCCCTAAAAAGATGGGGGGGGGGGGGGGGGGATATCATCTTTATTAAGGTAAATTTGTTTTCCCTAATCAGATAGTAAGAGTTAATTGCATTGAATGAAAAATCTTTTCTAGTTTTCCTGCTTCACTATGATGTGGGTTTTTTCAAAGAAAGAGTTTATTTATGAGGAAATAATTAGTCATTAATTCTTCATTGCAATTACCTCAGTCAATCTATTAGCAGGAACTGCAGCATGGATGAAACCAGCTTGTTCTGTTTTTCAAAGCCACACTATGAAATTCTTAAAGCACATTTTGAAAGAAATACTAGTTGTGTTCAGTCACTAAGAAAGTTTCTTTATTGTTCCTCTTCTGCATTCTGAATTACTTAGTACCTGCAATTGCACAATCTTTATTTAAAGTAAAAAGTAATTTCTAATTGCAGGACTGTAATGAGATCTCCCAAGAGCAGGATGCAAAGTTAACCAGGTTGTGGGAACATGTATTCCAAGTAGATGGAATGGGATGTCAAACATAGTTCCAAAATTTCTTTAAGAAGTAAGGAAAAATATTCAGAAGATTTTGTTATGTACTTCCATGATCAAAAGATGACTTATCTGTGACCAACTAAACATATCAACGGGTATGAACTGAGAATTACCTGGGCGCAAAATTCATTCTTCTTTATTATTCATTTGGTGACATACTGGTGGCTACTAAAGTTAGCATTAGCATTATCAGCTGCAAGTCACTGTACTTTTGTTGAGTTGCACTTCAAACATTTCCAGCATTCTAAATGTGATTTCACTTGCTCTTCATCAAAGCAATCAAGCTGCCAATGGCTTTTTCCCCTTTTAGTTGTATACTAACAAACCTAATGTAAGTCACTAATAAAAAAAAATTATTCCCATGAGTTCAGGCATTAATGCCCATGACATACTTTGCCTTTGCAAGCAAATCTTTACTTTAAGGGGGACCAAACATATCACTGAGCTATACCTTTCTTATTCTACTAGAAGTATCTCTTTAGCTATAGATGAGTCCTTGGGAAGTACCATTTAACTTGTTACAAACAAGTGACACATGAGTAGGACTAGGAATGCTTTATTAGTTCTGCAGCAGTTGCCTTGGTGTTTTCTGTGGTTTTTTCTATTTTTTCTAGAACCAAAAATATTTCCAGCAATATTTTGTTCTGAAATGCTATATTTAGATCAATTCCTTGGCCCTTTCCATTTGTATGCTGTTTTATATCTGACAATCCGTTAACATGAGCAATGGAGAAATTTCTGCACTGACTACGATAAACCTTTGGCAGTTGTTCCTGTTCTGACTGGTTCTGTGCAAAATTACTTCTCACTCCTTTCAGAAAAGACAAAATGTGGCCTTCCTTAGCAGAGTGTCTTGAATTCTTAATGGTACATGACTGTGATAGCACTGTTGTAGTCTCAATCCAAAAGCGACATTACAATTAATTACAAATTCAAGAAGAGTGTAATATTTATTATTACACTGCAATTGTTAGATCATGATCTTTCTTTCTGCCTTGCAATTGTGTCCTGATGATGTGGTTATCCTCCCATACAACCACTGTTTAACTCATAAAAATATACAGGATAGAATCATCTTTGGATACAAGTGTGGCATGCAGAGCAATCTAGCTGCAGTGCTTTTAATTAGACTACAGCTATTTTGCATATCAAATATATCTGTTTGAATTTCAGCAGGACGTGATGTAATTTAGATACAAAGACTGTAAAGACATGTGGAGCCCTTTGTGTTTAAAGATACCGCTTAAATGTAAACCACTGCTCTTTGATACCAAGTACACAAGGTTTGATCAACAAAGTGGCCTGGGAAACACCAGCAGCTTTCAGCTGAGATGAAGCCACTTGGGTCCTTGCTGAGGAGGAAGCATCCCGTCTCCTTTCCTCCTCAGGTCCCTGCTTAGGGCCCCCATTTCAGGTTCCTCAGCTCCAGGAGCAGCCTGGCAGAAGAACCTAGGGGAGGATCAAGTCGTTTTTTAAAATGAATTTTCTACCTTTGTTCCTCTCTTTACTTCCTGCACAGTCTTTGCTGTAATACAAACGAAACTGGCTTTCTAGCACGCTTCCAAGTCAAGCACTGGACACAGTGGTTACTGAGCCCTTGCACAAAAACCGTGCTGCTGCAGCTGTGTGGCAAACACTTGCTGTTTACATAAACATTGAGGATGGTAAGTTTTTCTTTCTCATTTGCCATTTCCTTGCCAGGTTTGCAAGTGCAAAGACAAAAGATCTGGGGAAATACTGTGTTTAAACTGACAAAAGCTTAGAGGAGGAAGACACATCTATGATTTCAGATACGCACTTCAGTAGAGCAACACAAAGGGAGAAGTTTTCTCTTTCTTACTTGCTTTCAGTTTCTTTGATTTTTTTCAAACAGTTCAATTAGTTCAGGTGATTTAATTAACAATTACACTGCTTGGGTTTGCTCTGAAAAGATTTAAGTGAATCAAATCTGCTCCTTCCTTTTGCAGCAAATTAATAACATAAGGACCACTTGTCAAGCAAGAGGGAGCTAATCAACCTAAGCACTAGATTAAGAGAAAACAAAGCCTAAAATCAGAGTCTGGTAGCCACAGCCAGCGGCTGGCTTTGGCTTCTTGCACACTGCAAGGCAGAAGGCAGCACGTGGCATAAACACTGGAGGGTTTTTTCAAGTATTGACAAGGAATGTACTTTTTTTAAAATTTTATTTTATGATACATTCACTTCAGCAAAAAGGCCCCACCATTCAGTTTAGCAGCCAGTACCTCCTGCCCACTGCAAGCAGAAAAAGCATGGCTGTAATCTTAACTAAATGTTGGTGCCATCTGGTGTGGGCCGGGGAAGTAGCAGGGATCTTCCCTCTGGCAGCACTTCTCTGTGAGTCGCTGTGAGGAATCAACTGTTTGGGCTTTCTTTTTCTGAGAGGCAACACTCTGCAATTAGATAGTCATCGTGTGTTTTATCCCCCGAGGCAGCGAGCACCCCCATCTTTCCTCCTCTTCCCTTCCCTGGTGGTGCGGGGCAGGGAGGAGCAGGCCCCTGCCCGGCCTGGCCCAGGGTGGCGTCCGGCCCACGGGGCGGCTGGACGGTGAGGGATGGGCACGCCTGGTGATTCACAGCTTCCACCGCTGTTAAGGTATGCTTCAACGTCGTTGGTATTCATTAACGAGAGGTGCATTCGATCATATAGTTATTTCATGGTTTCATGAAAGGCACTGGCAGGATGAACGCTGGCCCGGACAGGGCCCCTGGCAGGGCCTGTCGGCAAACCCCAGGCAGGCTTTCCGCTCAGGGGTACGGAACCTTTACCTCTCCTCAGGAGAGCAGGCTCGTACCATCCTGCCTCATGCTCGTCTCGTGTCCCTCTTCACCCAGCAGCTCTGGGGTTCGTGGAGTAACTTCACCCACAACTGGCAACGAGAGCAAAGGCCTCAAAGACACGAAGCCCTGAAGAATTAAATGAAAACCGGTGGCTGGAGAGAGGACGGAGACCCCCCTGAGTCGTGTCCCTCATGAGGGAAATCGGCACTGCCGGCCCTGTGCTTTGCCTTCTCCATTGCCCGGCCAGTGCGTGCGTTTTGGAGCCAGGCCGAGGAGAGGCGTGCAGGCAGAAGGTAGTGCTGGTGAAGAGGAGTCGGGCATGGTGGGGGCATGTGGGGAGGGATTGGAGTAGGGGAAATGAAAGCATTGCAAGGGTGGGGGAAGGACACGGGAGATTGAAAGGGAGAGAGGGAAGCGACCCAAACCCATGGAAGACCAGGCTTCACTAACGCATCTGCTCACGACGTGGTGTGTTGACTCCTCAGAGCTGCACCACCCTCCCTCTTGCTTTCCTAAATGGAGCATGGCTAAATTCCTGCAGTTGCAAAGATATGGTTGTTACTGAAGCTCCTTTTCCTCTTGACCTCTGTTTCTCTCCTGTCTGAAAGTTTACTGGCATATCCACATATTACAGATTTTTGTTTGTTTGTTCTTAAGAATTATTTTTACCATCCAGACAATTGAGGATGTACCAGGAAGGCAGGCAGCAGCATTGCTTTTATTTTGCCGACAGTTGTCATGATGGGTGGTGACAGCAGAGTTTCCATCCACTGTGTAGATACGTTAGTTATTCGAGTGTGACATGACCTTCAGATTAGATAATCATGGGTTGTTGTTTTTATCAGATCTGCCAAGAAAAAAGATTACTTCCTTCAAAAACAAATTTGAATTCATTATTTTTCCCAAGGAAACTGTGTACTCTTTGGGTATAAGAGGGAGATGTTTTTGTGACTAAAATCCTTCTTCTCTTATGTATATGAAGGGAGTGGAGTAAAATATGGCCTTGACATTTCGTAATGATGCTGTGCACATGTGATGCTGTACAAGACAGTGATTCCTGGGATCCTGGAGCTTTAGATAATGTGGGCACAGGCTTGTACTTAATTTGCTTTTTAATCCACTGGGCAATATTATACAAGGAAAATACTTATTTCGCAAAATACCCAAAAGCCTGCCTTCTTTCAGGAATTATTGCAAGTCATTCGTATGCAAAGAAAATATTCCAATAGTTGCTGTCAGTGTTTTCGGAACAACAGCCCACAGTCTGCTTGGGTTGTGTGGCTAAGCCTTCTCTCTTTTGCATTGTGCATTTTGGGGTAAGATTTGTCAGAAGTAAGAGCTTAGCCAGCGCGTCTGAACATTGTAGACCCTTGCACACTGTGTTCAAACTGCGCCATGGTTTTCTTTGGGGAGTGTATGTTAACTGCCAAGTATTATATTGACATCAGGAAGTGAGCTTTCCGCTACTGGAAACATGTGCTGCCAAGTATAGCATTCCTAAGTAAATATGGAAGCAGAGATCATTGTTTATGGTCCACCTATTCACCCATCCGAACCTCTGCACCCTGATGTACAAAAGCAAAAGGGAGATTGAAAAGTACACAAGACCACTTTTCTCCTCATTTGACTTCGGGCCTGATCAGACTCCTCGTGAAATCAATGGGCAGAGACTCTACCCCTCTGCGGCAGGAACCCCCTCCAGAGACTGCATTCCTCACTTGGAAGCGTGATGCAATTTAGCAACGATCTAGGGGTGATTGACCTGAATGAGAGACAATTTTCAGCATTATTCTAACTCTGATTCCACCAATTTGAGGCAGGCCAGGGCTGACCACCTGAAAATCCCCACTGTCATATTTTTTGTGATAAGTCATCTGTATGAAAGGTGCTGATTTCATGGAAACAGGGACTGATGCTGCAGCCTGCATATTGCTTTACGCAGTAGTAATGGCTGTCTCCCTGGCTTTCCTCCCAATGAACTGTGATGAAATGACTTGCAATTTTTATGTACATATGTGGGTGTATGTGTATGCAGTGTAGTACATTATTAATATAAAATTAATATACATTTGATGTAACATATCTCTTAAAAGCAACACTACCTGAAACAAAAAAAGGTTTAGCTTATTTAACACTTAGCTCAGTTCTTGCCCCAGGAGAAACTCCCACTACCTTTGCCTGAATAAAGAATGAGAAAGAAAAAGGTTGTGGAACTCTGTAATTATACAAATAACAGCTTTGCTGGACATATATCTAATCTGAGACTACGTATTCTAGATTTATTCAGGCTTTGGTCCACTTGCCTCAATTGCCATAAACACTTCCATTTAAATACAGAAGGAGGTTACTATAGAGAAACATGCTGATTACATGCAGAGTAATGATTACACCCACGTGGATGCTGTGAGATGCATTCGATTCATTGGTCCAAATGGACCCGATCCTGGCTGTAACAGCCGAGGAGTCCTGTGTTAGCATCTGGTGAAGGGAAAGAGGCTTTCTTACATCCAGATTGTTTCTCGCTGCCATTCTGGCCTGGGAGGCCAGTGGGCATTTGGCACAGTGCAGAGTAATGTCAGTATCACTCCAGCTACTACCAGCCAGCTATGAGAAGGAAACTGGGTTAGTGCCAGATTTGCTTGCTTTTCCTACTGTGATACGCACCCAGCACAGCTCAACTGGTCTAAAAGATCTTGGACATTATTTCCGTTTCTATCAGTATCTTACAAATGTTAACTAACATCATTTGTTTATCTGAGGAGATAGAGCATTTCATTGTGGCTGCTAAGTTGTTTGTATCCTATCTGGGGATGTTGCAGAACATTCTTTAAACAAAAAGCTTTGACCTTTTATTTTTTAAAGTCTGTGCAAAATAATCTGCTGTACATCTATGCCTTGCACTCACCTGTGTTGCCCTTGCTTTCACGTACTCATTTATGTTTCTGTAAAAAGTGTTTTCATCCTATGCTTATTTAACTTAACATTTATTTAACTTGTTTATATAGCAAAGTTTCTATTATATATTTAATACCTATATACACTTATATACATAAATATACAAAGCTGTTAAAGCCCTTCTCCTTCAGGGGCTATTATGGCCTGCATTTCAATAGATGTTTAATACATTTTAAAGGTCCAGTTAACCAGCTTCAAAAGTCCTGGAACTCCACAACTCAGTTATGCCATGCTTTCTATGCAAAGCTTTGTGAGGGTAGCTATTACTGTGTTGTATGACTTGTTAAGTGTAGTTGAGTGCAGTAGGAGCCTGGGAGGCTGCATTTTGATCACTACATTTTAAAAGTGTCTGCTTTTTTTTGTTATGGAACTCACATATATGCAGTCCCTTCTACTATACATCATGTACCACTGTAGTCTGAGTTTTGGCTTAACATGTTTAAATCTCCAATCTGTGCTTAATGGCAGGATGAATAATGATGTTTTTCCATCTGTCCTAGAAAGAAAGAATATCAAAGGTATTACTTGTGATGGCAGCATGCTTACTACAGAACTTACTATCTTAGAGATGACCTGAGAGAATTATTAACTATGAACTATACTTATATAACTGGAAAGAAAGAAAATCAATTAGTGCTGGCCATTACATAGCCCTGAGCTAGTAATATATAGGCAACACATCCTATCAGTTCTTTTGGGATTGCTAATTATCCAGCTTGGACGATACTAATACTATTAATATTTGGGGTACAATTCTGCTAGGAAAATTCCTTCAGGACAAAGCTTGGCATCTCTGATTTTGGAATGGAAGGGTTGCAACAAGAAAAGAAATAGGAAAGAATGAAGCTTAACCACCATTTTAACCAAAAAAATTGCCTTTGAAACTGAAAAACGACAGTATTTTGTTCTGAAACATTAGTTTACTTAAAACGATATTAACATACACATTAAGACAGTAATGATGTACATTCCCTATACATGTGATATCACATCCTGAGCCACTTGCAGTAAGAGAAGTCAGTGGGATTTGAAAATGAGTGAGAACTGAAGTGTGACTCAGGACTTTCACCTGTAGGGATAGACAGTGTTGCTACTGGCACCTTGACCAAGTTTTTGGGAGGGCGATGTCAAGCAGCCAACTTCAATAAGTGAGAAGCTCCTCACTCTGTTTAGAAGAACAAGTAGACAATTTTCTCCTCCCTACAAAATATCTAAATGATAGAATTGAAGTAGACAGAAATTTTACTCAGTAATCTAATTCAAGTTGTGTCAGTCTGAAATAAGAATAGAGAAAGGCATTCCTTCCCAGGAGCAAGGAGCTGCAAAATACAAAATACAGTTACAGAGTGCAGTCAGGTCTGTATGTCCCCTTCAAAAACGCCAGGGGTATTGTCGTAATCACCACGGCTCTGCTGGACCTGTGATGGACAACAAGTTAGTTAGGAATCTTAGCAGTGTCTCCAATGTCCTGTGACAGTTGTGTAAAACCCATGGGTATATGATTCTTCCTTGTGTCCTGCTCTCCTGTTCAGGCCAGGTCTATAGCTACCCTTCACTTTCATAACCATAAAAAAAAAATAATAAAAAAACAAATGTTGTGCATAGCTAATTCCAGTATCTCAGTTGCTGATTTGGAGGAAAATATGTGGAAATAATGCTTGACAATTAGGTGCGATCTGTAATCCACAGAATTACAGAGGACCAGAAGCACCACTCACCTGTCCTGGCTTAGCAGTTCCTATTTTATTCACAACATCAATCCTGAGAACTCTGTTTACAGAACATTATGGCAAATGTTTTTTTTCATTCGCCGTTTGGTTGCTCTGTCTAAGGAACCTTGAAGAGCTGCAGACAGAAAAATAATTTTATCAGTTTTGTTTTGAAAGCTTTGAAAGAAAAAGCAGAGATAACTCCTGAGAGGCTGCAGGAATTCAAGGCTAAAGAGCAGAGGAACCATGGAGGAACAGTCACAGTTACAGATCTGTGTCTGGTTCACATTGCTGGGATCTCAGTGGAAATGGTTTTACTGATTTTGTTGAGAGCTGAGCCATGTCCTTTTACTAGATAGGGTGGCATTATGCCACTGCAAACTGGGTGATAAGACTCTGAAATTGAATGTACAGAACTTTGGGTACAGGGAAAAGTCTGGACCAGAACAGGTGATGGGATCGTGTTCAAGCAAGGGAAAATATAACGGGGCAGTTGGATCATTCTTGCAATGCAAATAAAGGATGTAGGAACATAAGGGCGGCTCTAGCTTCCATTAAACTCAGTAGCTCTTTTGCCATGTGCTCCTAACAGGGCAAGTGTTACAGCCATTAGAGACCAGGTTTTGCTCATTTCTGCATTATTGAGAAAATTCCAATTGACTTTAGATAGTGAGGAATTATGCCACTCACTTTGTAACACAGAAATAATGTTTAGCCTGTTGTTGTTTTGTGCAAAAACTGCTACAGCAGAAGAGCCGAGATATAAAAGGAACAAGTTGAAAAAGCAATTCAGTGAAACTGTGGAGCTGCTTTTAGAATTTAGATATTAAAACTTTCTTTTGAAATAGTCTCACTGTGCTTACATGGGTTGTTCGAAGATAAAAAGAAGACTAAAGGTGGCATTTTCAGCAGGCATTTATCCCTGTTCCTTCTCAAGTCAACTGGATTTCCACACTGGCATGTCAGGGAAGTGCTGCACAGAGAGAGCATAATCTAAACCAAACCCCACTTACAACCCCCAGTCCAGTGGGAATCCTTCCCTGATGTCAATTGCTTCAGACAAAAATTTTGAAGGTGGTCACCATTTCTATAATTTTTCTATGGCTGACTGCAGTGATACATCTAATTACTGATACTACTGACCAGTAATAAAAACACATTGGTAGTTAGAACTTAGTGCTTAGAAGCTTGAAAAAGTTATTCCAGCCATCTTGAATGGTTCTTAATCTTGTTTGTTAAAATTATCCCCAAAATAATCAAGGGCTTCCAAAGATATGGGTCAAAACACAATCCAATTCCAGGCACACAGCTGGACCATCAGGTAACGCTTCAGCTGGGACATGAGGATCCTGGTGTGTTTCAGGGCCATGAAATATGTTGTTAACATAACCTTGCCTGATTTTTGTTTTTAACCAGGCATTGGGATACAGTTGGAGAAATCAGCTTATTGCAGGACCTTTCCAGGACAGTTTGGAATGCTGTTTCATTTATACCCTTGCAGACTTTGCAAGCTCATTTAAGCCACATACACATTTGAGTTCCCCTAGACTGATTTATTTAATTTTTTTTTTTTTTTTTAAAAAAGGACAAATCAGGACTCAAGAGCACCTTGGAAGATGCACTTTTACATAGTAACACCATAACAGGTATCTCTGATCTAACTGGAATAGGGGAAACCTCTTTGGAAGCCAGGGCTTGGTGGGAGGGTTTTACTGAGTTTATCTGAACTAGTGCAGCTTAGAGACGTCTTGGAGAAACCCTATATGACAGCTCAGAGAAGAGAACACCTTCAGATATATTTAAAACTTACATTTTCTTATTTCACAACTTGCTTTTGTAGTAGGTAATCTGAGCTGGTAATGCACCACCTTGTTTCTCAGGCACACGGAATAGAGAGGTCTGTCAGGCCATGAAAGCAAGCCAATGCTGGTGACCACACGGTTGTGGCATGCTTGTCTGCTGCAGGGTTCATTGGAGGGGAATGCAGAGTACCACTTAAAATGAGAGATGTTCTTCAGAGAGCCCTACACTTTGCCAGGAGGCAGTGTGGCTGTTTGTGGAAGACAGTGCGGGTGTTGCCACTGCCCTCCCACAGAAGGCAGGTAACAGGCTGGTGGGTCTATCTTGCGCTGGGCGTTACTAGACTGCAGCGCTACACACAGTACTGTACCGACTCATCCAGTAAAGCTCTAGCTGGGGATGGAAGGAAGGAAATCAATGAATCACCAAGAATCAGCACACAGCCCTTCCTGCTTTCTTTTGAGAGGTTTCATTAAGCCTCTGACTAACGAAAGAACTGAAAATACACATAAGGCCCTGTTAATTACTGTGGGGCTCTGCTTTAAGCAAATCATAGGAGGGGTGTTTTCACAATTGTAATAATGTTTGCTCTTATTGCTTCCTTTGCTGCAATATTAAACTGCTCTTTAATCTCCACCAAATCAGCCACGTTAGCGAAGAACAAGCTCATCTTGCGTTTCAGCTACTGCAGTTATCTTCCACTAAGTAGTTTGTATCAGTTTACTAAATTAATTTTACCAACAAGGATGGTGAAACTAAATCCAGGATCCATCCCTGAATTCACGATCTGAGTCTTGCATACATGGTGATTCTGCAAGGGGAAGCCCTTGAAAATTGATCTGCAAAGTTTCTTAACTTTGTACTTGGGCACAAGTGTGCACTAAAATCTGTGGAGCAACTGTGTATGGGTGAGCTCTTGAAAACAGATTCAGCAGTGCACTGCATTTGTTCACTTAATCTATGTTGTCTCACACTGTCGTCCTCATCTTATTTTCTTCATCATGCTGCTAGTTCTGCTGCAGCAGATTTCAGAGGGTCAGCAGTTCTAGGAGATAAACCCAAAGCCATTCTACAAAGTAGGAGCTCCACTCTCCTGTGAAAATGTTTTCTCCTTTCATCTAAGGAATATTTAAGGGTTTAAGTTCACATCAGTTGCCTTTTAATCTTTGTTTTGTAATTTTTCTCTGACCTGTCAGCAAAAACATTTGGCGCCTTGTTCTACTCACTGAGTAGAGTGGCTACAGTCTAAAGAAAGCTTCTTCCTCATGCTATTTTTAGTGCCGCTTTGGATTAATTCACTACCTCTCTATGACCAGTCAACACTATTATCCCACAGTCCACATTGCAATCCTGCAGAGGGTGACTTACATAAATTCCTTTAGACATACAAGTCTTACACTAGATTTAATTAAGGAATTCAGAAAGATTATTACTCTTTGTAAAATTATTCAAATGTAGTTACTAAAAAAAATCTGGACAGAATAATACATAGTATGTTCACTCTGAGGACTCTAGAGACAAAAGTTGCCCTGGTCTGTAAGGAATGAATTAAGACAAATTAGTGCAAGGTGTTCTGAGAATAACCTAAAAGGACATAAAAAGGCTGTTGTAATTAAAATAAAAATCAGCTTCTAAAAGAGGTTAGTAAAATGGTTACAGCTTTTGTGTATAGGCGAGGCTTGAGAAAAATATGAGCGTAATTACATTTTTATTTGAAAAGAGGACTTTCTAGGAATAGAGTTACACATTTGGTTTTGATTTGTGCTTCTGGTTTGGCTTTGGCTTCTGCTTAAGATTTAGCCTAGGTTTTGGTTTCAAGCATAGCTGTACCCTGGAGTGATGTTTTCTGTGTTCCGGAGGGTCTTGACAAGGAAAACAGAACCTCTTTAGAAGTAGCCAATTAAAATAGCTTATTTTTATTTTTATCTTCCAATTCCCTGTAGGGCATCCTGTTACCAGTTACATAGCAGAGACAACTCCACTTCTTCAGCAGAAAAAGGCACGTAGTTTCAGCTGCTAGAGTGTTTGAGATACCTGGGGCCTCAGGGATCCCTTGTCTTGCAGGAGGTGCCACTCCATGGGCTGAAAGCTACGTGAGAGCCCTTGGAGCCTTACTGGAGGCTAGGCAGACAGATAGGCTGCGAGTGGCTTTTGCATACATAACAAGAGGGAAGGAAGGAAGCAACTGGGGGAGATGCAGCAGGACCCGAGACAACTTTACAAGAAGCTGGAAGGAGGAAAGGAAGCAAGGCTGTGGCCCCGGAGTTGTTCTGGTGCTCAGGGCTCTGCCACTGGCCCTGCCATCCTTCCTCTCTTCCACCTACAGCAATGGTAAAATATGGGCTTGCATCTAAAATGGAACTAGAAAATTAGAGCTGTTCTGATTTTGTGTTTGACCTGGAAGGAAAACTCTAGTAGTACCTGAAAATCCTGGTGCTCTTATTTGTCCTTGGTTGAGAATGCACGGCCAAGATTTCAGACTTGAGAGACTAAATTAGGCTCCTAAACCCCACATTTGGGTGCCTAAATAAGCTACTTTCCCAGAACCTGCTGGGCGATTACCAGTAGCAAAGATCAAGCTACTAATCTTGGTGGCTAAAAAGGATTTAGGAGCCTAACATTAGACATCCACTTTTCAAGCATGCTGATGTTGAGTTTTAGCCCATTCCTGATTTATGTATTTTTATTTTTGTGAAGTTTTTTCCAGATGCAAGCCTGGGACTCCTCTTGATGTCTTGTGTTAATAGGTAGTGTTTGCAAAACATTTCCCCTCACCCATCCCATAGCCCATTGTCGAACATCAGAGCTGTTCAGACATATTGGCTGAAGGCCACCAGCAGTTCTCCCTGCTTTTACTGACCAAGGAAATGCATTTGGCAAAAGGTGGTAACTGCATTAAACTGAAGGAGGACGTTAGCAGTAACAGAGCCCCAGCTTTTCCACATCTCAAGTAATTTTCCATAGTAACTTGAGAAGGAATATCAGCCAGCTACAGAAGTGTGAGCACATCTTCGTTTTTCTCTCCTGGCCAATTATTTCTCTTGTTTTTATGATCTCCAAGAGAATAATTTGGCCAGTGAGACCTTAGTTGTGTAGGTTTGCTGGGTAGTCATGCGGTCAGAACCCACTCCAGCTGCGTATATACTGCATTGCCGGTTATATAAATGAGGAAAAATGTTACTTGTTATCAGTGCAGGTACAAAGGGGAGAAGTGAAATTTGAGTGTACGAAGATGCAGAAAAGCGGGGAAAAACCAAACAGAAGCGATGGTCGTTGCAGGGAAATGGAAGGCATGTCCAAACTATTGAGAACTGGGAAACAAAATGTTGAAAGTCTCACAATACTGAAAATAAGATGAAAAGAAGTGTTTAGCCGAGTCTTTAGCTCCATGGTCTTATGGGAGGTGCACAAACCGGGTAGAACTAGCCACATTAGTGTGCCTTCTCTGTTAATTACCGTGACAAGTCTATATGCAATGGGGTACTCTTTTGCTACTCTAACCATTGGGCACTCAGGTATCTGCAGGTCACATTAGCAACATCATGTGTGGTTTTAAGTGACAGCTGATTCCTGTATAAGGAGCAGCTGAGTTGCAGAAGGGCAATATCAGGTGCTTTGGTTGACATGTAGATCACATCTGTCTTAAAGGTAACGTATGCTTCTTGTTCCATGCCCTGCTACTTAGTATTGCCTATAGTCACTTGTTTGCATGCACAGTGAATGTCACAGGGCACTGGTTCAGCAAGTTCACAACTAACTCAATCCTAGATCTGATGCGACAGAAAATTCCTGTTGGTGGTATTGTTTCTAGCTTGTGGGTTCCATTCTGTCCCATAAATTGGGCGAATGCCCAATGGATATAAAGATAATCCCTATTCCATGTAGTTCTCGCTCTGAGTGAGGCCAACATACTAATACGTATGGGAATGCAATATGAGGCTGGAGTAGGATGCAGGAGATTTGCAGAAAATAGAAATGGAGGACTTCTATTCCCATGCCACAGTTCCTTCTCCAGGGCCTGATTCTATGAACACTTGCATGTATAACTTTGTATTTTAAGATGGCCAGCTGAATTTAATAGGAAAAATCATTATGCACTCAAAGTACAGATTTGTTAACCTGTCACTAAAATAAGTGTACAATAGGTGTGAGCAGAATTCTCCAAAGTGATAAGCCCTCACACTGCTCACTGAAATTGGTGAAAGGTTGGGTTTAGGTTTTTTAATTGACATCACTGGGAGCACAGTAAGGCTGGCCTGGAAGGGTTTGAAGGATCTGCCCTGTGACTTTGGCTGGAGAGCAGATCTGGTCTGGCTAAACAGCAGAAAACATTATTTTCAGTTCAATTCCTTAGCAAATATTGCTATTTACTCTCCAAAATGTACTGAAAGGATATATATTGCCAGCTCTGAAGATGATCAAATGTTAAAAAAATTCTTTATCAAATAGATCTTTCAACAAAAAGTAGAAAAAACTTACTAGATAGTCAGCTTGATAAATAGTATTCCATCAGCTCTACTGTTTGAAAGATTTTGTGAAAAAAATCTGTTTTAGAAGGGGGAATAAAATAAAAACATGGCCCGAAAGAAGCATATTTCCAATGCAATTGCAATTGTTGTCAGTAACCAGCAATCTAGCCTGGATGAAGACACCTCCCAGTCATTGTTATTCTTGAAGGATTTTGTGACTCTTCCTGTTGTTTTGCGGTGGGTGGCTCAGTGACTCACCCCTGGGCCTCCCAGCCAAACAACAGGATCCCAGGGAAATGAAAGTCTTTCTAACACCAATAGGTACAGAGGGATTGAAGTGCAGCAGCACTCCCCTCCCACCCCCAGAAGCAAGGAGTGATTGCTGTAAACTACTTGATCACAGTGAGGAGGCCACAGAGGAGGGGCTGGCTGTGGGTCTTCAGTGAAGTATCGCTCTTCTTGCCCCTTGCCCATTGGTATTCTGCTGGAGCAGTACTAATGTCTAGATATTACTTCCTGAAACACATGTACTTTCCGATGCTTTTTTCTTTCAAGTACTGAGCTGATCCAGTCTTAGTTGTACAGCATATCCAAGCATCAGGTTATATAGTGATTTCCAGCAGCTATAAGCTGTGTTGAAACAGTCTCTTCTTGTAAAGCTCTGTTGTGCAATGAAGATGACAGAAAAAGGTTATGCCAATTAAATTAAATAAAAATCTTAGGTTTCCTCAATCAGTACTTGAACAATTGCCAGCACTTTACATTTCTTCTAATGTGGATGAAGCTATTCTGCAAAACTGAACTTTCTGTCAGTACAGTAACACTCCTGCAAAGGAGTTGTGTGCTATCATTCCATCTACTTCAGTAAATGCCATGATATACTCATCATACATACATGTAATTTCCCAGGTTTTGGCTATTTCTACCCATCTTTTGTTTACACACGGATTTGATAGTCCGTGTATGGGGAATTGCCACCCCAGCTAGCCCTTGATAGACTTTGCATTTCATGTTGTTACTCTAATGGACTAACCTCCAGGCTCCCCAGCTGTGGTCTGCACACACAGGCTGAAAATGGGCCTCCATATCTGTGGGTGATGACAGAAGTTAGATAACCAGTGGATTAATGAATTGATAAATAATACATTTTCCAGACTGAAATTCTACCTCATAGACTCTCAGTATAGCAAGGGCCCCAAAAAAATGGGAGTCAGATCTCTGCCACAAACCATGGTGCATTATCTCTGACAGATATTTAAGCTGTCTTTACATGCTCCCGGTGATGGTGATACTCCCTGTCTTCAGCCAAACTATTCAAACAGTAGAAAGTCAGATGAAAACAATATGCTGAAGTTTTAAATGAGTACTTACTTCCTTCATGAATATGATTAGGGTATTCAGCCTGAAACTATGGTTGTGTGGGCTGTATTGTCCTAGCCTTGCCATTGTTCCTCCCTTCTTTTCCCATTCCTCAAGAAACAAAAATAATTAGTCTGTAGAAGCAATTGATGTCCACCTGCTATGCCCAGCACTGAACAAAAAATGAAAGCAAAGTATTAACTCTGGTGTCTGAAGTGCTGAACTTCAGAGTGTAACTCCAGTTGATTTACTGGAGCTCACTGGGGTTTTGCTTTTCAGCTGAGCCATGGGGATTAACAGTCTCCTAACCTGATCCATCTGTAAAGGAAAATATGTTGTCTCAACTTGTTGAAGCATAATATGTAGGTTGTATGTGGTCCTGTTCTTCATAGAGAGATGTAGGAGAGAAGCAACTTTTTAAAACTGTTCTTTGCCTAGCCATCTTTTCATGGTACCCCAAACTTATTTGCATAGGTCTTGACTCCAAATCAGTATTTTTTAATTTTAAATTGAGATACGGTGTTGTTACTGCAAACACCCATGGTGCTAATGTCCCTGAGCATAGTTTTATAACTCCAAATATATGACAGTGTATACCATAAAGTTAATTTTAAAAGGTGAGTGGTATAATATGTATTAGTTTATTAACTGCTTTTGTTACTACAAGCATTTTCCATTGCTGCTGAACAGGTCTAAATACAGTACATGGCAGCACAGAATTCTGGTAGTCCATTTTTGTCTGTTGCTTGGTTGGTTTTTTTCCCTTAAAAAAGTTTTAGTCTTATCCCAGCTGTCTGGAACAATAATTTAGATGTAAGCAGAGATAAATGTGAATTGGTGCATTCCTGATGACAAACTGTCCAGCAATATTAAAAATTACCAAAAGCCTGTATGTATGAAAATTTTTGTACATTTTCCAGCTATCTGTGGATGACCTGAAGTACCTGCTTTTAGCAGGTGCCCAAGATGCTTTTATTTTCAGTTGGCTACTTACTGCCTATTACATGCTGTGGAAAGCATTTAGTCCCTTCTGTATCGCTGAATAAATTGGGAAGTAAAAATGCAGAGAACAGGAAAATGTTTATGATATCTGTGAAGGGGCAGATACGCAGTCTGCTAGGAAGCTGAAATGCTAGGGGTATATTTTGGCACAGGGATTTTGCCCACTTTTCTTGGCGACGTTGTTTCCTTATCAGACTGGACATGCATTGTATTTTGCATGTGTCAAAAAGTGCTTGCCAGCAGGACTCATTCTGATAGCAACAACAGGAAGTCTGAAATATACCAAAGGAACAGAGGCTTGGGAAGCCAGACACTGAGGAGCAGCAGTAATAGCTATTCTGGATAAGGAGGTTAAGCCACAAAGAGTTCAAGTCTATCAATGCTGGAAGTTGGATTGGAGGAGATGGTAGATAGCTGGGGGAAAAAAAAAAAAAGGCATGAGGAAAAATGCCAAGCAGAGAGAAGCTGTCTTAAGTTAGAGCGGCTCTGTGCAACAAAATGTCTCCTAGACATTGTCTTGGAGCATAACTTAGTCTCAAATTCATAATATGTGAATTCTGGCTTCTTGTTATGAGTTCCAGAAAAAGCTGTTCATTATGAATCGTCTCTTTACCTCACTTTCTTGACGGAGTAAGAGATGCAGGAAATTAGTGTGCTGGCCTGGCAGTTCCTGCATACTCTCTATCTGCCCAATGTTAAATTCTGTGCAGCTGCCAAATCTCCTGTAACTCTCCCTTTTTCCAGCCCCACGTCCTGCAGCTCAGAAGCTCCCATGGTCCTCTAAGAAGTAGCCCAAGCCCCCCAGATCTCACAGTGTTGACAAACAGAAACAAAACTGGGCAATGAGGAATCTGGACACTTTTTTTTCAGTGACTCCTTTTATGTATGAGTGGATGAAAACATAGGTTTATAATAGATGCTGGGATACTAGCAGAGCTATAGTGTTAGCTGCTGAGAAAGCTATAATACTTGTATTTTAGTACAATAACTTCTTTATAATCAGATATTTTATAATGTTCTAAGATGTTCTTTTCTGGCACTAGTGGTCTGAAAACAAAGCTGACACTGTTAAAAACTATACCTTAGACAGACCAGCGCACAGAGTACCCCCTCATGGGACTGCCGAGAAACCTGATACATTTTTCCACTGCTTGTGCAGAGGAAACCAAATGGAAAAGAGAAGCCACAGAAACTCAACTCGGCAGAAGCTTAATGTCCAACAACATCTTGTCCAGGAAAACTGACAAGTATGGTTGGAACATAAAGTACATCTTAATTTTCAGTGCTGAGGTCCACTGCAGTCTCATACTGCTGCTTATTTTTTAACCAGGCCCAAGAAGAATGAGCTCATTGCAGTTTACCACAACAAAGACAAGATATATGTCTGGATAGATAGTGGCTGGATTTATTCAGCCTTTTGGAAAATTAAGGCATGGTTCAAACACATACTTCTGTTTTGTTTCCTCTGAGACAGCCAACCGTATAATCATTCCATGCATTTCAAATAACATGAGAAACTGAGATTGACTCACTGTTTCCCATTTCATTAGCTCAGGACAGGATGCAAAGCCTATAAACACATTCTGTTTGAGTTTTTACATGACATGAAGTTCCTTGCTCTAAGTTTGCAAGCCCAAGTTTTTTATATCCCTAGACTGATTGTTTATGGTCTCTCTCTCCCAGCTCTCCTGACTCCCCATACCTAAGCATGACATATGACCTGGGGCAATGGTACATTTCCCTCCATAGCTTTCTTCTCTTTGCCACTGTAGTTATGCTCAAGCTTCTCTCTGACAAGCAAAGTCGAAATATCTATACATCAGTAATTCACCAGTAGAGAAAGAATGGACCTAGAATGGTGCCCTTAGAAAGACCTTGGCTGTTAAGGAGCACATTGCAACTCCAAGCAAGGAGCTTACAAAGTCAAGGGACATCCACAGGGAGACTAGTCAACAAAAAAACAGCCAAATACAGCTTTTTAAGATCTGAGTAACTCCTGAAGCCAATGAACCAGGTCATCAGGTATAGGGTAAATTGGTGTCCTTCCATTAAAATATATTGTCTACTGGATTAGGAAGTAGGGACTGAGCACAAAAATGAGACTGTCTTTATTGATACACAAGGCCCATGAGACAGTGAAATAAACTGTGGCTCAGAATGGAAATAAAGTTTTGGGAACAGGAACACAAAACACGTAAGTGCAGAGCCCTCTTTCTATCTTGTGTTTTGCTGGCAGCGGCAATGGGAGTGTACAGTAAGGGAGAGATGGACAGAGGTAGCTCGGGAGTGTAAATTTGTTGCACCCTTTTGACAGGGACATGTATCTACTAAATACCTCAAACATACAACATCCTTTGAAATCTGGCACTCTAGCAGAGCGGCAACTACATTTCTACAAATATGGTCCTGACTTGTATCAATTGTAAGTGAATAAACTGAGGATATTCAAACATATTTTCACTCCCTGTAGTACATCCATAGAGCTCCAGGTATGGAGGAGTAGGAAAAACATGTTCTGCAGTAACGGATATCCTTACAGAATCTGTTGGTATTGCAAATAAACAATACTCAAGCCTGACAGCTAGAGTTGCAGTAATTCTATTAGACCTGGCCTTGAAAATATCTTTTGTAAAAAGAGTACTGAATACAGCCTAAATGCATTTTGGTCTTTAGTGCCTACATAAAGGCGTCTAGGCACTTAGAGATTTAGTGGAATTTTTCACATTAGCGGCTGGCTCTCAATCAAATCAGTGAGATTTAAGCATTTCCGTGCTACAAAGAAAAGGTGGCTATCTTGGGTTTTTAAGCACTTAAATACATTTATGAGCCTGATCTTTCACATTTTTAATATTATTGTGTGCAGAGGAATTTGGGTACTGATATTTCTGTTCCCTGAGATGTTCCAGTGCTTCCGTAAGAAATTCAGAACAAAATATCTACATTTTAAAATGTCCCTCAGCATGAATTTTCAGAGTATCTTCTATACATGACCATCAAAATATCTTGGTTTCATACTGCTATATTCAAGTTTTGTAGAATTCTACTTTATATTAAAATTTTAATATATGTAATAGACTAAACCAAGCACTTTTAAAAATAACAGAAAGCGTAACTAAACTATGTGTTTCTACACTGTCACAACTGCATTTTTCAATTTAAATTTATGCGGCTTCTGGGAGTATAACCAAATGTACAGGTAAGTCTTAGGTAATTTCTGATAAAATATCACTTTAGATATATTTGCTGAAATACAGATGTAGTAAAAGAATAGGAGTTTGAGATTAGCTTGCTCTTTTTCTATCATTCTGCTGTTAAGAGTTAAAATAACCATCAGTGGAAGGGATAGCAAGCATCAATGGGAAAGGCCGGCAAATTTAGTCAGTGCGTTTGTTTCTTCACTTTAGTATATCATCAAAGACTGTGCATCTTTTGTATCTTTTTGGTTTTGCTTTTGTAAAGACTTTGACAAATTTACTCTTTGCACCTACGTTGGAATTGCCAGTAGCCCACAGCAAGGCAGCATGGCTGTCCATATTATTTCCTGTTTTATGCAGTGGTGCTTCAAGAATATTGAATGATATGTAAAATTTTTACATTCTCTAATTCTGAAGGGGATTATTTGAACCTCATAGGAGAACTGTGCATAAAAAGGCAATGTTTTGCTCCAAGCAATGTGAACTAAGAAAGAATATATAAATACAGCCTGAGACCAATAAATCTGTAACTGCAAATCCACTGTGGCAGTAAATGATTTCCCTTTAATAATGAAATACCACACTGGCAAAAATAAATATATAACTCAGGGTACCCCAACCATTATTGGACTACAAAATAACGGTATTTTAAAACAGAGAGTCCTTTCATTCTCTAGAGTGCTCTTTGGTCATGTTTCAAGTTTTCTTCTGCAACTAGGAGGGCTAAAATCTTTCTTGAAAAAACGTGGAAACTGAGACTGTCACACAGTCACTTGTTCTGGGACTCAAAGTGAAACTCCAGATATTCCAGTATTGGCAGTAATACCACAGTTGGCAGCAGTACCAATGACCAAATTTCTTTTCATAAAACAAAGCACACATTGGCACTGAAGCTAAATTTCTTGGTTTGAGGAAAGAAAGAAAAACATTTATTCAATAAAGGAAAACTTATTTCCTGGTAAGGAGGAAAAGAGATCTCTGTTCAGTGAACACATAGAGGAATAATCCTTTGCTAGAAAGATCGCTGGAAATTTTTAAAACCTTAAATGATTTCTTTATAAAGGAAAAAGATGTTTCCATTGACAAGAGTTGTAAGAATCTCTCTTCTGCAGCTCAGATACTCCAAGCCAGAAGCCACAACTCAGCTTTGGCCAGATTTTTTCTTTCAGTGAGTTATTCGAGCTGCTCCCCTTCTATTCCTTACTGTGTGTGCTACTGCTATCCACACCAAGTTTGATCTAGCAAAAGTTAGCTGCCTTTGATGTTAACGTTAGTGAGTATCTCAGAGGGGCACAGTTCTCTTGATGTTCTGGGAGGCAGTAAGTTGCCCTAGGACTCTCTGAGGTACGACTTGAGTTGCATGACACGGTGTAAGGCAAAGACACTTGGCCCTTTCTCTTCCCCCTGCCCCCCCCCCCCCCACCCCTCGCATGAGGTTGGGGAGCCTTTTCCACACTTGCACCTGTGATATGGGTAGCTATTGCAGGGCTGCAACACTTTATGCCCTTTCTGCCTTCAGTGAGTTGCAGGTAATCACCACAGTCGTCATCTTCAGCAGCAGCAACAGTGCACTGAGGACTCCTTGAGATGCTGCTGCTCAGATGAGCAGCACTGAACCGAATCAATACTCTCTTAGGCATTCAGATAGTTTCTGTGGGTCTCAAAACCCAAGGAAGGGATCCTGTCCTTGGGCCTCTTAGATTTTGCAGAGGTTTCATTTCAGTCAATAAAATAATATTCCTTTCTGTACCCTTCTTCAGAATTAACATTTCAGGTAATGGTTTGGCAATGCAGTAAATAAAAAGTTAAAGTCCCTCTTATCACATCAGAAACAGCCCTAACCTGGGATGAATTCACTTTCCATGTTCAGATTTATCTTTTTGCTTGAAGGCTTTCAGCTGCAGTACTTACTGCTTTTCTAGCCCATTCTAACTTTAGGTCCTACGTCGGCACAAAAATAGCATAAAAACAGAGCACTGGTGTTAGCTCCCTGCCATATGCTCCAATCAACTTGACAAAAGTGTCATTGTGTGGCCCACCTCTACTCTAAGCCAAGTTTGTATTACTGTGTGATCCTTTCCAATGATGGTGAAAACACAGCCTCGCTAAAGAGAATGTATGTTTTTGCATCTCTCGTGGATGCAAATACCTAAGTGTGTCCAAATGATGTGCCAGAAAATTTATTGTCTACCATCTGATGTCTATTGAGCACCAGCTTTTGTCACCTGCAGTAGGCAGAGGATGCATCATAACCTTAAGATGTAAAAATGTAATTTCTTTAACTAAATAAAAGTTATTCCACACATGAAGCTGAGCTGCTGCCGTTTATCCTCATCCCAGGCATAAAACAGTACTGTTGTTGGAAGCACTGTGGCTTAGCTCCTGGGAGTTCCTGCATGCAAAGCCGTTTCAAAACTTCCCCTTATAGCGAGAAACAGTCATGAGGAAAGAAAAAAAATCTTAATTACTGCAATAAGTAGGGTTGACTGTCTAATGAGTCAGACTGTTTGTGAGGTCAATTTTTCTGCCAAATTTTCCTGAGAGTTGACAGAGGGAGATGAGCAAACATACTGCACCGCATTCTCCTTGTGGTTGAAGTTTTGTGATTAATTGCCATCAGCTGCCTTGAATCGTTAAGGCACAGAGCACAAGAGTATTAGGAGATTGTGTTTTGATAGCCTTTAACTCTAGACCTCTGCTCGGGTTTCTTCCACAGAAGTCAGAGAAATGGCTGTGAGAAGGAGGGATATGAAAATTTCCCAGATCAGCAGGTCCTGAGGAGAAGAGAGTGATTCTGCACTGGCTTATTACAGCCCAGGTAAGAGGCTCACTCTGGGGACTGTATTCCCATCCCATGGCACGACAATTACCTATACAGAAGAATAAACAACTCTTTCCATTACTAATGGAGCAGATGCAGTCAAGGCTAGATGCAACTTTTCAAATAAAAAAAATTAAAAAAGGCCCAGTTTTCATTTAAAGGAAAAAACCACACACCCCCCAGCCCTAACTCTGCGGACCCAGAGCCTCTCCCTGCTGGGGCACCTTGCTGGAGTCCCTTCCTTGCCCTGTGCTAGTGGCCCCTTTCATCCTCTGGGTTGCAGGATGGCAGGTCTCTCAGGAGGCAGTCTCTCTGCCTCTAACGTGAAGCAGCTGTGATTTTCACTAAGGCCACTTTACACAACACAAAGAAGAGTCAGGTGGGGGCTCCTGTTCCTTGTTTTGCTTCTCTGTTCCTGGCTGCATTATTCCCCACTATCTGGGCTCCCTCACTGCTCATAAGTGTCCCCTTTAAAAGTGTTTCCAGCTACAGTATGAAAGTTGGTGATGTATAGCATATTCTAAAGAAAGATTTGCCTCTGTTCAAAAACCTTCCTGACCTCGTGGCCAAAGAAGAACAAAATAATGTATTAACAAAAACACAGTTCACTGCCAAAGAAAAGGAGTTCCTGTAAGGACTGAAACAATAAATCTCCTCCGTACTGAACTCCCAGAGGGAGTATGTTGTGTTTCCTCCTGTTCTTTATCAAAGTCCCCAAAATAAGCAGGAATGGGCAGTGACTAGGCACAGTCTCTACACACCTTTTTCCATGGAGTAATTAAGGCCTGCCTCAGAGTGAGAGAGCACTCCCTGCCCAGCTGTGTAGGGGAGAGCTGACACCACCACCACCACCACCACCACCACCACCAAGCATGAAGCTCCTGGGGATTGCTGCCTTTTTCCTAGCTGTACTCTGTGTTTGCACTGTAGGAGGTAAGTTCTTTGGCTTTTTTGGATAGAGTTGTAACATCTGTGGGGTGTTTTGTGAGCAAAAGCTTAGCTGTCAGTAGCTGGATGCCTTTTTTTTGTCTTTTTAGTTCAGTGATTGAAAGACTGTGTGTTGGAGGAGAAGAAGGTACTAACTGGTAGTTGAGTTATATGTGTTCTGTGAAAAACTTTCCTGCATTGTATTTTTGTGACAGCTCTCTTTCTAGGTGTCATGAAGCTCCTCAGTCTGAGAGGAGTTAAAAGCAGAGGTATATTTACAAAGGTTTTCTGTTCTATTTTTCTTCTTTGAAATAAAGCGTCTTTTGTAGAGATGTCTTTAAGGGGGGAATTGAAATGTCTGTCAGATTTTGTAAATACTGCTTTTGCAAATCAAATCTATCCTGATGCATTTCCCTGGCACCATACCAGCAATATGTTTAGCCAAGGGTATATCTCAGAAATTATCTTAGTTTTGCCCCCAAAGATACAGGGGCTTAGGGCATATATTGAGTGTCAAATAATGAGGGATGCAAGCCTAGGGGTGATTTAGTTACTGAGTGCAATGTCTTTTAAAAATTATTCTCAAATGCACGGATTTAATCAAACTTTGTGGTGTTCACATGGTCACTGAACTGCTGTCTTCATTATTCTTCAGCTTGAAAAATCATGCTTTTAAAGTGGAATTAACTAGTAAAACCTGAAAGGGTGAAAGAAACTGTAACAAGGGCTAGAGTATATCATCACCTTTGTCAAAAGATACATTTGAAGTCAAATCTGCTTTTTATCTGTACTTTCATTTGCTGGCTCTCTGGAGTGAATACTTATAACCAAAGCTTCCACAAATGCCTATAGATTGTCTGTAAGGGATTTTATGAATCAGAAGTTAAAAAAGTGATAATGCTAGATTAAACAATCTAAAAAAAAGGTAATCAACTCTTGCTCAGATTACGTGTTAAAATCTAGAAATGTCTTTTGTGGTGTAGCTTATGCTATTGCTTGGGCTCACTGCTGTTAGGGGGAAAAAAATCAATAAAGAAGATTAAAAATAAGATTGTGCCACAGAAAGAACTGCTTTTAAAACTATGTTAAGTAAGTACAAGCCCTGAAAGTCTGTGTTGAGGTACTATTTATTCTCTGTCTGCTACTCCTAGTAAAAATAGCCTTCCTGTCATTGTTAAACCTTTAATTTCACAACTTCTGAAAAGCAAAGTGGAGTTGGATCAAAAGAAGCATATTTAACACAACAGTCCATAAAGCTTATCAGAAAGCAACATGCAAAGGTGGGAGGAATTCTGTCAATTTTATGCAATCCTTTCTTTAAAAAGGATTTTCCCTCCTCTGCGTGATATGAGCAGGGAAGAACTGATGACAGTGAATAAGCAAATTTTATATAGGATACGTTTGCTCTGAACAGTTTTGGTTCTGTAAAAGTTTTTTTTTTTTTAAATGCTTTATGGCAAGGTAGACATAGTAGTGAAGTTCTGTTGGTAAATTCACAGCAGAAGATGAAGAATGTGTGTGGGGAAATTTGGAGTATGCCTCTACCTTGTGAAAATAAAAGTACATAATCTGGACAAGCTTCCTTCAGGCTATCCCATGCATTGACATGTTAAGAGAGAAACAGTTTTATTGTCTGCTATATGAGGCTGGACCAAAATCTTTGGATTTCCACTGTTTGTGGTCTCTAAAGTGTTCTGAACATCTGGGCTGTGACAGCAGGATTTTATAATCTGAAGAGAGGAACGGATGATAAGGAGGCTGACACCAATTTCTCTCATGCTCAAGTCTCCCTTTTCTGAGCATTGGAGCCAGAAGCAAGATGTTTCTCCAGTTGCTTAGAAACACTTTTAGTATTTTTAAATTATGCTCAGTAAAATTTAAAGAAGGTCAAATCACACCCTGGTGTTTTAATACTCCCTCCCCCAGGTTTTGGGGTAGTTTGTCTTCAAAGCTTATCAAGACAAGTAACATGTGGGCTTGCAGCCTCTTCACATAATACACACCAGCTGCTTGTCTTTGTATCTTTTGTAAATCATGCAGAAGTGGACAAGGATATTTCCACTGTGCTTAGTAAAGAACGTACCAAGTCTCCTGCGGGGCTTCCAAATTTCATGCCTTGTCTTCAGCCTGTATGCTGGTGGTGCTTTCTTGGTAATTTTCTAATTCATCCTGGGATCTTGCATCCTCAGAAGTCCCTAATGTTTTGGTGGGGTCTACCCTCTGTCAGCAAATTACTAGAGGCTCAGTTATGTACAGATGTGGTGGCCAATAGCCTCCCGAAAACTTGTCCTTCCTCTTGAGGCTTTTCTCAACCCTTTGAGAGCTAAAGGACATGCTTAAAGCAGGGATTCCTTTATGCTCATCTCAAGGTGTTCAGTCCTCCAGGCATATTGCCCTTCATTCTTACCTGCTCCAAAATGTATCTCAAATAGAAATGCTTTCTGCGTTGGTTCATAGCATTTCCAGCTTTAAACGACAGCACTGGAATGGATCAAAGAATATATTGCCAAACAATAGTAATCAAATATAAATGCTCCTGAGTCTGCATTAAGATGTAATTACTTTTAAAATGTGTAAAGGTGAAGTTTGTTCTTCTAAAACATGAGGGGAGAGGAATTGGCATGTGCTTACAATGCAAGTGCTTAGAGGTTACATCTTCCTGTGCCCTGGCCTTGTAATAACAGCATGGCTATTGCTACACGGCATAGCAGATGTCCTCCGCAAAGTGCTTGTAGCACACCACAGCTTCCTTCTCACTCAGGTGCTCAGGTCTCTTTCTTGCAGAAAGTATAGCAGAAAAGAGTGAGGTTGTGCTCCTCCTAGCATCAGTCTGAATGCGGTCAGGTTATGCGCTCAAACGTAGGAGCTGGAACGTACTGTCTCGTGTTGTAGACGTACAGTGGGTGAGTTTATTAACATCTGATTAGTGACCCCTGTTGACAGCAAGCAATACCTTTCTCCAAGAGTGCTCCCATCAAAATTGATGGCACTACAAAAAAACAAGGGTGCCTTTCATTTTGGAAAGGTAGGAACAAATCTTGGCATTGATAGCCTGCTCCAAAGGCCACTGAAGCCGTTTGGAGCTGTTCCATTACACGGTGGATCAACCCTAATTTATGTGCTTCCCAATCCCCCTCCCCATTAAGGGGATGCTGCGGAGCCAGGGACATCATCCCAACCCTACGACACAGCATATTAATCCCAGCTCCCAGGCTGATAGCTTGAGAAAAGTTCCACTAAACCAGGGCTCCTGTAGTGATTATGTACATTTGCAGCTGCCTGAACTCTGCTCTTAACGATGTTAACTAGAGGAGATGCATAGCCTTTTCCTTTTCATCTTCTATGCTCTCAGCTCACAAGCCTTCAAGTCTTTTAAAAAATTAATTTTTAGAATTATATACTAACGAAACTTTTTTTTTAGCCATTAAAGGTTTTGAGCATGGTCTCCCCTTATTCTGGGTTATTTATTCATGGCTGTGCTCTGGGAGAGACCAGTAAGGCACAGGCTGTCACAGTCAAATTGTTGTCTCATCTCTGAAAATTTGAGAAATGTGAATAGGCTTTAGATAACCATCTGCTTTTTCACACCTTTAGCTTGCTGGAACCCAAACTTTAAATGTCTTGAGAGTTTGCCTCTTGTGAAGGAGAAAAAAAAAAAAAAAAAGTGTTTTGTGTGTTTCTGCCATTCCTAGCAGTTTGCAAGACTAGTTTTCTCAAAAATCAAATTGTAGTGCTGGAGCTTACCATAGCCTTTGAGGTTTTTGTTCCTGTACAGATTTTTTTTGTTCGTTTGTTTCCCCCCCCCGCCCGCTGCCACATTCCTTTCATTTATTGGAGCTTTCTTATATTGGGTCAGTTTTGCCTAATGGATTTTCGAGGTATATTTATTACTGGACAGAAGAAAACTCCTTGTTCTAGCCCCAAACCCAAATGCAGGCTTATTGCATTTACTGAGGATAGAAGCAGATGGCTTGATACCTGCTCGATAAGGAGATTATGATTTGCAGCCAAAATAAATGGAAACTGAATTTGAAGGGCAAGTTGCCTGCAGCATTCAGCTCCAAACCTGAGAATACATAATGCCATATAACATGCCCAACAAATGGTTGTCTCTTCTGAAAATTTACCTCAATGTTTTCTCTTTTATTTAGCTTTCTCTTTTATCTGGATTAAAACCTAGATTTCTTATTATCTTTACTCCTTTATAAATTAGGAAAAAAGATCTGCTGAGGCTTATGTTTTGGTTTGGTTTTGTGGGTTTTTTCTAAATAGGAAAGGACCTTGAATTTGGTCTCCAATTGTTTATACATCTGAGTCCTGTGTGAAAAACCTGCAAAAATACAAATTAAAAATAATCTTTAAGAAATTCTTGACCTAGGGAAGGGAGTATTTTTAACTGGTACCATTTGGTAGCCAGGCTAACTTCACAGTCTGAAGGTGAGTAAGGCCCCACAGTAAAATCATATGGGAAAGACATCCTTATTACTTGTGTTCTTCATGAAGGGTGTGTGTGTGTGTGTTTGTATTTTTTGCTGAAACAACTCAAAGACGACCCTTTAATGGTTTTATTTTGCAATTCTGTAAACAGAGTGACAATGTTGGATTTGTGTGTGTAGCAGCTGTTACTTCCAAATACAAGTCAAGAATTAAAGACCTGGCTCCCCTAGAAGACAAATGTTTACTTTTGGTTTCAGGTACCACTCTAAAAATAGGTGTCCCAGATTTAAACAGAAGAGTCAAAACCCTTAGTCGCACCATGTCCTGCCACGCAAGCCACCATCATTGTCCCAGCACCTGAGCTATCAGGTAGTGATACCTTGGCATTCATCTTGTGAAAATGGGTCCTTGGATGCCCTAACAGCAGCACACTGTATCATCCAGACCTACCTACAATAGAAAAAGTGTTTTGACACAATTTAATATGACGCTATCTCCACGCTGTGCATTCTGAACCTACCTCCCCATGTGAGAAAGCTGTGCTCTGACGATCACTTGATGATATAATAGCTCTAAGGGAACAAAATTCAGCAGGTGTGATCTGCTGGGGTTTTGTCCCCTTGCAGGAGAGGTAGAAAGCGGTTAAGAGGCCCTCTGATGCCACCCACACATGTACTGGAGCCTGGTCTGGCAGGGTCAAATTAATTCCAAATAATTTTTTTCTTGGCTGCCAGGCTAGACAACGGCCCCTTTCAGGCCAGATTAACCAGCTAGTGCTCCAAAGGTTATGTTTCAAGCTAGTAACAGGGCAAGGATATTCTGACTGCTTGTATGTGGGAAGGGGATGCTTGCCTGACTTGGGTACAGGTAGAAATCCCAGCCTATTTATCAAGAGTGTTTTTACAACAATTTTTAATGTCTCCTTTCCAATGGCACTAACATGCTCCTGGGTGTTAGCTGCATGTTGTAGATAGCAATGCATCTCAGGTTGCTGAAACTGCAGAGCAAGTGGCACGTAGTTTTGCATCATATTTATCAACTGAAACCTTTCTGCCTTGTCTTACCACTAGAATGAAATTACGTGTTTTGCCAGGATGGGAGCACTACACCAGCCTTGCTGTCTGAAGATTTCTACGATATGTAATCATTCTAAAAAGCACATTCAGTTTGTCTTAACGCCATGATTTCTCAGTCTGGTACTTGGTTTGAGGAGTGTCAGTGTAATCAAAACTTTAGGGTTAAATCAATTAAATCCCTGATTATATTAATGAGATGCTTACGCTTCCTGCAGATTTCTCCTTTCATAATCTTTAGCAGGAGATTAATATTGTATTTGGGCTTGACAGGTTTGGCTATTGAGGCAACAACTCCTCAGAATGGCAAAAGCTTTGGATTTTAGTTAGTCTGAGGAAAACAGTGCCAGGAGATTTACTAACATTCCTGGCCAAGGATTCACATTATTTTCCTCTGTAAAATACCTTACTTATTTGTTGAGGCATGTTTTCATTGCATGATAATTATTTGAAGTGATCAGAGCCCCATATATTCCTTCATGTTTTACTAGTTTTCCCACTTCTTCACATGCTCAACGTTGAGTCTAGGCTTTTATTTGAAACATAGTGTTGCTAACCTTCTAAGTGTTAGTGCACGTGGTGCTATCTATCCCAGTACGAGGACAGTATGAAATCATCTTTCTTTGACAGATGAATTACCCCTCCTCATCTCAACATGGGTCATATATTACAGTAATATAGATGATGTAAATATCGGTGTTTGTGAACTCATTCAAAGGCTGTGGAAGCAAAAGTATCACCAAACACTACTAGGTGAAATGGCAAAAAATTGAGGATTGCTCTGGCAAGAAATGAGAAATGCAAATGTTTTCACCCCCAAATGCTCCATGTCATGTCCGGTAGAGAGGGGCAACTTTGGACATGATACATGGCTAATGCTTCCACTGCTATGCAAAGTCCTCAAGAGCCAAAATTTGGGCTTTCTTTTTGCCCAGGAATTTACAGACTCTCTGAAACTCCTACCAAGTTGTCCAAACCTTATTTCCTCGACTGCTACAGATGGTCATAGAGGCAGAAGTCTGTGGCATGTTGAAAGAAACATTTGGGGCCAGTGTGCAATTTGATTGTAGTTAATTAATTTCTGCACAGGTTAAAATACTGTTAAAATCTCTTTCTGCAAACTACTGAATTCTTTGAATTATGGAGCTTTCTGGATATCCTGTGGAATTTAACTCTGCTTTGCCATGAAACACGTAGGTCTTGGAAATTGTAGCCAACCCCAAAAGCTGGCTGTCCAGAAAGGCTATTGCAGTAGAGCAGCTTTAGTTTCCCTTTAGGGTGTTTTTTTCTTATGAGAGTATTAATATATTTGCTGTGGTTCAGAAGGCAGCAAATATACTTACCAAACTGTTGGGCTTCACTTGCAACAACTCGCTAGAGTAGTTTCCAACATGTAACAACTGGAAGAACTTGGAGATCAATGCCAAATAACCCAATCCCCGAGATGTGCTAATGACAGGAAGGGGAGGACACAGCAAAGGTATTAGAGGCAAAAACCTCCCACTGCAGGACTGTTTTTTGGTTCTCTGCTCATTTTATCCTGTCTAGTTCAAATTGCTTCAGAGGAAGCCATTATCTCCCTTTACATGCCATTCCCTGTGCCAATGGAGTCATGTGGCTAGTGCATCTTAATGCTGTTGAATTTAGGTGAACTAGTGCACAGTTTATCTTATTGACTTAGCGACACTTTCTTGTAGTGCACTGTCTGCTTCCCCCCTAATTGCTTTCACCTTGCATTTCCAAGAACTGGCAGGAAATACTCTTTTCAGGAGCAAAATGGAAAATGGGGATTTGTCATTCATGGAAAAAATGGCCAAGGGAGAAGAAGAGCAGAGGGGTTTGAGTAGGAATGGAACAACTCATTCACAATAGTTGTAATTGTCATGGGGAATAAAATTACGCTAATTGCCAATAACAGTACGAGTGATGTCTGTAGCTGTTCACCAACATGAGATGATCAGCTCCCAGCTCACCATGACTTCCCAGTACACTGACTGGGACCTGGGGTTTTGACAAGCCTGAGCATCCTGAATATGGTCTCCTTTCTGCTCCACTAGGAAGCTGGTTATCAGTGCGGGTGCTGGCGTGGCTATTGCAGCAGTTCCCACCACTCTTTGACAGTGTAGGTCCTCAGTGCTGACCCTCTGCTTCAAGTGTTCTCCTAGTAACAACTTCGGATTTTTACTATGAATACTTTGGAACATAAAGCATGCGAGAAGAGCATTTCAGTTTCATATCTGAGCTTAGCAGTTGTTATCTGTTGTATCACATTGGTAGAAATTCAGAATAACATGAGTATTCAATCAGCTTGGCAGGATACTTGTAGACAAGGAGGTCTTCATCAGCTATATGTGCCAGCTGCAGCAACCAGATATTTTCAAAGTATATCCTTTATCCTTGCATATAACGTAACTCCAGTGAGACTGTACTCTACTTTGGGCTTGCAAAGCCCATTTTGGGCTTTCCCTTTGGGATATTCTGTACCATTTAACCTTTGTTCTAGGCAATGTGGAAAAGATGGAGAGAGACTCATTGAGCATGGAATTACATTAATTATAGAAGCAATTTACAGTGTTTCCACAGAAGATTTCTGATGGGAACAGGTTTTTTGATGCTCCAGAGGCTTTCAGAGCTTTGTCAGGAACAGAGTGGCATGGGCGGGTGTGGCTGAAATGGGTGTCGAGGCTGATCCCGGATATGCTAGAAATAAATACATCATAGCAGATGCTGCAGTGACCCTTTCCTGAATTATACAATTAGTCATGTTGCTGGAGATGCATTTGGATCACAAACATAGAGTAGAAGAACTATGATTTTGGTGACTGCTGCAGCATGTTGCAAAGGAGAGCTACCGATTGACCTGGGCTCAGCTTCCCCTCTGGCTGTTTTATGCCTGCCCTACCCAAACACACTCTTTCCTGGGAAACAAAAATAGGCTTGCAAATAGCATGGTAAGGAAAAAGCATTGTAAGCATTACCCGGAGAAGGATGTAGTTTTCTCTCCACCTTCTGGGTGGGGGTGACTTACACCAACGCTCCTGTTCGTTCCTGTTGCAGGGGAAGGGGCTCTCCTCTCTTTTTCTTGTTCTACTCAGCAATGCACAATATGTAAAAAAGCTCTTTCTATATAAAACTGCACCCATTAAAGACATTTTCAAATTGATTTAGCATGACTAACACAAGGGGGGGTGGCAGTTTGTTTTTCATACCATAAAATAACCCTTAGTAAATCCTACCTTTTATCTTACACATGGACAGACAAGTATATCACCATCGAAGGGTGACAATCTGGTGGTTTAAATAGCTTTAAAGGGTTTAATTAAAACCTATTAAATAGGTTTAACAGGTTTAAATAAAGAGAAGTGCAGAGCTTGGAGCCTTTGTCCGAGGCAGGCTGGAGTGCTGATGAGCATGCTGAGCACATTTATTATTTTATGGAGTGCAAACAATGTGCTCATCCCTCTGTAGTACACAGTAATAAAGATATCCACTATGCTTTATGTAGGAGCAGAAAATGCATTGAGAAAGCTTGTGATTAAAAGCCCTTGATAGGGAGTTTGCGTTTCTTCTGAGTCAATAAAAGAAACCATGAAACTGGCTGGTAAGTGCCCAGATTTCTATGTCCACACACGCAGAGAGGCAAAGCATGCTGTGCTTGGGTTGTTTCAGATACTCGATAAAACACAGGGTCGCTCATCCAACTCTTCTCACTACTATTTTTGTTGAGGGGGAGCCCTCAACAACCTACAGCCATGTTAACAGAGGCTAGTCCTTGGCAGCTCTTTTTCAGTATTTCTCTGTGTGGCGGCTACCTATGCAGGAGCTGTTTGCTGGGTGCTTTGAGCAGGCTTTGTGGAAACAGCACCGTTTGCTTGGGGAATTGGTAATTCCCAGCAGCTCTCTGCTAGTGCTTGGTGTTGGGTCATGCTAGCCACACGCCTGAGTGAGCAGGAGGAGCACTGGGGCGCTGCCGGCACCAAAGCTGCGTTTCCTGCCTTCTCCCCATTCCCTGCTGGAGAAACTGTGGCAGTTCCCTCCCTTTCCTTCCTCCCCTCAGCTCTTGCTGTGGGTGCCTCCAGCCTGCCTGGTTTGCATTTCCTCTGCAGAGCCCAAGTCCCACATTCCCCCAGTTGCTGCTGTCCATTCCCAGGCCTTGCAAGAGCAGCCTGTCCCTGTCTCCCTTTGCAGCTACAGGCTTTGCATTTATGCTTTCCTTTCGCTAATGTCTTCCTCTGTCTCCTGTTTTCAGGTGCTTTTGCGTTCTCCAGGGAGGGTGCTATGCCCTTCCAGCCCAGTAGCTTCTCCTTCCTGCCTTGGTGTCTTCCCTGATGCTCCTGCCCATGTTTCTTCCAACTCTTTTATAGCAGGTCATCTCTGTCCTGTGACACCAGCCTGCAAACCAGGACCAGAAACTACACTGGAAAACAGAAAATTGAATTTAAATGCAAGATCTCAACGTGTAGGATTTGTATAGCATGTTTTCAGTTTGCCGCTGAAGACAGGCGTGACTGAAAGGAAGGTAACAGCTTGGCAAACGGGAGGTGGTTTCCCACCTCCCTAGGCAGTGGGAGTCACAGGCTTCCAGCTGGTTGGCATCAGGCAGTAAAGAACATGGCCTCTCTCCCTGCCTTATGGTTTTTAGCATTGCCTGTAATATCTGACCACATCTCACAGGGGTTCACCTTAAACGCGATCAGTGTAACTTTGGAAGGACTATGTGGACCCTGAACAGTTGCTGTTGTAAGATACTCACAATGGAGAAAATCCTGAGGAGGAAAATGGCTTATGTTGCAGGAGGCTGCATTAAGAGCGTTTGCAGAAGTGCAAAAACATTGTGAGACCAGGCTGGAAAAACACTTCGCAATTCTGACTCGTGATGATATTGCAGTGGCGGCGATCCAGCATGGGACTGTTATTAGGGACACAGCTTTCCTTTCACCAAGTGCTATCACAGCGTGAATAGCTGTGTGCAGGTACTGTTACAAACACATCTGAATGTATGTGAGGCATGACATGCCTTGCGTATTGGCAGGATGCTTTAGCATCCTGAAGAAATATGAAGACATGAAGGTTGTGTATTTTTCTTTCAGTTTCCTTCAAATTCATGAAGTTTGCAAATGGCTTTGTTTAATTTAATATCCTTTACTACACACTGTTATCAGCTCCAGGCATTCACTGGATTCCATCAGAACCTTGATTCCCACTTAAAATCTAGCTGATATGACAATAGAGGAAAGATTTAAAGTATGAGTCCTTAAGAATTAAATGTACTAGAAAGACTATTACTTTTACTGAATTAATTCTTTTAGAGCAAAATATCTGCAGGCTTTTAATTTAATTTTATTTTTTAAAAAAATTCTGGAATGTTTAATTTATAGATTTTGTATTTGTGATCTCACAGGTTTTGAATAGGAGGAAAGGAATTGGTGGTTTCCAACAATACTGTTAGAATTGCACATAAGCCTCTTCTAACAGTACATCCCAAATAAAAGTTTTTTGTGATCTGGAAGCATCTATGCTTCCTCTAAGATTTTTTGCAGTGCTTGCTGGTTTTCTAAATAATTTGCATAGTATGGGTAGTCATTTTTAGCCAACCAGTGACTAGTCTATGACCACAATTCAACACTGGTTTTTGATTTTTGGGAAGTTTCATATCACAATTTCAGTCTTAACAAAATACTCCAGATTAAATTGGAAGTACTACAGGGATGACTGTTCTTAATGTTTATTGCAACACTGTAGATAAACCCCTCTGCTCTTAGAAACATGTCTTTTTTGAACCTGCAGATTTCATGGCAATGCATTTCTCCTGGTATTAGGTAGCTCTTATTTGTGCAATTAGAATGGGGGGGGGGGAAGCTGTATGTAGTGGAAATAAAATAAACTGCAGAAATGCAAAGGGAGGACTGAAATAACAAGTTATCTAAAATTAATCCCATTCCCTGCTCTGTCCTACGTTACAGATTTCTGTAGTATTTTCAGAGGGTTGATTCTGCACTGAACACATGCTTCAGACAAAGCAAAATATTGAGAAAGCTGAGATTGGTTGCAAATGCCAATGTTGCAGCTTGTATCCATATTATTATTTTGGAAGATCCAAATGATAAAAACTGCAGATGCCGTTGAGATCTTGACCTGCAAATATCTCTGTTTCTTGCATAATTCCATTAATGCTAGCATGTGGTGCCATTGTGTGTTGCGGTTTGTAGCCTCTAGAAAGTAAGAACATACTATTACTCCTCTTTTATCGATTGGAAAATGGGGCACAGGGAGTGTCTACATGGCAAAATGCATAGAAATACTCAAGCTGACCTGAATGAGGCAGATTAAGTTCCAGAAGCTCCACCTAAACTAATTAAACTGTATTGTTCTACATAGACATTCCAGGGAGGATAGAGTAATCTCTGCTGTTGTAGCTATTTATCTTATTTGCGATGATATATCCAGGAGAGCTGTAAACCAGTAAGCTCACATACTATTTATGGTAGCACAAGACTGCAGCGTGGATGCCACAGACATGCAAGAAGTCGGGTAGATCCTTGGAGAACTGGCCAGCACCGTATCATTACAAACCAGCCATAACCATTAGTGGCAGCTACTTTAAAGCATCTTTATATGTATTTTGGCAGAGTATTACCCTGAAGCTGTGCAGGAAACTGAGCCTGGGTTTCCTGAACACTGCTTCTACCTTCTCATCCTCATCTGGAAGTGCAACCTGGGCCTCCGCAAAACATTACTGAGGAGGAAAGGCCAAGAGCACCTAAATGCTAAACTTCACCAGGTAGAAGGCCCATGTAGAAGGCCCATTTCTGCATCAGGAATTAAAACTTAAGTTTAATCCCTAAATTAATGTATTCAGGTGCACTTGAGTACAGTTTAGAGGGCTTAAGTAGGGTTCAAGGAGTGCCCAAGACTTGTTTTTGCTCTCCACACATAGGGGTGGTGTTTGTGCAATGACTGGTTGATGGGAGATGAACTTCTCATCTAGGCACACCACATTTTTTTCTTTGGAGGATGTGTGAACCTTTGCACAAAAATGCATTACAAAAGAAATAAGAAATTTATCTCCAGGTTTAGGGTAGAAGGTCATGAACTGAGAAAGAAAGATGGGTGAGGAGTGAAAACAGAAATAAGAGAAGTGTAAGAACTACACTGGGCCTAGGGAAAGATCAGCTAAGAGAATGAAGAGGTGAAGCAGCAATAAATGAAAATGAAAGAGAAAACAAAATACACAACAGACCTCCAAGGTAAGAGTAAACAAGTTGTGTACATTGTCAGGCAGCAGCTATTTATTGGGAACTCTGAGAATATCAGTATCAGCTTTTGCCACAAGGACAGCTGTAACTTTGTCCAGAAAGGACAAAACATCAGATGAAGTGTGCAGGCTTTCCATGGATACTGCTAGAGCAGCTGTTACAGGAGGCTCTATCGTCGTTGTGGGAGCTGGCAGAATTATCAATTGCTTCCTGGAAAATGATACTATTTATTTCTGATGGTGTGGAAAGACAAAGCAAGAAAGCAATTTTGACTTCTGCATGACTTGTGTATAATTGCAAAGGCCCAGGGTCACACAAACAACCATAATATAACATAATATACAATAAACAAACATAATATGACAACACCACCTGTAGATTCTGCTTTATAGCCTTGAAGCAGGGAATTAACACGTACAGGTTTCCTCAGGACACCTCTTTGGTAATTGCTCCCAGCTACAGCCTTTTGAATATTGGTCTGGTTTTGAGTGGGAATATCTTGCATCCTCATCAGGAAAATGGTTAAAAAACTAGCTTCTGGCTGTTACACCGTCAGCTTGACACAGGCACCAAAAAACCTGCAAAGTTTCTAGTCCAAATTTCCCTTGTCCATTACCTCTAGTTTCATCCTCAGTGGATATAATGAGAAGTTTATTCCTTTGTCTTTGTTGCAGCCCCCATGCTGTTATCGTGCCTTTCATTAATCTTTCCATCTCTGGGCTAAACAAATGCAATTTTTGCAATCCTTCCTGAGAGATCTTTTTTTTTTCTAGACTCCTGATGAGTTTTATGGTTCTCCATTAACTTCCCTGCCCCTGCTCCAGGCATCCACACCTTTGTCAACACCCTTCCAAAGCTGGACCAAGTATTTCAGCTGTGGCCTAACCAGTTCTCATCTGAATGGAGGGATTTTAATATGAACATATACTCCTGTCTACCTAGTGGAAGGTCAAGTGAAAAAAATGTCAAACAGGCCATTTCACTTGCTATTTCTGTAATGATAGCAACTTTTCCATAAACGTAATTTCTTTTGAAAATCAGATATTGATGCCAAACCAGACAGCATTTAAATTCAGTAATTCATGTAACGAATGCAATCAATATATATTTTGAACAATCTATTAATCTTTAAAAATGTTTTTGTTTTGACTTTTTGGCATTCACTTTTGTATTAGCTATTTCATGTGGCATTTTAAACTTAGTGGTTTGTGCCCTGTAGTATTCTGTAGTGTATAAACAGAACTACTGATGTAATATCATGCAGTCATTTCTGCTTTTTTTCTGTCTTGATTATACCAATAACAGGCACCTAATTAAGGCAAGGTCAAAACCTGCTTATCTTAGTCTTTCCAGTGTAAAGGTAAAAATAATATGGCCAGGGGCTGGGAAGAAATGATGAGAGCTCTAAGCTCGGACCTTGGAGACTGAAGTCTACCTACATCAAAAGCTGCAGTTTGAGGACAACTGTGGCCATTGGTCAGCCCTGGCTGAACTCGGGGACTCCTCCTGAATTTTAAAAAAGAAAGTAAGTTTAGTGTTTCAGTTCATTCATTTCAAAACCATGCCTGAAAACCAGATACAAATTATTGTACTGTTGCTTTAATTTTAGAACAAATGTACCATTTAAATCCAAGCTGGAAAAGACAATAAAGGGAAATTCTGTGAACATGAAGAAAAAACCAAACCCAACAGTTACTTTTTTTTTTTTTCATTTTGGCCTTGTGGCCATGGGTCAAATGTTTTTCAAGCTCTTCTTAATTCCTTCTTATTTTTCCCTGCCACCCTTATTGTCTTAGTGTCTATGGGCCTTCCTGCCCTTCCCCTCTCATCTTCTTCCTGTCCTGTTGTCTTTCTCCCAGTTCTGATTTCTTCTCACCTTGTTATCTACTTCTAGACACTTTTTTTTTTTTTCTTTTTGGGTCTTCCCACCACCACATCACCGCTTTATCAGCCCACTGTCAGCTCTGAGCATCTTTTAGCTCCATGTGTGTTCTCCAGACATGAGTGCTACATGACAGGTCACCTACACTCTTTTGACTGAGTTTATTGCCAGCAAGCGTGGCAAATGGGAGGGGGTTGTGTGTGGGAACACTTGCTGAGTAGATTTTGGCTACTCCCACATCAGAGTACATTGAGGTGCTCTCATATGAAAGGGATCACTACATCTAAATTTGTTGAAAACCATGCAATTGTAACTTTACGTGGTTGTCCCTCATCTGAGGCTGCAGCCAACCTGCCATGAGCAGAAAAATGAATCTTTCTGTCTCTCTCTTTGTTTAGCAACAGTTTTTAATGGGCCAAAGTTATTTTCTCAATCATTTTCGATCTCTTGCTTTTATCCCCCCCCCCAGGATTCTCCTTAGTCACAATTTAACATTGCAAATAAGAGCATAATAAGCCACTAGTTCTATCACTTCTTTTAATCAACCAGTTCCCCCCCAAATCCTGGTGAGTTTTAAGTATTTTTGCATGTTGCTTTCAACTTGTTTTTAAAGTATACTTAATTATCCACCATTTTAAGAAAATAATTAAATCATAAGACACTACTTTAATCTACTCTGCTAATCAAATTTACCTTAGTTTATCTCTAGCCGGTGATAAAATCAGCAAATTGTGAATCATAACAAAACTGTGACTTAAATTCTCAATTTTTTTTTAGTTTTGAGGAAATCTCGGCCTATCAACATGGTTATTAAATGGAACACCTTTAAAGGATGAATAATCTAAGTATTGCAATGGGCTTTCCACAAAGTCATGCTGAGTTAGGGGAAGAATAAGTTAGGGAATGAGCTAATTGGCCAGCTAGCGTGTTTAGCTGGTGTTACAGACATGGTAGTTACTGAGAGATGTTATAATAAACCATATGAAATGTAGGCACTGTTGAAAAAACATTCTGTTTTAGTGCTGTGGCCTTGTGGCATGGGAAATTACAGGAGATTTGTCAGCAGCTCATAATGAGAATGAAGAGACGGAAAAATGCTTGTTGTTTTTGGAAACAAGATTGCTTTTTGGTCTATTTGGGTAAAATTTGTTTTCGAAGTATTTCAACTGTGGGTTATGAAGCATTATTCTGACTGGGTAACTAAATGGCAGACAAAACAGTATTTTTAAACGCAGTGTGCAAGGGGCTGTGCATAGCCTGACTGTATTCATGTGTCCTGGGGAGTGGGGCTGAGTCAGCAGCAGGCCCGTAGGAAACTGATTTAATTTGATATGGGATATGCCCACATCAAACTGGGCCAGCACGTGCTGTGACGAGGCATTACGAAGGCAGCTGCATACGTAGAAAAGCTACCCAAGAAAGTGGGGCTTACTGGGAAGGGGCAACATCTCAGCTGAGACCCATTAGAAATGTGGAGGTGCCAAGAGGGCTGATAATACCTTACACTGCTTGAAGAGGAGTTGTAAGGGCTCATCTGACTAGACCTTAATATGTGCTCACAGAGCTCTTGCAATTGTATTATGTATTTATTTTTTTCCAGGTTAGATCTGTGACTCTGGCAGGCCTCGGGTGGTGCTCGTGAAATGTTAATCGGAGCGGAGCATGCTGAGCAAAGGGAACAAAGCTGGCTGTTCTGCCCTGTAGCCAAAAAAAGAGAGAATGCCAGCAGATATTACCATGAATAGAGTCACACAAGAATAGTGACATGCTGTCCTGACTCAGTTTTGCAATGTCTGTATTACAGCATGCTAATGCAGCATGACAGGATGTCACGCTCCAAACCTGAAAGCACTGGGGGATTAGTCTGTGCCATTTTGCTCCCCCATTCCATCATAGAGCTGATCTTTTCCTCCCCAAATGTACCCATCCTTGTCTCACAGCAGTTTAAAATCGTTGAGAAATGCTACTGTTTCTGACTCAATGTAGTTTTTTCACCCCCTTTATCACCCCCCTAACTCCTTTTAGTAGAAAAATACAAACACCCCAGTAATGAGACTGAAAAGCTTATTTGAGGCCAAAACTCTAGTTGAGTTACGCTGTTACAACTTTTCAGCACAGCCAGAAGATATAGATATTATTTTGCTTTTGGTTTGGTGGGGGTTTTTTTGGACAGCTTGTTTGTTTTGTAATATTGGACACTTTCACCTACTAACTTGACATAGGATTTTTAAGACTGGCATCATTTACTGCAGTAAACTCCCAACAGCCAGAGCACTGCCTTAAGGGCAATGGGGAAAGTCAGTTATTACTCAACCTGGTGCTTCCCAAGCCGTCCTCTGTGAATTCTCCTCTTCCCCTCTTCCCCTCACATATAGTGATCCGGGTGATGCTGAAAAGCCATCCTGAAGTGCTTGTTCTAGCCAGGGAGCTAGTACAATTTTGTTCCTCCAAGGCAGGAGAATGGGTGCTTACTCCTGCAGCCAGTTATTTTAGGTAATCCTCCACCCTGAAGACCCAGAGCAGCTGCAGTTGTACTCAAGGAGAGGAGGATGTAGCAAAAAAACCTTTAATTGCTCCGGGTTTTTTTCCAAACTAGTCTTAGAGTCACTAATAGCTGTTGGAAAACAACCCACAGTCAAGGGGGGAGGCTGTAGCAGATGGTCCCCATTACAGTAGTGAGGGCAAAGCTAAGAGATTTAGGATACAGCTTGAGAAGATTGCTAGCAGTTACATGATTTGGTTGCTTCTGCTAATAGGCTTCTGAACTTGATTTTCCAGGAGGGTCCTTCCTACTCTCTGCCTTATATGCCTATGTAGTGCTAAATAGACCTGGAAGGTGGCTGAAGTAATATGATTCTGTGTTTATTTCAGAAGGTGGTACTCCATCCAGTTTCACTCGTGCAACCACATCTACACCAACAACAAAAGATGGTAAGAGTTCAAATTCACTGTTATCTGGTATTCGGAAACTCCCATTGCCTTTTTAGCTTTCAGCTTTTCCAACTTCTGGGAGAAATTAGGTGAATTATTTCATGTAAGGTGATTGTAGAGCAATGTATTTATCTGGGCCTCTTATAAAACTCTGTTGAGAAGAAAGGATTGAGGGATCTTAGTAAGGGAGGGTTAATTTGAGCAGGATGCATTTTTTTGTTTCAGGTGAAAAAGGCTGCAATTCTGTGTGTTCCTGTGTTCTCAAGGAGTGGTTCAAGTGTGATCAGATATTAATAAATTAGCTAAGACTCATAGTTCAAGAGGCTGTTGGATTGAGAATAATTTGGGAAACAGCCTCAGTTAACGGATATGGCAGCAGGGGGTAGCTGATTTGATGGGTGTAGTGTGACAGAAGAGGGCATGGACTTTGATAGTAAAGAATTACACAATATATGCCAATGTTGGGCCTCAGTTAGTAGGAGAGAATACATGTGCATAAAGCTGTCATTTGCAAAAAACTTACTGGTAACTTCCTGAAATTATTGATGTCAAGATTCACTTTTGGGGGCAAGGGGATGGCACCAGTGTCCTCAGTTTCAAAAGCTGCATTGTCTGTCTCTTTTGTTTGTGATTGTTTTAACTAGATCAAACTTAAAGTCCTAAAACTATGAAGACTTAACAGAGAAAATACCTGCTTCAGATGGTAAAAGTCTGTGATTCTGGCTTACATCTTCAACTGACACATTCAGTTCTCTTTATTGTGTAGCTTTGTACTTATGAAAAAAACAACATTGACCATATTTCATTCATGTGAGCTAAATATCAACTCCTTTATTAGTTTGAATATTGAAGACTGCTTCATTTAACAAGTGATGCATGTGAGAGAAGAAAACTTGGACACAGGATTCTATTTTTTGATAACTAGAGATACTAATGAGTCTGTTTTGGAGCTGAAAGCACTGAGGTGATTACGATGTGTACACTTGAAGTGCTAGTAATGGACATGAATAAGATGCAGCCAGGTGAAGTATGCATATATTAAGTTTATTACAGCAGAAGAATTAGTCCTTTTCAAATTCTGTTGCAATTCTTCTATGTTTCAGAAACTCTGATGTTCATGTCTGTTTCAAAGATATTTCATAAAGACCCACCACCTCACAGTGAATAAGCCCTTCAAATGTTTCACTGAAATTTCTCTTGCAGCTTTTTGTCACAGAAGGGAAAGCAGTATTGTTTGTTATGCCTATGAGAAAAGCATCAGAGGCCCACTATGAGATTAAAGCACTTTTTGGGTGTGGAGCAAGCTCCCAAGGAGGTCCATCCTTTGAGGCACTGCTATTCTAGGTGAACAGCCAGCAGACTGAGCGTGGAGGAAGAAAGTATAAGTTATATTCTAAAAGTTCTCGTATGAACATTGCGTTTAGAAGTACTCGAGTCATATGAGAGAAAATGACATGTCACGTCACGATTTGTTCCTATTCTTTCATGTATCCCATCCATGAAAAGTGCTAGAAGAGGTAGTAGGACACATGTTGGGTAGTTGTCAGGGATTTAAATAAGCCTCTGTAGCTGATAGTAGCACTTTCTGTTTGTATTAGATTACAGAATTGAAAGCTGGGCTCTTAAAATGATTAGTTATGGCTTTTTCAGCCCAGATTCCTCGACAGCAATTTGGCCAGTCCATTCACTTGAGCATGTGTCAGGCTCACATAGGACCTGCAGTATGCCATCCACGCACAGCAAGACACACTGATTTAAACCTTGCTATTGCCTTAATGATGTTTGGGCAACTCTGCTCCCCTCTTTCCATACCAGCAGCAGCTGGAAGTGATCCCTGCTGCCTGAGAGAGCCCTTTCCCTTCCCTTCAGCCTCCAAATCTCACCCCTCTGGAGGAAAGAACTACCAGGAGTCACCTTACAAAGGGCACCAAGTTCACCCGGAGAACTATCACTTACTAGAGAATACTAGTCATCTCATCCACTATGTCCTAAGCTTTGCTGCACACCTCAGAGGAAGGGCTGCCAGGTGTTCTTTTATCCCCAGAAATCTGGGTGCAGATGAAGAGGGTGTGGCGAGAAGAAGACTCAACAGGGGCTTGAGGTGGACAGCAGAGAGAAGAGGAAAAAACTGCACAAAGACTAGTAGAGTCTCTTCCCTTTTGGTTGTTTACCTGTAATATATAAGCCGTGTTCCTGTGTGTCACTCACACTTCTTTCTAGTGAGTTTACATCCCTCCACCTATTAAACAGGCATGCAGCAAAGTGCTGGTCAGCAGTCTAGTCCAGCAGCAGAGTGAACCCATCCATCCACGCCAGGCTCCTTTCCCCTCACCTCCTGCCTTGGAAGTCATGTCAGGCACCTCTGTATAACTCCCAAAGAGCATACACCTCTTCCTTAGGGGATGGCTGGAAGGTACAGCTGCTAAGTTTCAGTGGGCAATTTGCAGATCGTCCACAGGCCAAACTCCCTCTGACACCAACCACAGGCACTTTGAATTCTCTTTAAAAATGCATAGGTAAGAAAGGACTGTAAGGGCCAGACTTTAAACAGAAATTCCCTGCCTTTGTGAGAGAAGGCAGCTAGAGGTGTGTGATGTTTATTTATGCATGATAAAATAAATCAATAAAGATGTGAATGCCTTTCTTGTAGTAATGGAAGCTGTGAGCACATCAACTTTACAATCAACATTATTGCAAATGTCAGTGCTGACAACTGAAAACAGAACTACAAATGAATCCATCACAAGTGGTAAGTGAAAATTTCTTTGAGCTAATTGCTGATGCTGTTCCAGTGGTCATTCGGGAAATTAAGCAGCCATGCCTCTTGGCTTGGGAATTTGTTTTACAGGTAGTGAAGTCTTTGGTGAAACCTTGCAGGTGTGCACAGGAGCTTCCTCTTGGTCAGGCTCAAGGCAGCTCCAAGCCAGGCCTCATACCTGTGCTATCACAGGCTTGTGTTCAGTGTGATGACCCACCTATGGGACAGGAAAGACCTTCTCTGCAGTGAAGGGAGCCCTGTCCCTGTTGTTTTTCAATTTAAATGAAATATCCTTTTGATAATTTAAAACTAGACTGCAAGCAGGGCAATAGGTGTGGTTTTTGTGTGTGGATATGTATATATACAAAATTGAGGAAATAATTTGAATGTCATTCCTCTATTAGACTCCACATCTTCTTCACCTAATGCTACACAACAAATAACACAACATACAACAACACAACTACCAGTAAAAGCGGCAACTACAACAGCAGAAAAAAATGACAGCACAACAAACGGTAAGTGATAATTTCATTGAGCCATTTCTGATTCATTGTATGCTGCATTTCTGTAAAACAGTGTGGAGCAATAAAAGGACATCAAAAAGTAGTTTGGGTTATGGATTTGGAGGCTTGGGGAAGCAGAGCTGTTCATCCTATGATATTACATATCTTTAATGAATCTTGCCCTAGAATCCTACACAAAGAATATTATACCTTTAATTTGTAGTGGAGGTGATCTGAAGCCATGACACAGGATTTAAATCTCCCTGTAATTGGGAGAGATGTATTTGGAACAGTTTAATTTTCTTCTGTGTTTTGGTTGTGGGTTTTTTTTTAATAAGTATTTCTTCAAAAATAAATGATTCTATGTGATCAGAGTAGTGTCAGAACAGCCCTCTTCGTTTTTTATTTTTGTATATGTCACAATGCTACAGTTAATTATGTTCTATGTTATTATGAGTCACAGTACTGCAAGCAGAGAGGTGGTACTAATTACCCTACATCAATGCTAAGAAATACTTTTGTTCTCCATAAATCCTCAGAATAACGTGTGTTTTGGCCCAGCGCATCAGATTAAGATTCTAGAAAAATAAAATAATAAAAAAACCCTCACATATCCAGCAAGTAGTTGGATTAATTTAAACAAGTATAATAACATCCAAAAGGAGCTCAGTAGACTTACGATGAAATTCAGTCCCCCTTTTTTGTCTGTGAGCTCTCTGTAAATGTTTGCTCAAGTCTTTTGCTGAACCAGAGGTTTTTTTATATTTAATTGACTCAAAAAAATAAAAATAAATACTCCAGATATTTAACTCAGCAGTCAGTGGTACACCAATGTTCTCAGAATTTATATTTAGACCATACTGAACTGTGACAAATAATTAGAACTTGACTTCTCTTCCCTTGGTTTCCTTGTCTAAAAAGGGTTTCCTATGAAATGGCCTGCGTGTTTTCTTTGTGCAAATTCTCCTTCAAAGCCACCCCTCACGACCCAAGCCTGCTAAGCTGCCTGGAGACCCATCACCCTTTCACTTAGCAGTTACATCTTCTACTGATGTAGCTTTCCTGCTATGCTTGGTGCAGGGAGTAGTCTGATTCTCAGCCCAAAGTCTTTTGGGTTTTGGCTTGGCTTTTAAATGCCAGTATGCATGAGTCACAGAATACAGTCTGGCCGATGCACAAGCTGCTGAAGTGATACCGAATGCCCCAAAGAATCTTTTTAAGCTTGCATTTATGGCCCCGTGGGCCTGTCAAAAGACTGTGGCATGGCGCATCACACTATGGATGCGATTCCTAGTCCTTTCGGTTTGGCGGAGGTTCCTGGCTTGTGGGTACCGGAATGGCACAGCCACCTGGAACTAAACCTTGGTGACAGGTAGAGCTCCAGCAGGGGAAGGAAAGCTAATAAGGAAAGGCATGCCTGCCAGTACAGCTTAGCTCTGGCCACTGCTCTGCACTGATGCCCTGAAAAACTGGTGCTGGGGGTGCAATGGTGCTGTGGAGGTGTGATGGGCCTGGGTGTGAAGTTTTCACCAATGCGCTTCTTTTCTATTCCTCTTGTGTTCTCTTCCCACCAGCTAGAGTTCAGTGCCTAGTTGCTTGGGTTGTGATTTGTTTTTAGAACTCCTCATTTAAGCTAAAAAAAAACCCCTATAACTTGTGATAGAAATGGTTGATAAATGAAACTAAAAACAGGGCTTACCTGCCTGTCACTCCTTTTGTAAGATGGAAAATTAAAGAAGATATTGGGAACTGCCCCGTATTAAAAAACTTTGTATTTTCTTTCAATGCTAAGTAGTATTTGGAAAAACTGTGTATGTGAAAACCAATTTTAGTGTTTTTTAAGACAAAATTCTGGTCTACCTTTCAAGAAAGAGATATCCTTGGCTTCAGCACAAAGAAGTGGGATGGTGCACAAGGTAGGGCTTTGGGACTGGGCACTGCACAGGGGCTGTGCAGACGTGTGTCCAGCCCTTGCAGAAAACCCACAGACCCCTCGACCACTGTCTGGCTGCTGGCTACAGCCATCTCTCTGTGTCCATCCCACGTGTTGGCGTGGTGAGATGCTGTTGACTTCACCGCAGCAGCACAGGGCTGGGGGAGTCGCATTCCCTGAAGCGAGCACAGGCATAGCAAGAATTCTGGTCTCAAATTGGACAGGAGATGAAAGTTGTCTACTCTCTCTTTTTCACTAGCACTCACTTCTCCCCCTTTTTGGGCTGGCTGTATGGGACTGAGGCAGAAATTGGCAGTGCCTTTATGACACTTCAAAATATACCTTTACTACACGTGACTTTTAATAAAAAGGAGGCACCTCTGTTGTTTTCTAAATGGAGACCATCACACTCTCTGGTTCAATCCCTGCTAAAAGCTTCAGCAAATGATCACACTCACACGGCAGAGATTTGACAGGGCTTCCTGTCTCCGCTGCAATTTCTGTGGCTGCTGTCACCTTTTATTATAGATTGAGGAAATGCCCCCAGTGCTCCATACACTGTGAAATCATGCAAACGACTTTGTCTTTTTTTCTTTTTTTTTTTAAGTCTTCAGTATTTTCTTCCTCTGCAGGCCATAAGTACAATCTCTCCCTTTTTGCCCTCCTGCCCTGTTTATTATATTGGAAGCCAGCAATTAGACTTGTCTCCTTAACCTTCTTATTTATTAATATCAGTGGCCAAATCCAATAGTTCACATTTAGTCAGAGAGTGACCTCGCTTGTGCAGTCCAGGCCCCAAACCAAGAATTTATATGGTGCCACACTACAGCAAGTTGCATCTGCAGTCGGGATTTCATATCCTGGGACACTTGGAGTTATCAAAGAGAGTATGAAATTAAATGCAACAAAACATTATGTTCTTTCTCCCTTGGATACGGAGCAAGCATCTTATGCAAGGTCAGTGCTCAAGGTATTAAATTACAAGTAAGAGTGGATTTTTGGCTGTTACGTTTCTGATTTATCTCATGCCACTCTCCTGAATGATGATACACCGTGGTGCAATGAAATATTCAATATTAAAAAGTAAGAAAAGGAAAGAATGCAGGATATACTTTTTCTCTTTTTGTCAAGCTACTGGTAATTAAGAAGGAAGCTTTACTTCAGTAAAACTACCAGAAGAGGACTATGGTAATATGTATCGCTCAATTGTCCTCAGGTTGTTACCGCATGCTATAGGTAAACACCGAGTATAGTTGGCTGCTGAGACATGTTAGGCAGAGTGATGTTTTAAAACATATATTTTTAAATACTTGGGGGTTTCTGCTTACCAGAAAATGTAAAGCTGGCAGACAGCAGATGCAGTCAGCTACGGGTGTAAACATTAAAGCTGAGATCTGCTTGGTTACCTCCCTAGCCAACTTCCATTCCTCTGAACAAGCGTGAAGTTGCATTGGTTTTGCTACACTGGGATTTTTCAAAGCTTTCATGAATGCACTTGTTAATGCAAATGGTTTCTCAGGCTATTGATTGCAGGTGTGAGGCCTGTATGTGTGTTTATGCTAAAGATACAAGCTCAAGGGAGAAGGTTTAGTCTTCCATCTAACAAAGCTCTCGTGATGGCATTTTAATGCAGTTTGGGTGCAGTTCCCTCTGCCCTGTAAAGGTGTTTCCTTGATTCATTCATTGTCCAAGTAAGGTTTGAACACATGTACAGATGTTTATATTCTTTGTAGTGCATAAAGTATATGCAGAGTATTTGCTGCTTACTTTAAGCATCTTATGATGTCAAAGCTAGTTAGGTAACAGCCTGCTGTAAAGAAAATCTAAAGTGCTGTTGGGAAATGCCAAAATATATGTGGATTATACATAGGTTAAGTAGAAAATCATGCTAAGATCAAGTGAGGATATCTGTCGAATTTCAGCTGGTTAAAGAAAATGAAGGGGTTTGAGAGCACAAAGAATAAGGAAATACCTGAGGCTCAGACAGCAGTTTTGCAGAGCAGCTTCAGGTTCCCTGTGTTGATTATCACTTTGACAAATATATGTTAACACACTGTCATTTATCTTATCAAAATATCAGCAGAAAGAGCTGCATCACCACCAGGGAGTTCTGCCACTGCAGCAATCATGCCCATTCGGAGAGCTATTTTACAATCTTTACTGCTTTACCATTTTTATTCATAATCAGCTGTTGACAACAAACCCATTAACTGATGATGTGAGTGCTTTTGCAGCAGCAGCCGCCGCCCTTCTCTGCTGGGCTGCTTTTCTGTGAGCCCAGGCCTCCCCCTGCCAGGCAGGCAGAAATCTTTGCTGCAGCTGGCTGAGCCAAAGCGTGATGAATTACTGCAGCGATGTGTCAGTGGGGATGGCAGAACTGAGTCACTGTGTGCCCGCGCAGAGTCCCCCGCCTGTTCCCAGGCAGAGCACGGGCACCGCAGTAAGGACTTGCGATGTCTCCTCCTGTTGAGATCAAATTAAAACTTGCATAGATATGAGTTATGGGATTTACCAAAAAGGCAGATTTCTAGCAGGCACACTGTGCTGTCAGTGCTGCTGTTGCATAGGTGAGCAGTGGCTGGATATGGATGCATCTGTTCCCACAGGCTTTTGGCACAGAAGCTATTCGATCTGCTAAATGTGTTGATGGTAGAGCCAATGCTGTGTATTAGGTGTAAGGCTTGGATGCTGCTTAAAAGCTGCTTCAAAGCCACAAGTCAGCAGACAATTCGGTTGCTAGGATTTAATCTTACAGTCGTACAGTGGAATTAAGGGAAGCTGCCCTGCGACACTGCGTTTTTTGTCGTGGGAGTGGTGAAAACCGGCACACAGACTTTTGCACCATAGCACATCTACTTCGCCCCTTGACACTGGGAGTGGGGAGCCTGTTCTGTAGTCTGCCAAAATAAGTGCAACAAGCGTCATGCCAAGCCCTAGGTAAAGGTGTGAGTCATACCTGGTGCTACTCAAGTCACAGGAAGAATCTCACCCAGGCTAAATTAAAAAAAAAAAAATGAAATGGAAACACTATCATCCCTCCCCTCCCAATCCCCTGCCGAGGCATATCCAGCACACAGACCATGTTCCCGAGAACAATCTGTTCTCCCAGCTCCCAAACACAAGAGGAGCACCCAGGGCTGGGCTGCTGCCAGGACTGATAGGATGCCTGGAATGTGTGATCCCCATGGGAAAGCAGCTCTCCATGGAGTTACAAGGCAACTGGCTGCCTCCCTCCTCATCTCTCCCACACACCTGATTGTTTTGCAGTGTTCACAAAGCATATTTGTGTTCAATTATCTCAGCACATGAAGGCTTACTCTTATTCTGCCTTACTTTTCATTCTCCCATGAAAGCTTTTACTAACTTACAATAAGGCAGCCACAAGATGGTTGCTGTTACTGTTACAAGCCCATGCATCTTAAAGGGAGAGGGAGGTTCTTTGGGTTTTTTGCCTTTTTTTTTTTAATCGATCTCAGATTAAAATTCAACATTTAAAATTTGAATCTGAAGCAACCACAGTAAGAACCGAAAGTGGAAAAAGGTTGCTTTTAAAGATTCATTCAGGGCTTCTATGATGAGAATGCAGGAATTATTAAAGTTCTCAGATCCTTGCATTATACCATAGTAAAAAATGAGGTAGAGGGGCTTTTTACACTCATCTCTACTGCAGAGTAGGCTTGCATATTGAAGGGGTACAATGCTGAGGTTTCTGGAAGGAGCTGACAGTGAAATTACAGTTCTCATCACTAGAATCCCAGTGAAAGTTTTAGGCACTTTAAGCTTGTTTTGCATAATTTTCAGTAGTTTCCTTCCATGCCTCAACCTGCAAAGATACCTACCCTGGCTGTCCAGCTCCTCACAGTTCTCAAAGTTGTATGAATCCCCTGACCCCAGTGGCTTCAGCTCACTCATTCTTAGCTCATTGATTTTTGCAGCTTGCCTCTCCAAGGTATTGCACTTAATAAACAAGAGGGAAGGGCTGAGTTAAAGGTGTGTGGTGGTAGAATAGGGAGCTCTGGGTGTCGGGGGTTTTTTCCTGAGAAGAGGGGTCTTTGAGGGACCAAACTTGTAATCAGAGTTTCTAAATAAAGTGTGCGATGAAGCATTCTTCAAGATTCACGTTACGTGTGCATGATGATGTACTTGTTTGACTAAAACATCTCTTAAAGTTGTTTTAGTTCTAGTGTTTGAAATTCATATGAAGAGGCACTGAAAACAGTTTATAGCTCAGTCGCATCTCTGATTTATATCAGAAAGGAAGTATAAGGTTAGTCTTGGGCACCCCTATGTTTTATTCAGTAGGCACTGTCTTGTCTGTTGTTAATGCTGAGGTTTGAGCATAGATGTAGGAATTATCAGCTGCGCTGGAACAGCTTGAATTCTTTCTTGCTGTCACTTGGTGACCTTCAGGTCTACAGGCTCAGGCGGTGCCCTGCAGCATTGTCTTGGACTCACCTTAGGCTGCAAATCTTGTGACACAGATGGCCTTGATCCTCTATTGACTGTGTGAGAGCAGAAATAAGATGCTTTAATTTTTCATACATTAGTTTTCAGGGATATATTATTTCCTAGGCCTTAAGAGCACTGAATGAAATAATTAACTCCACACTTAATTACTATCCCTAAAACTTTTTACAATATCACATTATGTGACAGTTGTGGCTGAAGCTTGCTTTTTTGTTTGTTTTTTTAAATTGTTTTAAAAATGAAGGTTAAAGATAGAGGGCAGTAAGCGGGCCTCTCTCTTCTGCTCATGTTGCTCTTGGCACAAGACTGTCTAGTTATTCTGGGCTCCCAAGTCAGAGCTCTAGGCTGTCTTCTGGCACAGATCTGAGGCTGTTTCTGGTGCTGGGATGTGCTTTAAAGATGCCTCAACTTTGCCAGTAGTAACAACTCCATAGGGATGGTTCATCGCTTGACAAGAAGTTCCAAGAAGCTGTAGTGCTTTCTGACCTTAAGTCTCTTCTATAATGGTGGGAGAGCATTTGTCTGAGGGATGATCCAGGATCTCAGACAGTGCTTATACAGGTGTATCTTACCTGAACATTTGTCTCCTTTCCAGCTACACAAGCAAGTGTAAAACAGTTGACACGCAATGAGAGTTCGGATGCTTCATCTACTACAAGACAGTCTTTTTCATCTACAGTCTCTCTACAAAAAACCACTTCTGCTCCTGGAACCTCAGGTAAGTCTTGAAAACATACACTCTGTTTTCCTATACAAACAGTTAAAAAGATGCAAATGACTTCAAATTTCTTCATTTGTTGTGCATTGTCCTGGAATGAGAGCCACCTCCTTATTCATGCAGGGTATGCTGTGCCCATGTCATCTAGCTATGAAGTTATGATGAGTGATGGGTGAACTTCAAAACACTCAGTTGAGATACTCAATGTCATTACAGGAGGATATAAATTACAAAAGATAATAGCAATCTTTATATATGCTGTATATGGTCATTGTGTAGCATTGACTGCCAGAGGAGGTCATCAAGATGAATTCTCTGGCTGCAAAGCAAAGGAGACAAAGGAGAAAACAGCTATAATTTTTACAATTGTTAATAAATATGGAGGGCAAGTTAATGCATATTACCAATTAAATTACATTGTTCAAAGTACAACATGGTCACATGCAAGGTCAAAAAGATATTAATGCTTCCAAACTCCAGTCTAGTTTTATTGTTTTTCTGGGTGTTTTGTTGTATTTATCCACTAAGCCACACTGTGGTGAATATAGATGCCAGGTCACATGAGCGAATAACTTAAGCCCGCTAGAAGCATAATAACTTTCCTAGATTTTGAAGGACCATCTATTCAGGTTTTCTTAAGGTCTCTTGAGCCTTCACTTCACTCAGTACTTACTTTCAGCTACGTGTGTATAAATCCAAAAAGGACACTGACTTTGTTTGCATATCCCAATTATTATTAATTTTTAACATCCCCCAAGGGGTACAAGACTCTTTTTAGAACCTCTGGATAGTGTTTGTGGGAAATAAGCATGCACGTGTACTGTGATTTTTCCTCATAGAGGATAGGATCAGATATAAAAGTGGAGTAATATCATATGCTTAGTACACACTGAAATTCTTAGAAACATGCAAAAAGATATTGTAATAATAAGCATTTTAAGGAAGTTGGGATTTTTTAACTGTTAATCCCAGGCCACTGATTTGGAGAGGATCTTTGCAATTATTTCAATAAGACATATATTGTGAGCTGTAGTTACTTGATTATCCTGTTAGGTTTTGTGTCTTTCGGCAGACACGTGCATGGTATGGAAACCTTACCATTGGTACACTGCAACAAAGCAGTGAATTACAATGTTTTTAATTAGCAGTTCTCTTGCACAGGTAAATTCTCCAGGTTAAAATGAAATTGTAATATATACCTGGCTACGGATCACATGTATTGAATTACCTGTAACATTGTCTGTACAATTACATTTTACATTTAAAATTTGCCCAGAAAGTTTTACAACCTTCCTTGGTTCTGTTTGCGAAAGTCATCATCTTACTCAGCTCACTATGCTGTAAAACCAATAGATCATCTTAAGCTTAGAGACAACCCAAGATGCCAGGACTATAATTGCCTGGCTGCGAAAGAAAGGGCCCATCTATCCAGGGGGAGTCAGTCTAGGTGCTTGGCATAGCCAGTACTCTGAGTTCCCATAAACCTGCCATTTCAAAATCACCTCCTTCCGCACAGGATTTCCATGCTTACACCTTTCCTGTCTGCTCACAGCACCAGCTCCTCGCTTCTTTCTTGCAGCTCAAATATGCAAGAAATCCCATTACTCACCCTGATGAGCGAGGTAGCTTATCCCAAATGGGCGCACCTTTAGGCCACCCTTGCTCCCTTATTCTCTGTATATGTTAAAGACTTCAAGAAAAAATGTTTTGGTTCCCTCTAAACAGATTTCTTCCTCTATGTGCAATCGCTCAGGGCCAAGGGAAGCCATATGCTGCACCCTAATAACTTTTAAAGCAATGCAAGTGTGAAGCCAGTCATTTCATTCTGTGCTGAGACTAGAAGAAATGCTGACTTTCTCACTGCCATTAGATTATTTCTCCTCAGCTCTTTGAAATTTCACATTCAGGGGCTTATTAGGGGCTGGATACCTTTCGTTCACCAGAGCAGAGGCTGGTATGTGCAATGGGGCTGGTGCTGCAGCCCATAGGGACAGCAGAGCTTGCAAGCCGAAAGCACCCAAGCCACAGCTTCTGCATGGGAGCTCAGGGGAAGACAAATTAATGTGAAATTGATCCAAACCAGAACATTTCTGTTTGGCATTCTTAGCCAGAATAATTCAGCTGGCTAACCTCAGTGCAAAAGAATATATTTAGTTTTGAGACCATTTTCCATTTTTAAAAAAATGCCATTTTGGTGAAAATTTCCTTTCTTGCTGCAGAAAAAGAAAAAAGCACGTTTTGAAGAGAAATTTCCCATCAGCCGTATCAAAAGATCAGGGTGTGGGAGGAGTGCCACAGAGAGCTGGAGAGTGACTGAAATGAGTGGGGGAGCCTAGGAAAGAACTTGGAGGAACATCAGAGAACAGTATTGCTGTATTAAAGAAGATTGAAACCACCAGCCATGGAGGAGGGGCTGTGTAGTGCTCACCCAGGCTAGAGAAGGCAATAGGGACTGTTTTTAGTAAAAAGAGCAACCTGCATGCGTGTCGTTGACACATACACTTCTTTAACTTTGGCAGTCATGTATAAAATACCTCCTACTCGTTTTCCACCTCCACAGAGGATTGCTTGCTAATATTTAATTTTGTCCTTTTGTTTAATTAATGAAAAATTGGAGATTTAGTGGACCAGTCAGAGTCTAAATACATCTGAGAAACTTTAAGTATTGTAGCTTTTTATTCTGTGACCTAAACAACAAAAAATCCATAAAGTAGTATGAGCTTAAGTTCACCCAGCAGGGTGGTAAGATCAAATGATCTATTATAATAAACTGTCAGATGAATCAACCTGCTGCATCTATTGATATCTTTATTGCACTCCTCCAATTATAAATCCTACTCACTTGATTCACAGAAGGCATCTCCCTAAGAAAAATTCTTATGAGTAAGACAAGAAGGGTTTGACTTTTTCTGTACGCAAACTGTGTAGGAACTCTGGATAGTGATATTAGGCAAAAATTACCCACTGTATCTTCAGCTTCTTCACAAAGAGACAGACACAAAATTCGAAGTGCCTGGCAGATGGAAAATATAGCAAAGCCTCAGTTGACAGTTACAGATCTATAGCATGGTCAGGGCAAGGAGGTTTTTTTAAAGTTCTTAATTTTGCTTTGATTTATATTGTGGTATCCTTCTGAGTAATCAGCCAAATTTATTCATTTGTTTTGCCAGTGAACACAGTTTCGTGTGGCTGCCCTCCAAAAACAGAAGCAGCAAACTGCAGGGTATCCAGGCTGTTTAGGTAGTGGTTGTTGGAGAACAGAGTGGGGAGAGGTTAGTTACTGGTCTCTTCCTCCATCTGGCACGCTTCTAACCAGCACTGAACTGACTCGGGCAGGTATTTTCAAATCAAACCACCATCATGTGCCAATTTTTTTTTCCTTGTCCTCCTTACTGCACAACAAGGACTCAGCACAGCCAGTGTTGCACACCTCACTTTTCATGATGAATCTGGAAATCTTCCCAGATTATTTATGCAGAGCATCTGCCCCCTAACTCACAGCCCCAAAGGATGTGGTAAGCTCTGAACAGGCAGCCAGAACAACTATGGCAACTATGTTACCAGGTGAAATGCCCCCTTTCCTTCTGTCCTTCTCTTTCTGTAGACCAGTAGCGTGAGACCCTGCCACCAAAAAGGGCACTGGATGGTTATTTAGAAAATGCAAACTGAAAGCACCTGCTGAACTGCTCCGATAAGCACAGCTTTGTTTGTGTGGCAGGGCTGAGCAATCTCTCCACAGAGGGTGAGCTGGCACCTTGCTTGCAGACTGGATACAGGGGGAGACAGAGAAGGGCACGAGATTTTTCCTATTTAATTTTTCATGCTCTAGCACAATCTGGGTGAGCTGTCTTTGGGAAAGATGCTTGTAGTTTTATTGTGTGTACATGTGTGCAGTTTTTAAAAAATAGCAGAGGCTCAGGAAGCTCCTATGGCTCTTGAAGGAAAGGTGGAGGGCTGCAGTCATGTTTCCTACATGGGATGATTTCTGCTGTCTGGGTTTATTGATGTGGTGAGGTCTGGCCACTACAGCAGCATGGGTTTTGGTTGTGCCTGCGGGTACTGAACCGCAGGTCGCCCAACCCTTCCTGTTCACAGAGCCTAATGTCACCTGCATACAGCTTTCACAAACCTTAAGTCTTTGGGGATATCAGTCTCTGGCTTGACATGCTTTTTCTATTTATTTGTTCGCTGTAATTTGAGCCAAGATGGTTCACTTGGTTTGCAAGAGTGAAGTTAAGGGAAAATGTGTAATATGTTATAACCTTGACAGGGGTTCTTAGGAAAGCTCAACTCTCCTCAGGCTTGGGAGACAAGGTTTGAATTTCATGGAGAAGTGACCTATTTGTAAGGCTTGACAATGTCTTCTGCCTTTCTCCAAGAATATGCACACACAGGGCTTTACAACCCTTGGTGTGTGATCACATGGTATTTTTATCATGGTATCCCACTGAAGGAAAGGCAGTATTTCGGTAAGCAATCATATCATATTTGGATGTTTCCTTAATGGCAGGTATGCGTCCTGCTGCTTTCTGTACTGTGTGTCATTCCAAACCTCCTTTGACAGGCCAGTTATTAATTTCCCCAAAGCTTTTCCTTGGCTTTTCTTGTTAATGTTGCCCAAACATGCTATAAACATTGCCTAATGAATCATCACAGAGATCCCCTCTTAGCAAGGTGACATTGCTTTTTGTAGATGGATTGATGAGATGATAAAAAGCGTAGGAAAAACATCTCCTCTGGATCCTAGGAAGCCAGGGCGAGGTAACTGTGTACTTTCAAAGTACTTAGCATTACTGATATATTTAGTATGTTCAAGAAGAGCTCTTACTGCTGACTTTTAAGTACTTGGCTTTTCAACCTAAACGTGCTTTTTGTGCATGTTTGTGATTAAAATGCAGTTAAAGCTCTGTCACATATATCATTAGCAAAAGTGGTGATTTGCACCCCAGTGGCTCAAGTAATTCATGTTTTTAATTGGGTGTAGAGAGGAGGAAAAACAAGAGCAGCCATTCTGGTTTTCAAAGAGTACATTCACAGCAGTAGAATAATGTGCTTCACTCTTCTTAGAGCTCCAGCGGTAGGGGCTGTCTTTGTGCAAAGCATCGGTCCACAGCACAGAAAGTGCAGCGAGGGCGTAAGAGTGGATTTGTACTCCCTGGGGACCCCGGTTGGAGAAGGGGCACTGCAACCCTGGGCACGCAGGGGAGAGGCTGAATGCCCGCCTAGAGTTACAGCTGCCTTCGTGCCGCTCCCTCTGTGGTCTCCCAGTCTGGCACACCTGGGACACGGAGGACGTGCTGGTGGGTCACATCCTCCCAGAGAGTTCTCGGGACGGGGTCAGATGCACTACATTCCCCCCAGAGGCTGTGGCAACAGTGAACCCTGAAAAGACCCAATGAGGGGGCTTTTATAGTGCCCTCTAGCCTACAGGAAGGTGACCAAATGCTATGATTTATACCTCAAAATAATGAGTGGCTGCTAAGGATAGAGTGACTGAGGGATTTTTTTCCACGGTAGCTCCAGTAATCCAGTGTGAGAGGCCTCACTAGGTGGGCAGAGTGCCAGTCACTGGACCCTGGCAGGAGACAGTCTGTCTTGTACAAACCGATAAATGTTTTGCTGCCAGTTCACGCAGGTGGGTATTCTCAGAGACACGGATGAGTTAGGTGCCCGGCTCCCTTTGACTTTAGAGTGATCGCAGGAGAGATTTAATGCAACATAATAAAAATCAGTGTGGGAGCAATGGTTGTCTGTGGCTAGCGTCCAAATGTGAAGTATTCACAGCCGCCTTAATTTCCAAGCCTGCTACAGTCTAGACGCGCAAAAGCAGCAGCATACTAACAAAAAGCTGACAAAAAAAGTGTTCTGCACCAAAAACTTGTGAAGTGGCCGGGGGAAGCTGACAAGCAGTGGGCCAGTAAGCGACATGCACAGTGCTCTGCAAGGTCCATTTCTTCCTCATTACCAATGCCTCTTACTCCTGCTGCTCGGCAGTCTGCTGGCCAAAAGCACCAAGATAATTAATGAAGATTCATTTTTAAAGGGTTTTGTGACAGTTGAAGACACGTCTCAATTAGGCATTTGAGTTTCTTTTATTAAAACACTTATTTGTCAGTTAAATGCAAGCTATTCACTCCCAGGCACGCACTTGGTTTTGGCAGGAAGAATTTTTTAGGAATGTATCAATTAATTCAGGATTTTCTTCTCTTGAGTGGAAAAACAACCCAGCATAGGCTGAGCTTTGAATTCTGCTCACATCTATAAGGGATGTCTGCAGACTTTCACAGCTCAGACTTTCTGGGCTTGGGAACAGCGTCAGTGTGTCAGTTCTGGGGCAGCATTTCTTGTGGGGTTACTGAGCACGTTGCTAGAGTCTGCCAGTTTGTATGATGTGAAGACTCTGGACATCTAAAACAGATACTAACAAACCTGTTCCTTCTGTTTTATTGCAGGCCTTCATGTGAGCTCCCCCCCAGAATTGATAAGTAAGAGCAATAGAGGGTTTTCTCTGTGCATGCTGATGAAAAGGGTTGGTGTGGGGTGGGAGGTGGGCAGCCTCAGAAAAGGAGACGTTCCGGGAACAAGGAGGCTCTGGGAGAAGGATGAACCTGAAGCGTAGTACAGAGAAGCAGAGGAGTGATGCTCAACTTGTAGCAGTAACTTTGCTGTGATTTCAGCTGAATGCCATGTTGGACTAGCATATACTGAAAAGAAAACAGGGTGGGAGCACAAAAAAAATCAGGCCTGGCGTATTGCATGAGGCAATGGGAAACTGATATAAATAGAATATTACACCAAGGAGCTTGTTCTTGTCAGTGGCTGTCAGTACTCGTCCCATTATTAGTAGCAGCAGGTCCCAGAGTAAGGCAAGAGTTTCCTGTGCTAGTGAACCTGTACTGTGCTGTTTTCCTTTCTCTGGGCTTATCAGGAAACAGTCTCTTCTGTACTGGTCCCTGCAATTCTTGCTGCTGCTGCCAGCAAAAGCTTGTCCCTCCTGTTACCATGATGGATGTATTACTCCAATTAATTGTTATTCTGATCCCAGATCATTCCATAGCTGGAAAATGTCTTCCAGATCCACTTTCTAGATCCAGAGAAAGTAGACAGGATGGGCTGGCTTGTAAGAAACCTTAATGAATGAAGTGGGTAACTGAGTTAAAGGTTTTAATTCCTTAATCCATTTTATTCATTCAGTAGTGCTTCTTTTTAGCTATTGTATTTCTTATTGATGGTCTTAAGTAATTAAAATGCTAACCTATGGATTTTTCTTTCCTGCATTACACACATCCTGGTCATTTAAGAAAGAACTGGGAAAGTAACCAATGGATTTGAATCCTCAGTTTTTCTCCTGAAGAGATGCTGCACAAATGCAGGGATACACGTTCATGTTTTTCAGTGTAATTTGTTTCTGTTGACATTTTCAGTCAGTATCCAGGATAACTCATGGCTGTGATAATTGCCTGCTTGCCCTGTATATCATGTAGTATATTGGGTAAGGTAGCGAACAGGGCCGTAGTATTTCCCTGGGAAATCTAAAGCAATCACATGGAATTACAAATTCATAAGAATTATTTCAGTCACTTGATGATGGCTCACAGTTTCCATCCTTACATTATCACCCCTCAGCAGACTGGCACCAGAGGAGAGAAAGCTTCTGCTTTAAAGAAACATAGTGATTTTTCAGAGATAAGGGTCTTGGACAAGGATTGTTTTCTACTCTATAGCATCAGAATGTCTCTGCTGTGGCTGTATTGTTCAGGCACCACACAAGCACATAGTAAGTGATCATTTTTCCCCAGGAGGTTTCAGTCTCTGGCCAGACAAATGAGGCGGGGCAGGAGGGGGGCACGGAGAAAGGAAACAGAGAAGCTGACAATCTGCCCAAAATTCACACAGCTACACAACAGCAGAACAAAAATGAAAACACAGCTTGCGCTCTTTCCCAGAACTACAAGTCAATTCACATAAATTTTGAAGTAGGACCATGTAGCTCCTAGTTACCTGGAAAATCCAGTACACTGGCATATTCAGCAAACCTATAGAGAAACTGGCCCCTGGCTGTTCTCTGCTTGGCTCCTCTCGCATCAAGATACAACATACTCTTATATATCTGAACAGACTGGTATGTTGTGAGAAAGGGAATAAGGGCAAAAGCAGAATAGTGGAGAAAAAACAATCACCAAAACATTTCTCAGTAGTGGGCCTGAGTTTAAAATCAGTGCAGCAAGGAAGAGGGAGTCCTACACGGTTGGGACAAACAAACCTTGTTTTTTACTCTAATTCAGCAGGCTAGAATTACAAGTACTGCCTATACAAAAGCTTCTGTAAAAATAGGGACATGTCATTCAGAGACTTAGCAGAACAAAATTGTATTCTAGCCCTCAAAATGGCCCTGGGAAATTGTTTTTAATGACTCAGTTAATTTCATAGCTTCCACCCATCATTATGAGCCCTCTTCTGTTCTTTCAAAGAGGAATCGTGCATCCCTACAGGTGCAGGGTGTACCTGAGCAATGGATCAGAGCCTGCAACAAAAACCTCAGTGGCTCCTACCACGGTCTCACAACTTACATATGCAGCCATGCTCTCTGCTAGGACCCCTGAAAAGAGACCACCTTCCCCAGGTGCCTTTGTTTGAGAGGCATTTCTGATATTTAAATGAGCAATGGAAATGCTCGGCCTTGCATTACATTTGTCCAGCTGGTCAGCTTCTTCAGTGGCAGTAAGCACACGTCTACTCAAGCCTCTGTCCATATGGAATACAATCCTGTGTGCTGTATAATGGAACTAGGGAAGCACCGAGGTTTGCTTTTTCTTTTTTCTCCCTGGAAGTTCAGTGGTTGTTTTTCCACAGATTGTATGCAACAAGGTAATAAATATTTTGGGTTGTTGATACCTGACTCAAATTCAGGTTAGCACCTGAAGGTAGAAATGCATTCTTTTAAAACCTACCCTAAAAAACACTCCCAGCAGTTATTGCTGTCCCAAAATGTGGCACATGTCTTTATAACACTCAGTTCTCAATAAGATCGCTAGCTACTAATATTGCACGTCTTTGGAATTCTTCATCTACTAGTAGCACTTTTTTTTAATTAGCAATAAAATATTTTGGTCTTTCTTCTTTTGGAGGCAGGTCTAATTTTCACACTTTTGCTTTTTTTATTTGCTTGTCAAGGGTTCTTTTCTAATGTTGAACTGTACCTTAGCCTCCCAAAAGTGAAAAAGTTTGTAGCTCATAACCTGTAAGTGGACAAGCAGATGATCCTAGGGAAGACTGCACCCATGCAAAGTGTATGCTCCTTCTAGGCCACACTAGATAAACTTTTCCACCCCTCTTGCCAAGTTATCCAGGTATTACTGAGAAGAACTATAGCTGTGGAGCACCAAATGGCTCCAGATCTGAGGACACAAAAGTTGTTTTGGAAGGGTAATTTTTTGGAGGGAGTTGTTTGGGGAGTTCTGGCAATTACATGTTAACCTGAAAGGCAATATTTCTTTTGCAAATCTAGCTTTTGACAATGCTGGAAGCAGTTCTGGAAACAAGAATGCGGCAGGGAGTGATATCCACTATTCTAGTGAGTGTTCTTACTTTATTGTCCAGCTTTTGAGTTTTCAGTCAATCAGTTTGACTTTTGATGAGTGATTGGAGTAGCAGAGAAATGAAACTGGTGGTTTTATTTCTAGCCTTACCAGACGTAGACCCTATTACAAACCCAATTTAACTGCCTGTTATAAAACTCCTCTAAAAAAGAAACAGAGCTTAACAAGTTGACACCACTCTCACTGCAGAGCAGCAAAATTATTCCCAAGGACTGATTCAAAATGATAAAACTGAAAAAAAAAGTGAATAGAGTCATCCCCCGTGAGAGAAGACACAAGGAAACACATGAAAACGTTGTTCATATACCGTTATGAGTACATATAATATGAATATATTGTTATGAATTTATTATATTAATATATTGTTCATATTGTCATGGGAGAGAAGGACTAGGAGGGAGTCTTCTGCAGACTCTTCAAGCACTTGATATTTGCATGATGTAACTTAATCTTTTATTTTAATATGCATCTCTAGGGCAAGAGCGTTACTGCAGATCTGCTATTTCCTACCCAAAGTACTGGATTAGCAAAATATGTTTGATGTTTTTCCAGTGTAAATTTGTCTCCAGGTTAACCCTCTAGTTCTGTAGATGCGTACACACATCTATATGAATATTAAATATTAATTGCATCAAGAACCATCAAAGACGCTATTTCTAAATATCGGGCAGGCATGACAGCTGATGCCTTGGAAGGCTGTGGGAATGGAGCCGCAGCCTTCCGTGACACAGGGCTTAGGCCAGCAGGCGAGAGAGTGCCTGCTAAATTTGAATGTGGCCAATGGCTGCCAGAAAAAAGATAAATGGGGAGAAGCTGGGCTTATATATTTCCCCAGGAAAGCTTCTCTTCGTTACATAATTCTTTCCTTTTTGCTTCTTGGCTGGGAAACACCTGTCAGGAAATGGCAGATGGTGGCAAATAATAAAAGGAAAGAAATGTCCTCATTTAAAAAGGAGATCTTGTGTTTTCTATCCCTGGTTGTAAGTGCTGTGGGGAATGTTACTGAATTATGTAACTCCTTGGTGTCTTTCTGGGTGTACAATGTTAAAAGAGAAATAATTGCTTCAGTTGCTGAATTTCAGATGAGTCTTGTTTTCAAAAAAAGAGGAAAAAATAATTGCATCTATCAAAAATGTATTCCTGAAATACGACTGTTTCGCAAAACCTTTGGGGGCCATCAACACTGGGGATGAATGATTAATATCTTGATCAAGGTTATGGTGGTCCTAATGGGGCAGGTGCTAAAACCTCACTCTCTTACAGAAAAATGGGAAAAACCAGCCCCACAGTGCAGCACGAGTGTCAGGGAAGGACTAAGGATGGGGGAAGGCGAGTGCCTAAATCTTCCCTCCATAAAGGCTGCGAGCCTGAGGCTCAGGGGGTGCGGGAGGAATAACAGGAGCAGCAGGTGATGTTTGGTGAAGCGGAGCTGGAGGTGCCTCTTGCCTTTGTGCATGCGAGTGCCTGTACAATGCAAGCAAGGGGCAGCAGGCAAAATTATGTTCTCCCTCTTTTGCAGGCGTTATCTTGCCAGTTGTCATTACCTTGATAGTCATTACCCTCTCTGTCTTCTCGCTGGTGGCTTTGTACAGAATGTGCCAGAAGAAAACTCCAGGTATTTGGTTTGCTTTCTCTGGGGGGCGAGGGAAGATCAATGTGCTTTTTATTATTTAAACATCTCTGGGGTCTTTTTAGATTACCTTAACCATAGATGTTGCAGTAGTCTGATAGGAAAGTTTCTTGTATTTCAAAGTATTTTGCCTAAAGTAGGAAACTTGCACTTCATTTTCAGAATCAGTAGGAAGAAAAATGTCTCTGATTTTTGGAGAATATATAATGCCGTAAAGCTTTCTGTTCACGCTTTTGCAGCTACATAGAGCTAACAAACAGCTGTGCTAACACACAATCAGTCAATCACATAGAATAAAGACAGTGAAAACTAAGTTTGGTGATATTGTTTAACAAAATCACTATATTTATTTTATCTCTGTTCTAGATACAGGCAAAGAAATATCAATGCTTTCTTTTAGGAATACCTGATATATACATACATACACACATATGCATTTTATATAAGTAAAATTTTCCAGTTACAGTATAATGTACATGGGAACAAAATCCCTGAGCAAACAGTATTTTCAGAAACAGTCATTTTGACAGAGCAGCTAACGCCAGTATCTGTTTCACTGCTGTCTGTGAAATACTTAAGATAATGGGGTTTAATTCCATTAAATTCCATTTGCCTTATGTTTCAAAGAGTTGCCTGAGTGGGCCACAGACAACAGTATTCCCCATTAAGTGAAAACCCAGATCTGGATCCAGACTGTGGTTTTTCTCCGCCTGTGAGCTGGCATGAGTTAGGAGACCTGTGCAGAGCTTCAACTGTGAAATCACTGGGCCTTGGAAATATAAAATCCAAATAGAGTGTTGAAGCTGTAGACCAAGGCAAACAGTGTGTTGCAACCAATTTAGCCAATGACATGGAAAACCAGACCCAGATAAACAGAGGAAGGAGTGATCCTTGCTTAGGAAATCACGGAATATTCGGAGTCAAGAGATAAAGATATGAGGTGAAGAACGTTTTCTCGCCAGCCTCCCCCATGCACAAATGCCAGCAGGCACGGTACTAGCAAATTCACTGGCAAGCTAGAGTAGGTATCTTGGAAGCTAGAGTAGACAGATATTTGTCCAGGCCTACCCAGTGTGCTTCCCCTGTGGACAGAGAGCCCAGTGCCATGGGGCTAGAAGTGGCTCCGTATCTCTGATATAACCCCCGGCCCCATCCATCCGGCCACAGTTGCACATAAGCATAAAATACTTACAGTACATGATTCGTTTTGAGAAGAAACCTGTTCTTCATCGACAGGGATGTGACAGGCTCTGTTCTCAGATGTGCCAGGTTAAACCCCCCAAAGCATACAGCCTGGCAGCTTGTTCTGTCAATCCCCTAGTAAATGATACTCACCCTGTGTCTTTTAGCTCAGTTGTTGTACTTGAGAACCATAGCATGCTTGCCTCCTCTGTGCCAGCTACCAGGGGGTTTGGGAGCTGCAGGGAAAAACGTGCTTCTGTTGTGCTCTTGCATAAGTCGCATATCTTTCTCCCTAGTTTCCAGAAGTATTGATTCAAGCAGTATCAGTTGACTTTCATGGATGACATGGTTATCTTTCTGGAAGACAAACTAGAAAAAGTGACAATTAGCCTTCAAACTGGTTGACTGTGTTTAATGTAGTAATGCAATACTGCAAAATCACAACAAAGCCTTCTGCTAGCAACTGCAATAGCTATGTCTAAATGTTTACTTAAGTGAGTTCCAGCAGTCAAAATGTATTAACTTTGTTCCTTCTTCTAGAGAGACAAGAGAACGGCACTGAACAGTAGGTTGAATCCTGTCTTTTCATTGCTTTGAGATCTATCATGGGGCACTTGTGAACGCAGCAGATTCTGCATGAGATTTTCTTTGATCTTTCTCTATTTAAACATAATAAGCAGTTGCCTCCCCAAAGAGAAATATCCTGTTGAAAGTGATGCACTTGCAGTTATTGTACACCTGTATGCATGAGAAGCAGCTGTTCCAGCATAGACAGAAATGTGATGGCTCTCCACTGTTTTGCAAGGGATCCTTTTGAAATGGATAAGTGGCTTATGCTGTGCCACAGGGCCCATTGGCCCAGTCTTTCTTTTTTTTTTTTTTTTTCAATTTTTGCCCTATTGATATTCCCCCCCCATCCTTTCCCATCCTCCTTCTTTTGTTCATGTTTTCTCCCTTTTTAATGTTTTTTTAATGTTTTTTATTCTGGATTATTTTTATCCTTCCTTTTCTCATGTCTCCCATTATTTCATGTTCCTCTGTCCCATATTCTCTCCACTAGCCCATTTGCAGAGGCTCAGTTAAAACAGTATTGGCATAACGAGTTTGAGGAGAGTAAAATTGAGAAAGATCCATTAGAAGTTATATACTAGAGGCCATTGAGTCTGGCTGTGGCCTTTGTTTTGTATGACCAAAAGCAACATCTGGGCTGCTGATTTACTTGCTAGCCCTGACTCCCTGGACATCTGAAGTGGTCCTTCTTGCAATTCAACATGGCTAAAAGCCTTGTATTGACAGAGAAAAAAGATGATTCCCTCTTTTCCCTGAGATGTACTTTTTCTGTGGAGCACTAGATTGAACCTGGAGTCATGCAACTTCATTTATTACATATTTTAAGAGAAAGGTGTTTTCAGAGATATTGCTATATGGTGTTTTCCACCACCAAGACTTATATGTGATCCTATACAAAGCCCATTTCAAGCTTGCCAGTGTAGACTGGCATAGGCGCTGCCTCCTCCAGATCATGATCTTAGAGTTTTGTTTGGCTGACCAACATGAATGCTGACTGTCTACCTAAATGTTTTCTGACTTCAACAGGGTCCAGTCAGATAAAGAAGGAGTCAAACTTCTTTCTGTGAAGACAACTTCTCCTGAGACTGGTGAGTGTTTCCTCTGTGTATGTCACTCTCCCTGTCTGAGCCCAGAGAAGTGTAGTTTTGGGATGTCATCTCCAATAGCAAAACCATCTTCAGTTCTTGTCAGGTCAAAGTCACCACAAAAAATTCCTTTACAGCAGAAATCCCCGGACTGGGAGCCTATAGAGCTGCACTGCAGCTGCACTCTGTGTGGTATCAGTATTTGGGAGAAGTATGAGTGGTTTAGGGAAAATAATTTTTTAAAATCATTGATGGCAAGTGATCTACTGTTAGGCATGTTCAGGAGTAACAGTGATCATGATATTTATCAGCTAGATCTGGCTATACAAGGAAGTTTGAAGACTGGTAATATCCCAGGGGCCAAAATGTTTGGGAGTCAGTGCCACATGTAAACAGGGCTCTGTTGGAGTTGGTGTTGGCAGTGTTCTGTCAGCCCTGTACCCAGTCACCCTTTGCATTCAAAATCCTACTCTCATTGCAAATTCCTCTGTCCTGTGCTTCACTGATCCAGTTTCTTACAGAATATGTGGTAATAAAATGTAAATGAGCAGAGGTTATAGGTAACATGCACAAAAGAAAGCAAAATCTCATCAGTATAACTAGAAATGGATGCAGTTATAGGTTCTGCAAGAAACAGAGTAGCACAAAATAAGACTGAGGCAGAAAAAATATCTGACTGATTCCCAGCTATTCAGCAGCACACCCCCACCCCCCCCCCCAATGAAACCTCCTATGGTAGAGCTACTCACAGTGAAACTTCCTCCCTTCACCCATTGCAGTTCGCTTCTTCAGCCGTGTAGCTCCCACCTTTGCTCTTACCTCATCTGCAGAAGTCCTCCAGGAAAAACAGCCTCTCACTTTATGCTTTTTTAGGTTTTTAAAGTTTTTGGCCATATGTTTCCCCTACTGACATTTCAGAGGTTGCCTGATAGCTGCTCTCCCCTTTCCTCTAAATTCACAGGAAGTCCTCTGAAACACAGCACTTGATCTGAACTATCCTCTACTTGCTGGAGAGGCACAGTTTGCACTCTTCAGCCTTCTCTGCAACTCCCAGAAGGTCTTACGCAATCCAAAAGACCCACAGGGCAGCCCTTGCAACAAGCTGTGCAAGGTCCCTGCAGCCTTGTCGACACAGAGCAGCATGCTAGGAGGCTAGAGGGGGAGGAGAAGGGCTTGCTCCATCGCAGGATGCATCCTTCTGCTCCGCTGCTGCTGAGCAAATGCAAACTAAGCAACTGTGCTCTGGCACTTAAGTGACTGCACTTCAGACCTTTGTGATTTGGAAAACTTCATTTATTTGTTTATTTTAGTATATGTCTTTGGGAATGGACTTTTAGCTTTATTTTAAGGGGTATGGAGTTATGTGTGTGTTTTCATTTAAAATCAGAGTGGGTTTCTTTGAAAGCTGAATCAAGTCAGAAACTGAAATTCATAGACATTTTTGATTGATCCTGCCCTCATACCAGTTTCAACAATAAAGTAACTTCACTGGCAGCAGCAGGGTTATTTGTGTTTTACAGCAGGGTAAATGAGAAAAAACCCTGGCTCACTGTTTGTTTGTTTTGGTTTTTTGTTTTTTTTCACAAGATGAGGTCTGGTGCCTGTTAATCAGCTACTGGTTCACCAAGTATTTAAGTATCTTTCATCCAGAGGATGCTTGATATTCTTTTTTACTGAATTATGATGTATGCATGCTATAATTGGAAGGTATGAGTCATAACCACTTAGAAGACAAGATTCTTGCCCTCATTAATACAATTCATATTTAAACTAGCTACCATTTCTCTTGAATTCTTACATCTTTATATGTTTCAAAATTAAACATGCTTTCACAGAAATGGAAGTCCTGTTTTTCCCCAGGTTTTTAGAGACACTCTACTTCTTAAAAGCAGTCTGAAAGAAGGGCCTGTTTTCTTACAGAAATATTTGTCACTCAGACATTTTCAAATATGTTAGGATGCCTGCCCATTTGAATAAGACTTACTTGCTTCGTTAAAAGCCCAGGTGTAAAGGCAAGTGTTTCTTCCAGTACAGATAGAAACTTGAGAAATGTCTGACTCGTGGTCCCTCTTACAACTACTGAAAAAAATTGTACTGTGTAAAACTTCTTTATATGTGTCCTTCTTTTTCCTTTTTAGACACATAGAATCCAGCTCAATTAAAAGGTGAATTCATTGTCTGGCCATTTAGAAAGTCTGTGTTGTAGCCACCTCTGACTGTACATACCAACAAAACTACAAAAGACTTTGACTGAAACTAGGAAGTTCTTAAAAGCAGCCTTAACTTTACAGACAGACCTACATCATCCTCTCGCTATCGATAGGCTGCTCAGCTGCCTGAGGTCAAACATATATACAACAAAGTTCCGCTTTGACATGTATTCAAATTAAGCTTACTATAAGTATACATTATATTTTTTTAATTTTTACTTTTTATTCCAAACAGAAGATTTTGAGATTATATAATTGTGTTAAAAATGCATAAAAAACATACATGCAGAACAAATAAGGATATGACCTACAAACTGCTCAAGTAGGCAACCTAGAAAAACCCTGTGTCAGTGTTGTGCATGATGTATCTTGATCAAAGGTTATGGTGAGTTTAATCTTGCCTTATTTTATCTATCTAAAAACTAAGCTGGCTGCACATTGCAAGCTGAAAGAGATGTATGTGTCCAGAGGGCTATTTATTCCATCTGCGTTGGACATGTATCTTGAATTGGAATGAGCTGACCTATGGAGGTCCATTGACTACTGAAGGATCCTATTTTAGGACTTCTAAAATTAGGTCCTGACTATAAATTGAAAGAAAAAAGAAAGAGTCCTGCTTCAGAAACATAGCTGAATTAAATTTATTCAAGAATATTATTTCAAATACCTGCAATTAATGTGAAAGAATACAGAAAAAGAACAGTGTTCAATTAAGCCTGGACTAAAGTAATCACTTTTAATGGAGCAGTATCATCAGGAATACTAGGTAAAACTGAGCTTTATTATTCTCATTTTTAAAAAACTCTTCTGAGAAAGATGGAGTTGCCGACAGCTATGAGCCCTAACGCACAACTGGCTGAGAATTGATGTAAAGTAAAAAAACAGACAGACAAAACTAAACACCTTGAATTTTTCATGCACTTTTTTTGTGAACTGCAACACCTGATGCAAGATAAATGTCTGTACTTGCATCTTATGTGAAAACTGAGCTTGAATAAAAATGCTCAGGATACTAAGTTGTCTTGAAAGTTTTACACTAGTGTGCAAATGCAGGACTTGCTGCAGCCATTCTGTGTTGACTATACAGGCAAATTTAGGGTGGCTCTTCCTAGGGAGGATAAATAGTCTTCTACAATACAGAGCTCTAGAAGATCTACCTGCAAAAATATTTATTTGGGATTCAGTATAGCCCACAGAACTGCATGTTTGGCTTGTCAGTGGTAGATAAGTTTCCTGAGAATGTAGGATGGAGGGTTTTAGTTAGTGACTAAGAGATCAATACCATGATCCATGATGTTAATGATAAAGTATTGCCTATCTTGAAAACATACCTAACTTTTGCTGTAAGGGTTCTTGCTTATTTCAATGAAAACCAGCAAAGTTATTGATCACCTTCCAGGGCTCATGAAAAATGTTAAGGGATGGAAATTCCTCAGTAACAAAAAGGTTGAGGAATAGAAATTGGGGTAAGGCTATTCCATACGGATGAATGATGTGTGATATAAATATTGATAATTGAGTAATGACTTGACAATTTTCTTTTATGGCTCTTGCCTGGAGTACCCATTCTAGAGCAGGTAAAAATGTATGAAGGGCCTTTACAGAAGCAGCACACCAGTTCAATATTCAATATAAAGTCTCATAGGAATCTGGCAGGTGACATAATATTTCAGAGTTTTTAGGTACAATCCTGACACCTAAGAATAGGCTGATTCATTAGAGCATGTCCTCTAACCAATGTGTGCTCTTTTGAGATTATAAGGTAGGATATGACTTACTCAGCTTGTAGGGTTATTTTCTGTTCTGCCTTGAATTTGCTGGAAGGATATTAAATGTGTCAAAGCTGATGTGGCTCAGATTTTGGTGAGGCACCTGGAATGGAAGGTGGCTGGAGAAGGGTCCATGGTACGTGTCAGCATTAGGGCTTCCCAAGACATCCACTGTGGACACAAATGTAAATTCAAGCATTGCTACTAAATAAAGCTGGGAAAATGTACCAGGCAAACATGGATATTCAGGGAGAGACCTGACCTGTCACATGTGAAACTCCTTAACTTAATTGTAATCCCATTGGAGAAGGGGATCAGTCAATATCTAGAGGCACTCTCAGATGGCAGTGCAGTACAAAATACTATGAACCGAGGATGTAGAACAACCAACATTCCCCATATGCTCCACATCTCTTCCAAAAGCTGCTGTTGGTTAACAGAGCTGTTATCTGCTGCTTCAACTGGATGTACCTCCTGCCTGTAGATTTTCATAACATATCTTGAGTGCGTCTCTTGCACAAGATGAGCTACCTACCTTGAAGATGTGTGGGATTTCATGGCATGGATTAATTGGACTCCATAACTTCAGTCACTTTTGAGATGACCCTAGTTTGTGTCTGCAGCATTCCTCTGGACTTCCTGAATTTCCAAAGCCTTCTCTGGAAAAACTTTGAGGATTCCTAGCCTTCAACGTCAGAGGATGGTGATCATACTATACCTAGTGACCGAGCACCAAAACCATCCCACAACAAAGGAAAAATCCTTGTTCTCATTCAGCTAATAGATTTGCCTCGGTCATTGGAATACATGTGAAGCTCAGCACCTGATGAGACAGCCCACTGTGGTCCTAGGATATGGACCTGGAAAATCCAGTGGTCTTCTGAAATGATGTGGTTGGATGACAATATCTTTCTTCATCACTGCTTTCCATGAATCTCCAAATGCTGGGACTGCTTAATTGTTATGCCTCACACATCAAACCAGAGATGTGGCTGTGGTACTATGGGACAAATCTGGCGCTGGGGCAGAGGATTATTCCCTTTTGGTTTCTGTTATGCTGAGCACATCTGAGCATGGACCATGGCATTTAAGGAGGTAAGAAATATTTGGGGGGTTTACCTCATTAGCACCCAACCTAGAGGAATTTATCCCTGCCAGGGGGCATGGTTCCATAGTGGGCCATGGGGTTTCTCAACATGTGTTGGTAGTTTCATCTCTCTCTCATTTTGTCTAGGATCCAGGTGGATGCCTCTAGGAGCAGGTGAAGAAGCTGGGTCTCTAGGTTAGGCACTCTGTCACTGAAAATTCTCTTCCTTCCTCCTCTCACTTGCAAGATAAACAATGCAGGTCAGCGAAGAGCAGTCTGTTGGCATGCTGTGCACTTGAAGCGGTAAGAGTGGATGTTCCTACTAATGTGAGGATATGATATTGATTATTTCTTTTTCCTATTATGAGCTGTACTTTCAGTGCCTTATTTTTTTTTCCCTGCAGGTAGAAAACCTAGAAGCTGCTTCATAGAAAAGGGTCCCCTCGCAACAGAGATAGATCAAGTACCTGCTTCCCTCTCATTCTGTTTCTCATTTTCTGATACCCCTTTTTTTTTAACTTTGTATTGTGTAATGGCCTGAAGTTGTGTTTTCTTTCCTCACAGAAGCTGAAGAATAAACTTTCTCAGCTTTTTGCAGCTCAAGGCTGGATTCTGTTTGTGTTTACTTGCACCACAAAGATCTGACTGCACACTCTTCCAGCTGAGACTTTTGGGCAAAATATTACATAGCGTATGCTTCCTTCTATATTTTTAATTCAGTCTGCGAGCTGTGCATGTTTGCAAGGGTTTTTAAAGCTGTCTCTTACAGTCAGAGACCGCTGAGGGTCAGGTGATGTTTTCATCTGTGGAGCATTTGCAAACTTTGCAGGCTGCAGCTTTCTGAGATGTTCCTCTGTTGGGGGAGCCACCTCCCACCCTTTGCTGGCTGTTCAGCAGCAGTTGCCTTCCTATCCTTCACCTGAGTATTTCCATACACGCTCTCTCTGCTGTGGTATATTGTACAGATCCTTCTGTCCTGATGACAGTGGCGAGGAGCAGTTTGCAGGGGCATGGGTGAAGTGCGTGGCTGGGGAGCGCTGCAGCACGTCGCAGGTGCTGGACCCACTGGCCCACTCCAAACCCAGCCAGTGCATCCAGGTGCTGGATCCCGCTCAATGCTGTTCTGCAGCATCTGTAATGCACCCCTCTTTCTTTTAGTTCAGCATGGTAAAAGTAGACATTTAGATTTCTGTGTCTGCAGAGATAGTTTTATACTTTTCTAAAAAACAGGTTTCTGCAATCATATTTTATGAAAAACTTGCTGTAATTATTTGGTCCAAACCAGATTGCCACTTATGAGCAATATCTCAGCAGCAGATATTACAGTGAAATAACAGTGCAACTCATTTTTTCTTACAGACAATGTAATCTGAGATGCAGTACAACCTATTTTTTATGTCAAAGACTATTTTTTGTACTCTTTTTTTGTCCAGCTTTTGCAATAACATCGAAGAGGGCTTTGCCCAGGTCAAAGACTTTCTGTGTTCATAGTGATACAACCTGTTAACTCTCTTTTATATCATGGTCTGCAGTGTATGTGTATTCTGAAGTATATATTCAGATTCTGAATCAAATGGAGGGGGGGAGGAAATTACAGTGAGATTAATACAATAGCCTTTCATAGAGGTGAGACAAAGAAATGTTTGTTTCAGTGTTTCAAAATTGATTTTATACAATCTGTAACTTCAGCTGATTACGTGCTCATATACTGGCATCAGGATGCAACATTGATAGTCAGAAATTAGTATATTTGTGACAGTGAAAAAATCAAATCAAATGCTGCACAAGCGAAATTTTAATTAGGAAGAAAACCTTCTGTTTTCACTGAAGTGCTATTACTTTCCTGGTTAAACATTTAACTTTGCAGAGCCCTCAGTATCTGTGTACTCAGTCTACTTCCCATGCACTTAAAACAAATATGTTGAAGGATCAAGAGTTATGAATACAAAATTTTTCTTATTACATCTTTCTTATCCTCATCCCTTTGAATCACGACCACATTTTAGAGGAGGATGTATGCAGCGTATATTGGATTGGGCCCAGTGCCTAGACTGCTAATTTGCTTGGGTGAATCGGCAATCGGGGCTCCAGCAGAAGTGTTTGAGGGGTGCCACATGGGAGGCTGTGCGTATGAAAGACCAGTGCTGTATTACGGTAGGTGCTAGAGCACCTTCTCTTTTAATATTGAAGCTAAGAAGCTATGATCTGAGCCAGCTGTACCTGCTCAGATCCTGGATCTATGTAGCCCCAAATCCTGCCACTGAGGGTGGCTACCATGAGATGTGAAGGGAAGGATAGCAAACAGGGAAGGAGTCCAGTAATATGTCCTCCACCATAGCCTTCCAGCAGTCTGTGGCTTGGAGACATCTTGAATTAGAGGTTGTATCTTTGGTGCTTCATACTTCTCAGTGGCTTTACTTCCATGAATTTGTCTTATCCTCTGTGGCATCCACAGCCTCCTGCAGCAATAAGTTAGTTTAACTACAGATCTGTCTGTATTATATGACAGTAATGTTTAGAGACTTCATGGTGCCTATGTCTTTGTGTTTACAATCCAATTTCAGACAAAAATCAGCAAACAGGTGCAACATTGGAGGATGAGAGGGAGAAAAAAAGGTTTAATGGAAGGGTTTGCATGTCAGCTAAAACTTCCATGTCGGTATCAATCTGATTTCATTTTCCAAATATTCTGCCTAAGGCCTCTTTCTCAAACTGTGCATAATTTCTTTCAGTTTTTGTAGAAGTGCGTGATATATATGAGGTTGGCTTCTCTCTGCCCTCTGCCAATCTATCTGAGCCCACAACTCCTCCTCCATCAGGAGAGGTGTCACAAGGCAGGACCACAGGTAAAGGGGGTCATGTTGCACTTGCAACTCTGCAGTTGACAGCGCTTTAACTGCACCAAATACTTTCCAGTTCCCTTCATCTCCCCCTTTCTGCAGTTCACTTATTTACTTATCAAAGTAGACAAATGTGCACTGAATTTTCAACCCGTTCTCAGAAAATTATTCTCATAGTACCTCTCAAATTGGATCGACCAATACCTTTATGCAAGATGCTATATAACTATATTGTGAGAAGCTGATGGCTCAAGTCTCTCTTGATACCTTCCAGCTCCTAGTGTACAACACTAGAGTTTGTGTGTCATCCTCCCCTAAATGCATAATCCAGAATCAACAAAAGCCCATTTTTCACTGATCATGTTGTCCAGTAGTTTTGCTCTTGTTGGTATATTTTGCATAACTATACCCTTTCTCTCTTGAGGACAGCCTTCAAAGCATGCAGGTAATCTATCTAGACAGGTTGAGCACCGCCACTGCTCTGCGTATTTTTTCCATCTGCAAACACAGTTCAGTGTGAATTAATTTCTCCAGTCGATTAAAATGTCATCTGTTCTAATGAAATACTAAACACAAGTATTTGTTTTTCATTTCCCGTATGGAAAGCAAGGTCTAATCCATTGTTTTTAGTGGGTGATGGTTTGGGGGCAAGTTTGGTTTTTTTGCAGTCTTAGAATTTGTTTCTGTCAGTTAAGGCTATTTTGAGATCAATAAAAATGTCTTCCCACTTGCAACTAACCTGAATGTTCTTCCTAATTTGCTCTTTGTGTTGCAGCTGGATATTTAGCACAACATCAAACTGCTAAGCCATTACACTCCAAAATTGTTCTAGACACCTCTCTGTGCAGTCTCAAGGCGCACTGTACCCCTGTATCTAAACCCATGTGTTACCCTTATTACTCTTGAGCAGAGAGCATCTGTGTGACCATTTCTTCTCCAGTATACCATCGTTCTCTCTTCATCACTGAATTGGTAGTTGCCACTAACGATTGCAGACCCTATAATGCAAATATCTTCAGACACATTTGCAACCATGGAGTAGAGGTAACTTGGTTTTCTTTCAGAATTGTTGCAGGCTCCTGCTTTCTTGGGAGTCCAGTGGCAAACCAACGCAGAGCATCCCTGCCTGCATCAAACCCTCATCAGGAAATCGCTGATATTATAGCAGGATGTTGATCCCAGCAATAGTTTGTAGCAGTTCACTCTTTCAAGGAATTATGTGTATAGCACCAGGAAATCCAGATAGGGCATGTGAGTGTCAGTGCTGCAGTGTCAGGGTCTGCAGTAAGGCAAATTCACCGCTCCTGTCCCGACCGCTGCTGTCGACAGGTACCACTCAACCAGTCTGCCTCCTGCAGCCAGCACTACCTCACCAATTTCATACTCTGATCCAAAGCCTATTGACATCAGTGGGAAGTTATCCAGGGAGCTATGCTGGCTCCGGAGCCTCTCCTTAGACATGTTATTTTCCTGTGGTGCAAAGTATCAGTCTTCCATGTAAGTCTGCCTAATTTCTAGCGTAGGCAGAGCAACCAGCTGAGAGTGGAACTGATAACAAAGTATTTATATTTATTACAACTATTGAATATTATCTTCTCCATGGTAATATATTTCTCAATGAAATTCTCCTACGCTTTTTTTAAACGATCGTGCCAAGTTCTCCCTTTCATGCCTGATTAAATCTTCTATTTCTGTATATTGAACAAGGAAGGTAAAGACATGCAGAAGGAAGAAATAATAAAGGAAGAAAGAAATAAAAATAAATTTAAAAAGAAATGAGAGTTCTTGAAAATCTCATTCCTTTGTTAGTACAAAACTATACAATATTTGCACTGGTTCACTTTATTTTGGCTTTTCAAAACAAGATTTTTATCTCACAAAAACTTTTCACCTACCAAAAATGTATAAATCGTGTTGAAATGTTTCATTTTTTTTCTACCAGAAACTTGTGCTTGCCTTTTCTTTAAAAAATTATATTATGAATTATTGAAGAAGTTGCTGAAGGCCTTTTTAAATGAAATATAACATCATCAGAAGTTCTGAAGTTCTCTAACTTAGCAACAACTTATAATGGTTTTGAAATAATTTTATCCAAAATTGAACACTGGGGAAGCAAACAGCATTCCAGCATGTTATTGTTGAACGATTTCTCATTGAACCCTATTAGATACCAAGCTTTCTACTCATCTCCAAAAGGCTGCACTAAATTAAAGAGCACTTTTTTCTGCCAAGAAAAGCTATCTGAAAACCATTGAAGAGTCTTTTCTGTTTTCTTCAGGAGTGCAACTATTTAATTTAACTTCTAATTATTTAAATGGCTAATCAGTTAATTTGTTATAATCCTAATTTGTATTACAATTTTCAACCCCAGGCTGTAGATCATATGCAAGCTTTTTAATACATACTCACTTTTACTTGAATGTAATACAACTCTTCCCTTTCTTGCCTTTTGTGTGTGGTTCAGACATTAAATTGTCTCCCACAGGTGAGCAGAGAGGCAGGAGGCAGTTTCCTGGATGCATTTGGGTTTCCCCACCTTCATGCCTGTTTACATGGGGCTCTGCCCAGTCTGGGGATACCATTCCCTTTTCGCCTCCGTGTACGAATCTCTGACACAAAGAAATCCCACTGCCATTCCTGGGACATGCATTTGGAAATAGGACAACTATAAACACGTCCTCATCTGGAGGCTTATTTGTCTGCCTATATCTGCTGTCAGCGGCTCCGCTTCTCCAGGGAAGGAGGAGTGAGGACTGTCTGTAATCCCTGACTGAAGTTATTATATGCTCATTTTTCTGCTTTGGAGGAACTGAGCTGCTGTCAGCGATATCGGCAAAAATTAATTTTATAGTTGTATCTTTTTCTTTTTATAATTTCATGTTCTAATCATAGCTACAAATTAATTGAAGTCTTATGCCTTTTCTAACCCCTTGAGAATTGCCTTGGAAATACTTTGTGGTAGTAACCCACCATTCGAGAGCAAAACATAGGGGAAATAATCTATAAAATGTGGAGAAAATAGTAAAAAATCTGTTGTGTGGACAATTTTTGCTGGTTATGTAAATCTGACAAGGAGACTGGCTAGTTTGTACAGTGGTCGGTGATGTGTTCCTGCTAGACTCATCTGTCCTTTTGTCTTTGCATGTTTAACTGATGCAAATATATTTTCTGTTTCTTAGGAGAGCACTCATCTCAGGGGAAGAATAAAACTCGGCAACTCTTCACACCTCAGCAGTAAATATGTAAGTTTATTGCTTTTGTCTCGTGTCCTTTAGCATTAGCATTTTTAGTCTCGGTAATACTTTTTAGTCTCAGTATTGTGCCTAAACAAAAGGGTTAAAAATGCAAACCAGAAAGAGCAATGACTTCAGTCGGCGGCAGCCTCAAGGAGAAATGGCTTAAACGAAGCTCAGCTTGAGGACACCATCGCGAACAGAGTCCCAGGCAAACAAAGGGACTAAAAAAGCTGTCACCTCACAGAGGTAGACCTTTATACGTGCAGCATTTGGCTTTAACTGTTCAGCATTTCCTGTTTGTAATAAGAGATTTTTAAAGGTAGTTACCTATATAAAAAGGAACTTGGTACCCAGAAGTGTTCAGCTCCATTGGTTTCGTGAAAAATCTGTGCCCATTCCACATCATGCAAAAGCAAGCACTTTCATTGAGGTGGTTTATTATGGCTTGAAATCCTTCGTGGCTAACATGCACAACTGGCAGGCGTTGGACAGTACTTTTATGCGTGCAAGGGCAGAGACCATCAGAGCACCCCTGAAACCCACCGTTTGTGAGGAGGGTGCTGCGTTTTTCTTCATGTATGAAGCTTTCTCAGGCAGCGCAATCTCCGATTCCCATGGAATTGCTTCTCTCATTTGTGGGGAAGTGGGGTTCTTTGCTGAGGGTGGGAGAAGGAAGCAGCTGCAGGAAAGGGGTCGGCTGTGGGAAGGGCCCTGTGTGACCAGGGTAGTGCAGGGAGATAGAGAAGGATGGCCTGAGGAACTAGATGTCACAGCATATGTGGGATGGACCGGACAGAGGCAGCTATGTTGGGCCAAGATGAAGCCCAGCCTTCCACCATCATTGTAGGATGAAGCCCCTCTAGAGGAGGTCCCATTGCCCTCCACTGAGAGAGATCTGGTTGACCAGAAATGTGGAGGGACCCTTTTGCAAAACATCTTTGATCTTTTTGGCCTATTCTCATTTCCCCCAGGATGTACAAACTGAGCTTTCCTGATGCCAACACTAAGGACAAAGTAACCTTCTTTGTCCCTTGAATTAGAGCAGCAGAATGCAATTTTGCCTACATTACTGAAAACCCAGAGGTGGTTCTGTTTGTGCAGATGCAGGCCAGTGTCCTGGACAATGGATTTACTCCTTATTGTGTATCCTGTGTTGGATTTACTCTATGTCATCTATTTCAGCTTACTCTTACGCTACTGAACAACCTTACGTGGAGTAATAATCTTGAGATACTGTTGTCGTTTCAGATGTGAAGCAGCCTGTTTTATCATAACATGCAGGAACATCCCAAAGTTGCAGTTCTGCAGGAAATGTGGAGCAGCTGAAGCTTTTTACCAGGCAGGACACCTGCATTAATGACCAGCTCTTGACTTCTAAATCTCAAGTGTCTCCTGTTCCTTCTGGAATGACACATAATTTTTTGATGGCTTAATAACTGGTATATCATATGTATTTATTATTTTCACATAGAGTAAAAACAGGAAAACATTCAAGAAGGTTGAAGAGAATGTAAAAATCAGGTGATGTTTGCATAGTGGTTACTAAAAATGTTTTCTGCACATACGGGGAGGAATATGTTAGCACACTTTGTTGAACTTATGGTAGGTAGGGTTCTTTTAATTGTATGTAGCAAAATGCAAACAGGGCCTGACCCTTGAAACAGTACTGCACAAATTGCCACTATGAAAATTAATTCAGTGATTTCCATGAGACTCCTCACTGTAGCACACACTTTGCTTGTCATAAATGTTTACAGAATGGGATGCCTGGGTGAAATGCTAAGGTGTGTGCTTTTCCTGTGAAGGGGGGAATATACCTTGCACTGAGGTTCTTTGAAGTTCTGTAAATTACTGAATATGATTCTTGTAATGTAGCAGGCAACATAGTTTATTTTCACCTGTTCCTTGGCTAATTGCATTTTGTGTGCTATAAATACGTCTCCTACATAGCCTGGGGCACACAGTGGGGATCAGCAAGATAAGCAATTTTACAGTCAACCTTCTTCCCTCTGTTCCGAGTAATGCATGGGATTCCTGTGGGTTATTGAATAACTCTGGAAGTTTAGAGTGTTTCAAGTGCTAATTACAGACTCTCTTAATTTGTACAGAGCTGGCAATTCAAAAATACCAAGAAGTGCTTCTACCCGCATGTATCCTGCTTTTCTAGAACTATAAATGTTTGAAAATTATATTACGTTGAGCAGCTGCTCAGTCTCAATCCACTGACTCTGGTAGCATGCCAAGAACCTCCATTGTTTTATTGGCAAATGGAAAAAAGACAACTGGTGGTGTAAGTGCAGGACCAAGAGCCAGGACAATGATCTAAGTTTTGATACCTATTGATACAATGCTTTTGAGGAACTTCACTCTCCAATTTCCCTCTCTGGAATAATAAAACTTACCTAGCAGTATGGTAAGAGGTTGAGCAGATTTGTTAGTTCATGTTTATACACAAAGCTGGAAAGTGTTCATTTCCCTGTGCTTGACCATTGCTGTTATTTCCACTTTGATGGGTCTAATAATCCTCTGTCTTAGGGGCACCAAGGGAGACTTTTGATGAAGCTCTGTAAAAGGTGGGGAACCAACAAGGTCTTCCATCCTGCAGCTGAACTTATGTGGTTCATTCAGATATTCCTGGATTACTTGGGTTGCTCAGGAGCAGAGGAGTCTTGGATGCCTACTTTGGAAAGGTCAGGCCATGTACAATATCCTAGTTGGCACCTGCAGCTATTCAAATTCCTGATTGCTGAAGTTTCCTATGAAAAAAGCAATCATTGTGGATTTTCATGTTGATTTTTTCTAAAAAAAGTACTTTGCAGCATTTTGCATCATATTGAAAGGACAGTAGAAAAAAGCAGAGAAAGATTGTGAAATATATATATATATATATGTTTGTGCTAAATTTGTTCAGAAACTACCATGGTGTGTCAAGAAAAAAAAAAATTAACTGCCTATTAAAAGTTATTCTCTTTATTAAGCAGCTCTTCTTTTTCTCTTTGCAGAAATGCAATTCATTACTGATACCTAGTACAACTATTGTTCATGACTTTGCATTCCCATAGCTCAGAGTGACCTGAACTCTTTGGTGAGCCTAGAGGGCAGACATTAGATATTCTGGGCATGGTGGTGGCAGAGGGAGCATGAGACCTTGCAGAAGGCATGCTAGTGGTGGCAAGCGGAGTACAGAAAACTCCTCCTCATTACAAGAGTTGATGTGAGAGAGCAGGGCTCACTGCAAATCTTGGTACCAGAAAAGTGAAAAACACCAAAATGAGGGAAGATGTTTGGGCTTTTCATGATAAGGGGCATGGCAGGCAACCAAGCTCTCATCAGAAAGCTGGGAAACGTATCTCAAAGTGACTGGCTTGTGTGACTGTATGTGTGAAGCAAAAGAGATGGGTTCAGTGGAGTGCAGAAATGAAGAACCTGTGATCCTCTCAACCCCTGAGGCAACAGAGCTTGTGGTAAAGGGAAATGTATGAACTTCCATCCTTGTGAAGGATCAGGAGGGAACTGATGTTTATATGAAGGAGAGAAGACAGATTTGCTTGAAGGATGTCTGTAAAGCACGGAAAGGATTTAGAAGAATATTTAGGGCTCACTCTTCTGCAAAGCTGGAGATGCTGGAATTGGCTTTAATGGGAGGTGATGAACTGACTGCAGAGAGAACTGTTATTTAAGAAGACTTACACGCAATGGCTCAGGTAGATGAAAAAGAAATGAAAAATCAATTCCCATTGTCTGGCTCAACAGCTCTAGTGTAATACATGTCTAAAAGATCCACTCGAGTTTTTCTAGTTGCTAGCATGGCCAAAAAGAATCCCAAAAGTAGAAGTTGGTCCTTTACATGCAAGGTTTGACTATGTGAGGATGCCTAGGAAAATGGATCTACATTTGTAAAACACTTTCCACTAAAGTTTGATGAAGTCTTCTGTGGACAGTCCCACCTAAATTGAGTCCCCTTCAGCTTCTGTGTCATAGTTTGCTACAGAAGTGAATGACACCCACTTCAGTGTGGAAGGAGCATGCCCACGCAAATGTGTTTGAACTGGATCTGCGTTCAAATTAGTTCAGCTCATGAGTTACTAGTTAAGTTTTTAGGTCAAGCATATGATTCTGATCTACATGTTACAACCCAAGACTACAGAACATAATTGGCTGGCAAAGACTTTGGAGTATTGTTAGTCACTGTTAGTAAAGCCTGCGGGGCTCAGGTTTGCCAGGAGAAAGGCTTTTTCAGCACTGTTCATCTCAGGCTCAACTTGGGAAAGTCAGTCACTGTCTTCAAGGATAGAAAAGTTTCCCTGAGCTCTTCCCAGAGTCCTAAGCCTGTTCAGGTAGAAGACTTGCAATATTTTGGGAGTGACCAACTGTAGCACACTGGGATTTTGGACCCAGTCCCAAACAAGAGAGGTGAGCACTAAAGAAAACAAACAAACAACAAAAAAGGTGTGGTGCAGTGTATTGACCGTTGGCTTTCTACTCTAAGATGCTGTATCAAGCAACTTATTTGACTCATATAAGAGAAAAAATACCAGAAAGAAAAAGATTTTGATCATTATTTACAGGAAAAAGGTCTGGAGATAAGAAAACAGCACAGAAAAATGAAAATAATTATTTCTGAAAAGTAGGGGCTGAAGAGGTAGGCATTAGGTGTTTTTAAAAATCCCATGAGCAGCTTATTAGTCTTAGCACTTAAATATTTAGTTTTGCATGTTTGGCCAAGGGCCTCGTGAGCTGCTCATGAAGAGGTCGGTCTTTTGTTTGTTATTCTGCTTATGGCACTGCTCAGAAAGGTGCCTAAATAAAAAATATTCCTCGAGTGCCCTCTGTTCAGTATAGGAAAGCTGTACTGCCGGCCAGCGAGGCTCCTGCGAGGGGAAGCGGTGGCACCATCTGGAGACTTCACCCTCCAAAACCCCCAAAGGCTTTTGTGGTTTCAGAGCGACTCCACCCCACTGAAGAGGGGTGAACCATTTAACCACACGCTGGCATGCAGTAGACTTGGAGAAGGGCATAAAGCACACAAGCCTCGCTGGCTAAGGATGGGGAGGGCGTTTGCGGCGTTGCTGGGATGCGTCCGTTGCCAGCAGCCCTCTGCTGACCCCAGGGTCTGTTTTTTCTGCTGTGCCCCATGGTGGCAACGCTGCTGTTCGCAGCCTGCCCTTCCATTTTGGGGCGAGAGAGCGGCGCAGCGCGCTGACTATTGAATTGCTCTTGGATTTCTGTGGCGCCGGAGCGGTCCCCGGGGCTCACCTGCCGGAGCATCCCCTAGCCCCGCTGCAGTGCTCCAGCGAGCCGGGCACTTCCAGCACATTGTGCCTACGAGCAAAGCACTCTCCTCGGGAAGCTTTAAATATACATCTCAGGGTCTCTCTGGCACCATTAATTATGGCTCCTCAATTTCTTCAAATTAGGACTCTATATCTAATAAAATAAATGAGCTTAAAGATTACTCTATTGATTCCCAATTGAGGCAGCTTTTCAGTTTATGGCCAAGGGCAATCTATAAAACACAGGCTTTAATTAACCCTGGTGAATGCAGCTGATGTGAAATGCCAATACCCTCAAAATATTCAGCACAGACAGCTGAAGGATCTTCTCAGCTCCTTCGTGTCCACTCTGCATGCTCTCCTGGGTGAAGAGCTGCATCAGAGGCACTTCCCCACCAGGCTGCATCGGGGCCAGGGCCAGAAACCTTTCTGCTACCACCACCATCTTCTTTGCTGGAAGTGCCAGCTATGCCTGTTGACGTGCCTGTCTGCCTTCATCTTGAGGGCTGGACTAGATGACCTTTAAAGATCCCTTCCAACCCAAACCACTCTATGATTCCAGGATCTTATCTGCCAATGGCTTTGCAGGTAGCCACGAGAAAGGCCCACAAAGCATCTTGCTGGTGGCCTGCAAGGGACACCAAGAAGGTCCTGCTGGGACGTGGGGACCCCACGCTGTGGTGGGCAGCTCTGGGGATATTTTTCAGGCAGCAACAGGTAACCCTTTGTCCTGTTGCTGTCACGTTGTGGCTGCCGCGTTGTGCTGTACCTGTTCCCTGGAAGGATCACCTGTATTGGGCAGCTCCAGGCGTTGCACAGTTTAGTCCATTATTTGAGGTTAAAGCTACTGCGGTGCCTCAGTAGAGCAGCCCCAGCATGGGCTCTGATGTGCTTCAGGACGCTCACAGGTGGCAAAATTCATTTTTTTCATCAACAGCACATGATCCAACCTTTTCATCCACACCTTTTGGTCCCCACGGGCAGACCTTCTACAGGAGAAAAAAGATACACTTTCTGCCCAACCTGTGCAAGTGCAGGGGGACCACGTCGCACCCATCCCACTCCCTTGGTTTCTGCCTCTGCCCCGCCACTGCCATTGTTCCCTGTGCCATGGGACAGCCTGCGAACAGCCCTTTCCTTCAAAACCTGCCCTAGGGATTTGAACCTGCAGCATCTTTTGGGGTAGCGAGAGGAGCAGTGCTCAGGACTTCTGGCTGGCCAAGGGCAAAACACAAGCCTGCCTGTGGGAAAGCGTGCCTCGCTGCCTCGCACGGCAGGGTTTCTGTAGCAGAGATCCCAGCTTTTGGGCCACATCATAGCACTCAAGGGAACAGCACTAAACAGTGCAACTACAGAACTCACCCCCACAAAAAAAAAACCACTAAATAAAACTGGGAGGGAAGAGAGAGCTATGTGGGCAAAGAGCATTTTGCTGATTTTCATCTCTGCTTTCCACGATGCGTTAATTTTTTCCAGATGTGGTGCTTTCTGATAGAAAAGCAACTGTGTTATTGTGCTCTTTATTATTACTAACAACTTTCAGCTTTCTTATTACATCAGTAGGACACTTCCCTGGTCAGGGTTGCTGTTCTTCTAATGAACACGGCTCATTTGTCTCCCTCCCTCCCTCCCCGCTCTGCTTTTTCTCTGCTTGCTCTTTGGGTAGTAATTTGATGTGTTGAGCTCTCACCACCTCCACTGCCCCCAGGGCTGAAGTTCTGACGATGCTAAACAATTAAAATGCAATGCAATTACAGGCAGTACAGAACAGCAGAGAATAAGCCGGCAAAAATTCAGCCGTGCATAACACTGCAGAGACTATGTGGCTGTCAGTCTCCGACTCCAGGAGATAATTTGGTTTTTTCTAAGAAGCAATAATTGAGCCTTTCGCATGTGCCACGGTTATGAACTAGTCAAAAGCCTGTTTGCTGTGCACCCAGGAGCACCAGATGGATTGGATAGTCCCTGCAGCTCTTCAGGGGCTGCCAGCTTTACACTTCAAGCCTTTTCTTGCTCCTGTACTTGTAAGTTATTCTTTTGACAGCTTTTATGCATACGAGCGCCTTGTCTGAATTTAGCTGGTGAAGTGAGGGAGGAAGGGTGAGGGAGAGCATGCCAAACGAAACCCACGTAGCCGGGGGGAGTTCAGAGCCAGAGCTGAACTCTGCCGCTTGCATCCACCCCAAGAAAAACCCATGGGAGAGACAAAACCATCTCCGACCTTCAGCCCCCAAATTACAGTAAGTGCTGTTTGCTGCGGGTCAGGACGCGGCCGCAGGTGCCCCACGCCAGCCAGTCTGATCACACTCGGCTGCTTCAAGTCCTATTTTCATGAACCCCATGCATACCTTTCCAAGGAAGACTTGGTACCATGGAGCTCAGCAAAGAGCTGCTACTATCAAAAAAATAATTGGAGGGAGAGTTTTCACCTGGGGTTTAAGGGCTTATGGCCGTGAAGCACACACCTGATGCAAAGGCCAGAGAGGAGCTGGTAGCAGGTACCTGCAGCCGCTCTGCACAGAGAGTGCTGAGGGCCAGGCCTGCTTGGCCTTGCAGGTCAAATCCCAACACCGGGCTACAGAAAACTCTAAATGCTCCCCATCCTGCTTAGCAGAGCTCCTGCTCACCGCACTGGGGCAAAGAGGTGGGATCAGGAGGGAAAGCACCTCCCGGGTACAAACCCCACGTGGCTGCCCAGGGCAGCTCCTGTGCCCCAGACTTGCCGGCCTCGCTTCCCACACCCTTCCCGGGTCCCTCCCGCTCCTCCCAAAACCCGTGGGCATTCACTGCAGACACGGACAGCAGTGACAATCCTACTGCACCACAGTCATTTAATCTCTATTCAGCGCTCTGCGTGAGGGCCCTGGCCTGGACCTCCAGGAGCTGGAGATAAAATGGGACCTGGATGTGAACCAGGCCACACTTTGGTGCTGATTAAGCCGGGTGCTTTACGAGCCACGGGAAGCTCTTGTGCCATAGCGTGCTTGGCCAAGGGGCTAGGAGAGATGCTGGGATGCTCGTTCACACCACAGGGGAGCTGGCCCTGAGGCACATGCGTCCCCCATCATTTCCTTCAGGTGCCACCACTGTGTGATCACCAGGGAAATTTGGCCCCCTGCATGGTCTTCCCCCCCTCCCTCCCTCCAGGTGGGCTTCTAATTGCTGGGGCTGCTTTGCACCCTCCCCCCATGACGATAAGTGCTGCTGTTTGCGAAGGACGGAGGCTTTGGGGCGTCTTCCATCCTCCAAAAACCTCGACGTGCTCAGGTCCCCGCTCCGTTGCCCAGGCTTGGCTGCTAGCTTAGGAGCAGGAAGGCTGAGCTGGCGGGGGGGCTGGGCAGTATCTGAGGACATCTCAGTCCCCGGTGCGCAGCCACGGCGCGTCTCGTTGAGGAACTACCGCAGCCGAGGGGGAAAATTGTTTCTAACTTCTACCAGTGTTTCTTCTCTTTTTGAGAGGTGCTGCCTTCGGCTGCTCCCTCGGGCGGTCTGCTTTTGCCATCTTCTGAAAATCCGTGGTGTTACAGGGTGGAAGGCACCTGCGGGGCTCTGGGCTGCACCCGCTGCAGCCATGAAAGCATCTGCGTACTGAGAAGAGCTGTTTGTGACGGGCACCACCTGACCCTCTCCACACAGCCACCGTTGAGCTCCGTACCTAAGAAAAATACAGTTTAAAGCTCCATTTTAAACTCACTGTCGAAGTTTGGAGCCTGACTCTCTGCTTGCTGTGCCCAGCCTCGAAACCTGTAGAAGATGCGATCTGGAATCACGCTTGCCCCCTTCAAACGGTTTCTCAAACCTCATCATTTTTTAAACGTCTCTTAAAAAGCGTTTTAGCAGTTCTTTGCAACTTTGCTGTCCTGAAGCAGTAGCGTGTGCAGGAGCACTACACGGCGAAGGTGGTGGATTTCTCTCCCCAGGGTGGAGTGATGTGGAAGGAGCAGCAGACACAGGAGCCGGGCAGGCCCGGAGGGGTTCAGTCTCCTGCTTGGGGGCTTGGCAGCAAAGGTAAGGGATGGCTTTTGATGAATGAATGGTGCAAGTATGCCGGATCTCTGGTCTGAGCTTTCAAAGTTTCACAGAAACAATTTTCCTGTGCCTACAGTTCCCCGACGGTGCGAGCTGTTCGGGGATCGTGCTGTTGGTGGGGTGTGCGCCGTATACTGTTTGGAGGATGCAGGAACTTGCACTGAAGTCATTCCCTTGCCATTTGTAGGCTGGAAAACACAGCTCTGCCCTTCTCTGGGTGGCTTTGCTCACCACTGGCTATCTCGACACAGCAGGACTGGGTCAGGCGTGGTGATGCTTTGTCCACAGGCTCAGCTTCCCATCCCCACACAGGTCATAAACTAAACCCAAAGAACAAGGAGGAGAAAACCTGACATCAAAAAAGTCAATGGGGTTGCTGTGTCCTTGGGGCAAACGTATGTGTATTTATGTACCCAAGCATCCTCTGGTAGAATAAAATTAAAGCACGTGGCTCTGTATATTTTCTTGAACTATACCAGGTGACCTGATAATATCATAGCCCTCTCTGAGGGACAGAAGGACAGATACCATTGCAAGACAGAGGTGTGATTTGGAAAGAGGAGAGAAGGATCTTTGTTTTCTTGCACTCGCAAGAAAATTGTTTGAGAAACTGCAGCTTTCAGAGGCTTGCCTTAGATTGCAGAATGAAGGTGACTTCTAGATCCAGAAATATTTGATTAAAAATATTCCAGACTTTTTTTTTTTTTTTTCCCCATTAAATGACGGCACCTAACCAGCTGGTTTACTGTGCCAGTTTTAGGAACACGATCATTAGGATTCAGCTGCATTGCAAAGGCAATGCACTAACATAAGCTGAGCCTCAGTCATTAGGCACATATGGTTTTTATTTTCCATAGCTGGGTCTGACATATAAAATTAGTTATTTTGCCCATGTGTGTTGGAAACAGCAGGAATTAGTGCAGAGTATAAACAGCATACCTGATGGAGCAAAATAAGGAAAAGTTAATGGACATAATTACTGGAGCAAGTGTTCCAGGTATTCAAGGTGGCGTTCAGGGAAGAAGAAACCCTAACTATTATGGATAAAATAATTTCTTGGCTTTCAGAGATCCCTTTCAAATGGAGCACACTAATATTTAGAGTCTGTCTTTTCTAATTGAAAATGAGTAACGTTATCCCCAAGTTACTGAGTGAAAAAAAAATGAGAGCGAAAGAGCATCACGTTGCCAAGGCATGGCGTGCGTCTGCGGTGGGGATGGGGACAGCAGCTCACCAAGGCTCACATAGGCCCTGCTCCTGCTTCGCTCTGCAGGTTTAATGCCCAGGAAAACACATTTCAGGCCTAAAGTCCTGCAAGTGAAACAGATATCAAGGGAAGTTACAGCTGCTGGTCATCTTTTTAGAGGATAATACTGGGATAATGTTAACTGCTCTCCTTTTATTTTTAGTTTTTCCTCTCCAAACTGTTCACCCGTCCGTGGTGTTTGCAGCTCACCTGATGCCATTTGCCAGCAGCTGCCTTACTAGAAATGTTTGGCAGACAAACTTGTTGCATTATCCTCCCAAACTGCCTCTTACCACCTCTGAGCATCACTGCTCCATTTGCTGGGGCAACAGCCAGTATGAAATGAGACCAACACCACAAAGCTCCTGTGCCATTTGCATTCATCTCCCGTATTAATTAAAATTGGTCTATTTTCAATTAAGCTAACTTGCAATTTCCAGCACGCCATAACAAAGTGCCAAAGAAACAGTGAAACATCCTGGTGCAAATCCTCCCTCTCCTTCAAGAGAGCTAATACGAAGCGGTCTCTGACCACCTCTGTGCGCTTGCATGGGAAAAAACAGGTCCTCACTGGCATCTGATAGCAATGCCCCAGCCCCCCCCCCCAGTGTGTGAGCCTACAGCATGGCAGGTGTGAGCTCTCAGTCAGGTTAATTTTCTTAATTATGTATGTTGTGTTAAGCAATTCTCTGAAGTGGCACAAAATACCAGATACCTAACTAGGAAAACTAACCTCAGTCACTTCATACAAATAAAAAGGTTACTGGGACGTGAGGCAATCCTGGTCTGGCTTAGCTGGAAAACCTGGAACTGCCTTCCCTACTAAAACCAGCACGGAGCCAAAGAGGTGCCATGGGGAGAGTGTGGGTCCCACAGGGCAGGAGGCTGCTCTACATACATGGGTCGAGCTGCTGGTATTTTTGGTGCTGCGCGGGTTCTGATGCAAAGCTTGGTGGGGCATTGCCTTTGCTTCTGCAAATGGGCGGGAGGTGTTAGAAACAGGAGAATCTTAAGCAAGCCACCGAAGGCTGGGGTATGTTCCTTTTGTTTATTCTAACCTATTGTCCTTTAACGTTAAGCCATCTCAGACAAACTAGGATGGGTTGTGATGGTCTGGGTTAAAAGGATACTGTGCCTACCTGCCCCTTTCTGCCTCCTTTTCTCCTCAAAGGAAAGTTGTCTTATCGCTGTCTCGGTCCTGCCGTGTTAGCGGTTCCTCTGTCCAGCCTCCGAATCACACCGCACAGGATTTGTGTTCGGCAACCTCTTCTTTTATACGAGCAAGCCACAAAACCAGCCACCCTCCGTTTTCCAGCGGACGGCGGGGAGGGAAGACATAGCACCGCACTGGTTTTATCACGGACCAAACTAGCTGCCAGCAAGGCTTCCCACGGCATGCGTGGCAAGGCACAGGCGCCAGTACTGGCCCCGAAGCCAGCACAGCAGGGGAGCTCGGATCATTAGGAAACCTGAGTCAGCTTAATTTTGTGCTGTGGAAAATGAACATGAACTTCTCTTGCAGAGGGAGCGGTGCACCAAAGCAGCTCAGTGTCCGGGCATATCCGCACCCGGGCGGGGAGGACTGGGCTCACGTGGGAGCCCAGCAGCACAGTAGTAAGCGAAAGCTGGTTTGGCAAGCTAATGCCTTTTAATAATGCATTTTAATACCTGGATAGGAAGGTAATGTTCTTTGTAAGAGCATCGCTTCTGGTTACGTTGGGGTCTCTTTTCTGTACCAGACTCCCCAGGCAGATTTCTAGACGCTCAACAAACCAACAATTTCTTGCCTTCGTTTCAGCGCACTGCAGGGAACGACAGCTGGTGCTCCGACTTCAACCAGCATCGCTTCCTGCTACCTGCTGTACGGCCTTCCCGAAATGCCTTCGAGGCATGGCATGGCAGCTGAACTGCTTCAACATCTCACATCCCTCTTGCTTTATTACTTTCTGAGATCTTAAAAAAGACAACTAACAAACTTTGCCTTTTGGTATGCTCAGCCCATGCTGCCAGGCGGTATTTCGTCTTTGCCGGCAGACACCACCAGGAGGTCGACAGCCATCACTGTACCGACGCTCTGTCGGGTCGTGCGGGGCTGTAAAAACAGCGCCCTTGGGTTTGGCCGTAGGCGGCAGGTGTTGCAGCAGGTGGATTCAGGTTTTCCCAGCCTGTCAGCTGCTCCGGCAGGGCACTAGAAGAGACTCTGCCATATGAACGATGGGGATGCCCAGCACACGCTCTCTCGTTGTGAGAAACATCAACAGGGAGTTTCGTCAGCCTTTGCAAAAGCAGCACAACCCTCCCTGGTTTGCCACCCCAACGCTGGTGTGATGCCGGGGTGCGAAGAGCAAGCGCGGTCTCCAGCAGGCAGCACAAAGTGGTGAGGACCAGCGAGCAGCCCAGCCCAGCCCGCTGATGAACACTCAGGCGACAGCAGATGATTTCCCAGGCCTGGTTTCTGTGCCGAGCTGCCATACCTGAGCTGGCTCCGAAATGCGAAAGGCTCTGGCCGTGCTGGGGTGCTGTGCCGGCGGTGCGCTGCAAAGCCAGGCGATGAGCCTGGGAGCTGCTACGCCAGCACGGCTGCTCTGCTGCCGGTCGTGCTCCTGGGGAGGAAGATGCTGGCTGTAACTTTGTATGCAAAATGAAACTTCTGTGCGTTTTTTCCTCATCCAAATTCACTTGCATCAAGGCCTCAAGTTTAGGCAGCACAGCTGTGAAGGAATGAAAAGTTTCTTCTAACGCGATGTACAACAAAACTCGAGTGTTAGTGCGTTTCGCGGTGGGCTATTTATTTGCAAGCAGGTCCATTGCTTTGGGTCTACAATCAAAAATAACACCAGTAGCCTGAATGTGCTCTCTTAAGTGATCTCTCCAGGCCCGCTTATAAAGAAAGGAAAAAAAGAAGGAAAGAAAAAAAGTATCATTCCCGCTGGAAGAAATATCCATCCCCTGTCTTTACCCAGGACTTCAGCTGGTTCCTGAGCTGCACGTCAGCTCTTGGAGCACAAGGGCCTCCAGCCCCGCAGGCAGAGCCCTCGCTCCGCACCTCCACCTTCTGTGAAAAAAAGCTCATACCTGCCTGAAAAATACTACTGAAGCAGGATGGAGATGTTACCTTTTCAGGTCATTTATTCAGCAGATGTGGTGGAGGGGAGGGAGTGCTTTGAATTTGCTTTGAGTTAGTTCTGGATATGAACACCAGGGCAAAAAGGCTTGTCAAGAGGTCTCAGTTTTTTCCGGAGGGATTTGACGTCTTGATGTGGGAGAAGGGAAACAGCCCAAAGCATTAATGAAGTTCAGCCCTGGGGCAGAGATGGAGGGAGCAGACATGATTATAAGAGCTGAACAACCTTAACTGAGAATTGCAACCAGGCATGCTGAGCTTTTTTTGTACGCAAAGAAACCATTTCTGTTCCCTAACAGCCATTTATAAACCTACTGCCGTGCAGATAATCTTCCCAAAGACAACTGGGCTTGACTAAAACATTACATCCATCCATTTTACCACAGTTACCTCATAACACAGATGTGAAATGAGCTAGGTAACAGCTATTTGTATTCGCAATAACACGCCAACCAAAACCATAATGCTTTCAGCTTTTGTTCTCCTTCCCTAAGGTAGTTTGGTGTCTTGTTTCCATCCCACTGTTTGTTGGTGGGGTTTTTTCCTTATGACATTTCCCCTGGGAGATGCTCTAGGGAGTAGCTCTCAACCTGCATTTCACACCACAGCTGTCTCATGGGTGTGATTCCCCCCGACCCCCCCCCAGCTGGAGTGTTTGCTAGGCTCTTGCTTGAAAAGGAAAACTTTTTTTTTTTTTTTTTGCCATTTTCTGAAAACAGGATGGTTACTGAGAAGGGAATATTTACAATTTCTTTTTTTTTTTTTTTTTTCCCAGCTATATTGCCTGCTTGAGCAACCAGTGTGAACAGAGAGCATTTAGATGCCAAGAGCCACACAAACCTGTACGCACTTTTGGGAGCGTCGTGCGAGGGCCACAGCAGGAGTTTGCCAGGTAGAACAGCTCTGAAGAGGCAGCCGCTTCCCCCCTCTCTGAACATGTGGGCTGCCCTGAGGGGGTCATTGGGGTGGGACTGGGAATGTGTCCCCGCTTGGCTGCTGGCCCCACCTGTCCGGGTGACTTCTGTTCACATCGGCTTTACGTTTGGTTTAACAGGTTGGGCAAAGGCCCATTTGCATGACAGGCTGCTGCTGGAGCAGGTGTAAAACAAGCAAACAAAATCGAAGCAGTGGTTTGGATTAAACTTCCGTGAGATCTGTCGGAAGATGTAAACATATAACTTACCAAATATACAACCTGTGAAATCCATAAACCGCAGTAGAGGACGAAATAATTCCTATCCTAAAAATGCCTATTAAAAAGTTGCTTCGCAGGAGAAAGCAGTGCTTTTTGTATAGGACAACTTGCAACAAACCTTTGTCTTTTAATCCAAATAGAGTAGAAATGTCAGTGTAACGATGCAACCATCTTTCACTTTTGTTTCTCCCCAGGCAGAAGGAAATTTGGCATTCTGATTGCAAATGCCCTTTAGGTCAACCCTGGGCGCACCGCATCCAGCAGCAGTGGGTGGGTAACGGTGCCTCAAGTCCATGCCGGTTTATTTTTCCCTGAGGATTCCATCCCCAGAAACCGAAAACCCCACTGATGAAGTAGAAGAATTTTTCAAGGAGAAATGCAAGACGCGAAGCCCCTGTGCAGGGCTCCCACGCGGGGAAGGATATTTCAGCAGCGACAGCCCCGGAGCTGTGAAGCGCGGCGGCCAGCTGGCAGATGGAGATGTTCGCAAGCAGTGAAACCAGAGCTTGGGAAACGTGTAGGTCTCACTTAGCCCTGCAGGCAATTAGAGAAAAGACCCGTGCTTTCAGCACGATGCTTTCTTCCAAAAATATGGACGGGTAGATGCCATTGGCTCTCGCCGATGAAGTGCTGTGTACCTCCCTGTGACTGACGGGGACGCTCGCTGCCAGCCCACGTCAGCACCCTGGGACTGGGAGCTGCTGCCGGCTCCTCGTTCCCTCCGGAGACAATTTGCTTGTTCAGTGGGAAAGGTAGATGGCGATGGTGACGAAGATGACGGCGATGGTAATGATCATGGTGATGGCGCACTCCCCGATGGGTTGCTTAAGGTCTTCGCTCCGCTAATTAAAGTTCCCTCTGTTGAACTCAACAGTTTATACCACTACGTTCTTGCGATTGCCCTTAAGCTTACAGGCTTTTTAGAAGGGAGCTGGCAGTGCTAGTCTTGAGGTAAGGCTTTGGCTTGTGGAAGGGCTCGTGCTTTCTAAACATGCAGATTTTAGTTTGGTAGCCAAAAAAACCCAAACTACCAAAACCCAAAAATGAAACCCTTCCTTAACCCTCCTTCTGAATACTTATTAGTCTGTTGCTGAAAACTCTTATGAGCCTGGTTTAACTTCAACCCTAGTGAATAGCAATTAAAATGAAATCAAAGGGTTTCTTCCCCCCCCCCCCCCCCCCCCATAACTGGTGAAAAACTAACAATTTAGATCCTTATTTCAAGTCTCTGAAGCCTTGAAGTTTTCAGCTGTTTGGCTGTTCCTCTGCCCATGTTTCACAACAGGATTGGGACGAGGTTTGCCCTGCTCCTGGGCAAAGGGAACAGCATCTTTCCTTCCTTCCAGGGCTCTGCTCCGCCATGAAAAAGGGCATGGATCGAGAGGTGACACAGTGAAAAAAGTGAAATTGAAGTGAAATTAAAATTTGGTTTACCTTCTCACCAGTCTGCCACCAGACCTGTGTTTGGAGGGATCGGCAGGGGCTCCTGAGAGTGGCGGTGACCTCGTCCCAGCCCTGCAGGATGCGGGGATGCTCCTCATGCCCTGATCCCATGGGCACTCTTGGGTCTGGGGACGATGGTGGAAATTCATCTAGCGCTGCGGAGAGCCTAAGGATATTTTCAGCTCATGCTCTACATGAGGATAGTTTCTTACAAATGTCTTTGTTAGTACTACCATTGCTTTTATTGGCAAAATATTGAGTGTTTAAGGATGGGTGGAGATGAGTCTCCCATTTTCCCCAGTCCTGTGTCTGGGAGTTGAATCAAAGGCTCATTTTGGTTGTCGTATTTGCATCCTTCGCTTCTCATGCTCAGTGCCTGGAGACTGGTATGAGGTAATTATTAATATATTAAATATATATATTTGGAATTGCTCTAGTACCTTAGCATTTTTATATCAAGTGTTAAATCTCCTTTAGGCTTTTTTCTTACCTAAACCTCTGCCCTTTGGAGCCAACATTTTTGGAAAGCAAAAGCTTTTAGGCTGAGATGAAGCACAAGTGGATTTACTAGAGTTTGAAACGTCCCACGCGTTAAAGCAGTGACCCTGTCCATGCGTGCTCCAGGGACAGCTGAGGTTGGCCGAGCAGACTCAGCTCCGCTTGTATTTCAGGGCAGGACTGGATGGCTTTTAGCAGGAGCGTGTTATCGGGGGCGAGGGAGAAGGGAGCACTGAGGAAAAGGGGGGGGGGGGGCAGCTTTTAGTAAGTGGGGCATTTCAAGGTGATCAGGCTTAATCTTCTTCATTGCTGCTAGGTGATCGCAGCAGGGGACTGGGAGACGCTCAACACTTCTTAATTAAAGCCGCTATTGAAAATATTCGTCACTCGGTGGTGGGAGGGAGAGAAACCTCCTGCCCCTTCTATGCACATCACAGGGAAGCTGAAAAGGCCACATACCTGTTTTATCTCCTCCCATGGGGGCCAGCTTTGAAGCAAGGTGTAACACCTCTGAAACACCCCCTCCCTTACCATTTCAGGGAGGAAGAAGTTTGCACCTATTAACTTCCAAAAATAAAAGGTTAATTAAAGCCAACTGCCTAAACTAAGCCCAGATTGAGTTGGCTTGGTCTATTAATCACCTGGAGCTACAGCATCAGGATTTTCACATGATGGCTAAGGTTCAGCAGCATTTTTTTGGCAGGAGAAGACAGCTCAAAGTGAGAAACCCAGGGTTCACTAGCCAGGGGTTGTCACCTCTGTACTCTCCCAAATCAGGGGTACCCTGGGGATCAGAGCAAGCGTCATAAAGTAATTTAAGCAGAGTGAACATAATATAGGGTGTCGTATACCCAAGCAGCCTGCTGTAGGGCTATCACTGATGACAAGAAACTCTACAATGCCATGAGAAAACCCTCTTGCCACCCCAGTTGGGTCGGTGCTGACTCTCTCTTTGACTCACTAGCTTAAATAACCAAAATTATTTCGAGCTGTGTGTAGGCAAATGACTGGACTCCACGAGGCAGCAGAGGTCCAGTGACTAGCCACAGACCATGGCTGGGGTTGTCCACAGGGGGCCTTCCCACCTACAAGTTAGTTTTGCTACCAGGGGCACCCAAGCGAAAGAAGGCTGCATCAGCCTTGCTGCTGCCGGGGATGTGCCGGGAGTTATCGATGGGAGGGAGAGTGACACCCAGCTCCCCACACGGTTTGGGACTGGGGGCATCCCCAACGCAACCCCAATGCAGACCAGTCCCTCTAAATCCACAGGAGACATGCAGGGAGATAGGCAAGAATTGCCAAAAGCAGCCCCCAGAAGATGACATTATTGACTAATAATAATTTGTACTAGTCTCACTGAGGATTGCATTTCACTTCATGCATTAAAAACGTGCCTTTGCTTGACTATAGCAATGGTTGTGACTTCAGAATGTTTCCTGAAATCTTCACAGGGAAGTGCTGGTAGATGGTCTATTAGAGAAATATATTTTAAGACTGTTCAAAAAGTAAGTAAAAATGTTTTTTTTACCCCCCCCCCCTTATGGTAGGCAATAGTGGGTGGTTTGTTCTGCAGGACAAACTTGTCTCTGATTTTCTTCTCTCCATTTTTTCTGATTCTCCAACAGGGGTTTAAAATTCTTCTGCAGAGTCTGCATGGGCTTGAAAACTGAGCAAGTGTCCTGGTTTCAGCTGGGCTAGAGTTAATTGTCTTCCTAGTAGCTGGCATAGTGCTGTGTTTTGGGTTCAGTATGAGAAGAATGTTGATAACACTGATGTTTTCAGTTGTTGATCAGTAGCGTTTAGACTAAAGTCAAGGATTTTTCTGCTTCTCATGCCCAGCCAGCGAAAAAGCTGGAGGGGCACAAGAAGTTGGCACAGGACACAGCCAGGGCACCTGATCCAAACTGGCCAAAGGGGTATTCCATACCATGGGATGTCAAGCCCAGTATATAAACTGGGGGGGAAGTGGGGGCGGGGGATCGCCGCTTGGAGACTAACTGGGTGGTGAGCAATTGCCCTGCGCATCATTTGTACATTCCAATCCTTTTATCAGTACTGTTGTCATTTTATTAGTGTTATCATTATCATTATTAGTTTCCTCTTTTCTGTTCTATTAAACCGTTCTTATCTCACGATGACCCACGGGAAGGGTGATTTTTTACTTATTTTCCCAATTTTCTCCCCCACCCCACTGGATGGGGGGGAGTGAGTGAGCGGCTGCGTGGTGCTTAGTTGCTGGCTGGGGTTAAACCACGACAGCAAGATTTGTAGCTTGCACCAAATCTGAGACAACATCTATGAGTGTACTTGCAGGGAAATATGTGTATAAGGCTTTTCAGGCGGTTACCAAAAGGGTATTATTTTTCCGTATAGCCTACGTTGCTTTTTTATACTCAAGGCCTAACACTTGGAAAACTCATCTTTGTAAATTGCTTTCTGTGAAGGCAGGTATCATATAGTGTTTTATACAGCATTGAGCAAAAATAATCTTTAAGGATTGGGTCACTATGGTAACCACTTCTTATCTCAGAATCAAAAAGTGGTTATGATTGTAATTAAAAAATGTATGCTTTCTACCAAGAATTATTCTGAATTATAATTCATTTCCTGTCACATACCGGAGTTATTTTTATTGCCCCCAAAGGCATAAGCATTTGTTATAATTCAGCAATGCAACACTTCATAGAGAGAGACTATAACCTGCTTTGAATATACTGTCAAAAATTGTGGTCGATGACTTCAACCTCTTAAATACTTCAACAGACTCCAGCGAAACACCAGGAATGCTTTTTATTCGTACAGAGAGGAAAGCATAAGATAAACAAGGCCTCCTGAAAGCTCGTGCTTCATCACGACTAGCTGCATATCCCAAGCCCAGTGATGCGCAGAGAGGGGTCCGGGTTTGCTGCTGTAAGCAGGTGGGTTGGCCACAAATTCAGATTTTCCTTCTGCTTAAGCAAAAGTTTTATTTTTTAAAAAACAAAAACAAACAACAACAAAACCTCACCGCTTTTCTTCCTTGGGCACTTGTGCCCATCACTTCTGTTCCCAGGACCGTGTTCATGCCTGGAAACCTTGGCAGACCGCTGGGACGTGGCAGGCGTTGGCAGGTAAATCACTGTGGCTTCCCTTAAAAGCTATAACATAAGTAACAGGAGCGTAATGCTCCACGTGGCCCCAGTCAAGCCGGTGGCAAAGCTGGTTTTCAATTCAAGGGGAACAAACCCAGGCTTGCAAGTAGGCGAGCTGCTCCAGCTGGCTCCGATGGGGGTTGTCCACAGGTGGCTTCAGGGAGGAGAGAAACCCTTGCTGTTAATTGGAACCATTTCCAAGGGGGTAATAGCAGGGTGTCCCCATCCCCTCCTCCCTGGTCTGGGTCTGTACCAGGCCAGGAGACTTTCAGTGGGATTTTTGGCACTCACCCCGATATTTCACTTTTTTGGGGGCTGCAGCCTATTTGTTCTTTGGCTAACGCATTATGGAGCAAATATCCGCCTATGTTTTATGTAAATAGTAATAGAATTGTTTGCCTAAACGTTTCTTTTTTCCACTCTTCCCAAGAGGGAGGCAGAACAAATGTTTATTTTCCTAAAAACCTGTAACTTTCAACGTTAATTTTTTTTTTGGCTCATTTCTCCATAATATAGTTGTGAATCCCCGCGGACTCATGAGCATTTTCTCCTGGAAGTGGATTTACTGCTCAGTGGCCGCAGTTATTCCAGCAGGACACCGTGGAAAGCCTTTTTGGTGCCTAAAATGAGGATTTTGCTCTTCCTGGCCTGGAGGAGCAGAATCCTGTGCTCCGGATGAGCAGTCATGTTAGGTTAATGAGCCGTGGACTAATAATTTTTATTCTTTCGGAACCGTTCCAGCCACCTATCCACCCGAACGGCTCTCAGTGGAGGAGGAATCGTAACTCATCGAGCTGGCTGAAGGCTTTTGGGAAAGGACCCTGTAAAAACCCCAGCCCCCGGTCACCCAGAAGAGCCCAAATACGCCTGCGGAGCCTGAGCACTGCACCCAGGATGGCGCGGCGGCAGCACTGCCCGCGGCGGCGCAGTCCCCGACGCGTTTCGGGGCCGGCACAGGGATGCTCTCAGCACCCAGCTCCAGCCTTCCCTTCACCCAGGCTAACGCCGTGGGCTTTCCAGGTGAACCTCTTGCCACCTAGAGAAGGTAAATACTTAATAATGGCTATAATAAAGTCGAGTGGCAAATGACTTCATTAAGCCTGGAGTAATAATTAGTTTAATCAGCTGAAGCGCACTGCAGAGGTGAGTTAGCTCCAGCATGCCGTGCCGGGGGCAAGCGAGGATGCTGGCAGCAGGAGGGCTCTGCAGACCCCTGCTGTGGTGCTCCCCGGGCACGGAGGACCCGGTGTTGGGGGGTAGCATCAGAGGGGTGCCCTCGGGGTGGGTTTCCTGACTCTGCAGCTTGCCCCAGCCCAACTCGGGGACAGGAATAAGTGCAAGGCAGCTCCTGAAGCAGGGGAACTAAACCCTCCGGCCTTGAGGCATGCCCGCGGCTTCGCCCTGGGCATCCGTCCCTCGGCTTCACCAGGGTGCAGCAGTAATTTGGCCTTTCCCCTGCGGGCTTTTCCCAGAGCATCCCCAGGGGTTTCTCTGTTCTTTGGCAGTTCAAGCTAATGGTTCGGTCCCCCAAACGCACGCTGGTGCCTGCTTTTTTTTTCCTCTCTTCAGTTTTTGGAGTATCTGGCAATTCCCCTTTTTTTTGAGCTGCTGGGAAAGAGTCACAGCTGAGCTGCAATTCAAGCTATCGGAAAATGTCCTGTTCCCCCCTGAGTGCAAGTGGGTTTTGCACTCGTGATGGTTTTAATGTCAAGCAGTGTCTTCAAGTGTGGTCTGGTTCGCAGAGGTTGGATCTCCTGCACTGCCATGTGTTGTTAGCCTCCTCCGCCGCCCTCATCTATTTCACAATGGCAGTTGCTTGCTGGCGTAGCCCTACCCTTAGATACAAGAAACAAGCTTGTCTGTGTTGAGACTAAAGACTACATTTTTGGTTTTCAACGTAGGGTGTCTGCAGTGTGAAATCCTGCTTACCACCAAGGACGTGCATCGTAGTCCAAGCCAGCGGGGACTACAACTCCTCCCTTGACGAGCTGCTCTGCGAACAGTGGAGCCGAGACATGCTGCAACGAGCAGGACAAATCAGTGCCTTAGTGCTGCAGCCTCAAAACAGAGCAAAGGATGATGAAGCTCTTTGCCCTGCCCAGGTACTGGGAACCGACCTCCTCCTCCCTGCTCTCCCAGCAGGGCTCGGGGTCAGAAACGCAAGAGCCCATCAGAGAGGTTTTCGGGGGCAGGGGGACTGCTGTCTAGCACCATGGCTTCAGCAGTCCTCACGCTGAGCTCTGAGGAGCCCTTGGAAATGAGAATTACTTGAGACTGCAGAGGCTACAGCAGTCAGAGTGATGCTAAGCCTGGAGCAGCCTACTTCAGTTTGAAGTACATTAGCACGCCCAGTACTGGAGAGCAGAAACCAGCACGACACACCCTCACGTTGTGCACTGAGAAACAAATCCTGCCGTCTGAGCTGGCTACCGGGATGAGGCAGTCCTCTATCTACTTCCTCGGTCTGAATTCGTTTCCTCATCCTCTGGAAAGAGTAGGGCATGATGGTCCTTGCCGATGGGGCAACAGAAAGAAGGAAACAAAAGGGATTTGCTCGCAAGACAGAAACAGCACCTTGCCAAGGGAGGACCAGCTCAAGGGGCTGGGGCTTCACGCTGCCTTCGCTTCTCAAAGCGACATCCTGCTGTGCCGTGACTTTTTGGAGACTTCTAGGTGTGCCAGTGGGCTGGTTAATGGGGTTGGGGGAAAGGAAAACCAGGCCAAAAGAGGTGATCAGGAGAGCCAAGTAATGAAGTGCAACATCAGCAAGGTCCCTGCCTCCTAGCAAAGGTCCTTCAACCAGACATACTCATGGGTGAGAAAGGAGGTGTGGATGTGTTGGTTGATGATGCCTTCAACAGATGGTGCATGTGAACAGATTATTTGCGCTGAAAGGTGAGTACTTGAACAATCAGAACAGCCACCTACAGTTTCCCTGGGCAGGTTTAGTCTTCCATCCCTTTAAAGCCACCCCATGAACCAAATGAGGCAGAGATCCTGGGAGGCAAAGAAGGTGTCAGGTACCGTACGCGCTGGAAGTGACTGAGCTGCACTGCAGTACCAGCTGCGAAGCTGCATCCTCCCTTCTGGCTCCAACACAGACAGTATTCTGCTCATGCATGGGGGGGGGGGGGGGGGGGGGGGGGGAAATCCCAGCAGCTTTTCAAAAAGAAAAGCCAAATTTATTAAGTTGCAATTCCTTCACCCTGGCTTTCCAAGGCGAGTTTGGATCCAGACACCCCAAGGATGCACTCAAGATCTCCAAGCATGCAGCCCCACAGGCAGGCACGGGGCCAGCAGGTCTCACTGCAGGTGCCCATCTCCCATTACCAATTTTCTACATGAGCCTGAGGGTGGAGGTGGCACAGGTGAGGGGATGCTCATGTAGATTGGGGGCTTCCCTGTTGCACCTCCCCGCTGCTCCTGCCATTTGAGCTGCCGCGCCAGTCTGTGGGGACCCCAGGCTGGGAGGCTCCATTTTTTAATTTTTTCCTTCCCCCCGCCACCCCACTCCAGAGGATCATGAATGTGAAAGAAGAAGATTTTCTGGAGCTCAGTCCAACGTGCACAGAAAATAATAATTACATTGCCGATAGCAGGGGTTTTCTGTGCTGCAGCCTCGTGGCTCGCTGGGACACCGGGAAGGCTGCTGCGTCTCCAGTAAGTGAATCGGACACCTGAGATACTGGCTGCTGCACTCCGCCGTCCTACAGGTAGGGGTAATTCTTTAAACATCTCAAGTGCAAACCGGGCACTGATTATCTAGGCTTGAAAGTGGGATAAGGATGAAAAGAAACTCCTCAAGAACTACTTTTGAGGAAGACAGAAGAGTGTAAGGAGGGATTTGTATGCGCTGCCTAACATCCTGACTTGTATGGGGCAGAGCAAGAGGGATGAGTGGGAAAGAGGCCATGGGGGAGATTTTTCCCCATGAAGCGAGCAAGGCAAGCTCTCTGTCCCCCCGACATCAGGTTGCCTCCCCAAGTTTCCGCTGAGCTTTGGGCAGCAGTGGGCACTGAAGGCTTTTCTCTTTCCCTCATCTGTAAACACCACTCGAGAGGCATTTCAGTGCCATCGTACTCTTGCATTCCTAAAGCAGGTCTTAGCCCCACCTGTGGGTCAGCAACCTAATGTGAGACAACAGAAAGCTTGATGTTACTTCAGGGAGTTTTAGGGACTAAGTAATGTGACTTCAATGGGGGGGGGGGGTGTAATAAAACCACAGTGTGCACCTCTCTTCCCCTTCCTCCTCATCGCTACTTTAGACTTAAAGTAATGAAGAAACTTTTCCCTTGATATCTACTCTAGGTTAAGTGTTTCCTTGCCTCCGTATGTCCAAAACAAAACAAAACACCACCCCCAAAGCAGGACAGCAGTATCAGCAGGGCCGAGCCACGGCTGTACCTCAGCTCCCACTTCCCCAGGCAGCAGGGCAGGAACGTGAAGCAGAGGGCTGCCTTTCAGCGGAGAGGGATGCCTAAGTTTGCAAGCAACTTCTGCAACGCTGAGACGTTGCATGGCAAAACCCATCAAGCTCGTGTAAGGATGCGATTCACTGGCAGGGGCCGGTGGGTTTTGGGTTGGCGGCAGCAGCAGCAGCCGGAGGGACGTGTTTCGGTACCCTCTCTTCTGCCTGCACCCAAAGCCTGTACGCGGTTTCAGCAGTTGCTATATGGGCTTTACAGCCACAGCCCAGATTGCTGCTGCCAGAAAGCCGGGGCTGTGGGCAGCCAGGCACTGTCTTTATGGCTGTGGGCATTAACGCGCCTGTAACTTGCTCATCCTTTTTCAAAGGAAGGGTTTGCACCAGAGATCCTGGATGGATCTTTGGTGGCCTCGTTGCATTTCTTTAGCTGATAAAATTCTCTTATCGGGGAAAGCCAGTACCCTGCAACACTGCAATTTTAATTACATATTCAGGCTGGTTGTTTTAGGGAGCAGTCACAAGCACAGGCCTCTTGCAGCAGCACCTTTTATTCAAAGGTAGATAGTCAAAAGACTCTTCCCACTTTGCAGATGTGCTGTTGCCTTTAATGATGGGAAGCATCACTGTAATCACCTTAGTGATGCTTCTGGTGAGGCTTAGAAAATTTATGGTCTCCTGCTGTCTTCCCCTCTGCCTGAATCTGCTTCCCCCTGCTCTCACCAACACAAGGACCCTCTGCCTCTTTGCTGAACAGATGCAGTGGGAAAGGGTAGAGAAACCCTTCAGGAGTGTTTTACTGGACCAGGAAGAAAAAGCTGGACGTGTTTTGCCATGGGGCTGCAAACGGTGGTCAGAGCAAACCGGAAAATTGGGTGAGTCTCCCATCGCAAGGGCCAAGGCACTGGTGACTGCTGTTGAGCCCGCCTGGCCTCCTGGAGCAGGGAGGGCAGGCACAGGGATGCAGGAGGGCGTACGCAGCTGGGAGTTAGGAAATACAATAATAGTTCCTGTAATATGATAGAAGAAGCGCATCTCGTTCGTGAATGCTGCTGCCACCCTGGCTGCATGCTGGGCTCCCGTTACGTTGAAAACTGCCCTTTTTGTTATCTAGGAGGAAGCAACAGGATGCTGGTGAATGTACCGGTGATCTCTGATGTTTATGTGTCTGTGCTGGTTTTAAGAGGTTTAAAGCTCACTGGGACTATGTTATTTCATCTGGTTGAACCAGGGCAGCTCCCAAAGCACCCAGGCCTTCCTGGAGCAAATCACTGCTCAGACCCACTGCTTGCGAGGACTGGTGCTGTTTAGCATTAGCACCGTGGCGGGGAGGTGGGGGGTGTTTGCCATGGTTGTTTTGACTCAGCAAGTTAGATCGAGAAAGCTTTGAGAGGAATTTCCAGCAGGCGTTACGCCAAATGCCGTGGTGGATGGATTTAGCTCCACTCATCTGCTGTGGTGTGCTCCTGCTATTTGGCCAGGTGACCAGGGTGCTAGAGCACTACAGAGAAAAAGATAAAAAAATTCCATGCTCAGGAGCCAAGATGAACGCGGAAGAAATATCTGAAAAGAAATTTTGCGCCATCTGAGCTACCTGTTTATAAGGTAGTGATGGGCTGATATTGCTGGTTAGCTGGGTACTTGCCAACTTCCAGGCAAGCCATTTCTATAAGTGAATATGAGAATGGTGAAGGCAGGCACTATCATTATACATGGGCTAGAAACCCAGGGATCTGCGGGATCTTTGTACTCATGTCTGAGTGACAACTTGTCAATGCACCAGCAAAGTTTGCATGGAAATGCATTGCAGCGGCTCCGTATTTACTTAACCAACAAGAATCTGCTCTTCGGTTTGAATTCTATTAGCTAAGAAATGAGACTTACAGAGCACCGGACTGCACGCCTGACAGGCTGTGAACATGGGGTTTGTTCACAAAACTTGCTCCCATCATACAGCCGGGTGTAAAGGTGGTCGGGAAAGGACCGGCTGGGCTGACTGTGCCAGCACTGACGATGCTGTGCTGGTCCTCGGTGGCTGTGGAGCCTGTCTTCCACCCCTCTGCGCTTTCCCGAAGCTGAGCACTCATCCTTTGGGTGACGAGAATACCTTTTAGTTAGCTTTTTCTAAATGCTGGAGCATCTGCAAGAGGCTTTCCGTTCCACAGGTCTTCAGCCTTTACATATAGAAAAAAATAAATCCTAAAGCGTATCTTGCAAATGGCTTCAGGAAACTACTTCCCAGCCAGGTTCCCACCTCATGTAAGAAGGAAAATGTGTGCGCCTGGGTTTTTCCCCCCCACCTCTGAAAAAGTGAGTTATATTACTGTTGTTACTGCTGGTTTGTGAACAAGCTTTGGGCAAATGGCCTGCAAACTGCTGAACGTGCCAGAGACCCAAGGCCCCGATTCAGTTGTTCATCCCGCTTTACAAAATAATTTAATATAAAATAATTTAAGCATGGACTTAAGTGTGTTTCTGAATTGGGACTTTGGGGCAAAACCTGCTGGATTCAGTTCATCTTAAGCAGGTATTTATCAGAGCTTAAGCAAAGCCACTGATGTTTTCCTTAAAGTATTTCATAAAAATCCTGTTGGTGATAACTTCAACACCAGCACACAGGCATTTGGGGAAACAAATGATGATCAACCAGCGTTGTGCTGGATGGCTCATAAGGGAGAGGGAGAAAATTGGCTAATTTTGCTATTTTTAAGGCAGTCAGCCATGCCAATGCGAGTGGCAAACAGAGGAGAGCCAGGCGAGAGCCAGCCATGGTGGAGAATGTGATGGCCAGCTATTTATTTCAGAGGAAAATTGGCAGTAAAAGGGATCTGGTCAGCATTAAGCTCTGGCAGTGTTTATTCTAATTTTGTTGAGCTGACTCCTTAATTAAACGGTTGCTTTGCAGGGAGTAGAAGTATTGGCTGTGTGGTAATGAGAGGTGGAGGCTGTCATCCCAATTCACCTCTTTTTTTCTGAATGTTGAGAAAACATTTGCCACCTCTGAGAGGCTCTTCTCCCAAAATCGACCTATCCTTCCCTGGGTGGCTGCAGCAGGAAGAAGGGAGGTCCCCTTCTTCCCACTGTGGCCGCCCGCTGCTGTACCCCAGCTATGGAGGATAATTTTGCCTCTAGTTCTCAAACAGCACCCAGGCATTTGCCTGTTCCTAAGGGACAACTTAATTCCTTTCCTGGACTTATTTTGGGCTATAATGTGGCTATGTTTCAATGCCTCTCATTAATCCCGTATCAAAGGCAAGCATAGTAAGGATGTGGAAAAAGAGCTACAGTTTGCTTTTTCCTTGCTGAAAGTCTTGTTTCCTTCTCCCTGTGCCCAGGGCTTTCTCTGGGTCTCAACCCAGCAGCTCCTCCACCTCACAGTGTTCTTCCAAAAGGATTGATATAAACCTCAGAAGTATGAGAAATATTGTTGTTTGTATCTTTACACTGCTAAGATGCAACGTTGGGTCTACATAACTTAAAAGCAATGTTTTTGGAAAGTCATCTCTATGGTTGGCAGTGCAAATATGACTGATAGGGCAGGACTGGGACTGCCTCCATGGATGAGACTACCAGGGAAAATGGTCAGCTGGAAAACCTTGAAGCTGTCCTCCTTAAAGGCATATAGCAAACTCAGAGTCATCGGCGGCAGCGGAAAGAGCAGGGCTGGTTTCCCGCACAGTTTGGAATTTGCAGGTCCCTGGTGCTCGGTTTCCATCAGCTCACATGGGGCAGTAATGGGAGCCCAAGGATTTTCACGCAAGTCACTCCTCACCGGGGAAAACAACCGTGTCCAGGTGAAACTTCAAGCAACAGGTGCATGCATCTGCCTGCATGCGTGTGATGCACGTGCAGGCAGTGAATTCAGCAGTTTACCCCATCGCCATAGCTGATGCAATTGCTGATGTGTGTAACCGCTGCCTCTTGCTGACGTCTGCATGACAGACTGCGATTTTGGGGAAGGAAAACCAGATTTGCAAGAAGGTCCATGGCAGATCCAAGCCAGTGCTGGAGCCTGGAGTGTGGGATGGTGGGCCAGCAGCGACCTGCGAGTACACAGACAGCACTCGGAGCTGTTCTGGATCTCACATTTGGCTTTTGTCTTAAAATAAATTAAATATCTCTTCATCGCAGCTGGCTCTCTGCCAGGTACGGCTCAGCCGCAATGTTCCCTGGGACGAGCTGTGTGCTTTGTACGTGGCTTGTTTTGTTCAGCAAACCCTAGGCAGGGAAAGAAAAATTGCCGAAGCCTGGAAGAACTGGACCTGTTATTTCTAAGGCTCCTGAGCTAAAGCGTCATCTGCCCTTGGCAGAGTCACCCAGGCTCAGTGGAGGAGATGATTAACTTCTTTAAAACAGGATCTCCTCAGCCCGAGGCTCCACGCTGCTGCGTTACTCTCGGCCAAAACACCTGATGTATTATGTGGCAGGTACCACGTCCAGAAAGATGAATAAAGTACCGTCTCTTTGTTTGCTGTTGACCCCTGCACAGCTGGCTCGGTTTTTTGGTGAGTTTGGAGGGACTTCTGCCCAGGCAGTGCCTACAGCTTATCTGCAGCAGGACGACTGGCTTCAAGCACCCCAAATGCCTTTGGGTCCTTCCCTGCAAGCCGCTGCCTCCCTATTTAAGACTAGCACCGCTGGCCCTTCACCCCACACGTGGCACTGTCTGGCTTAATAGGATTATAACACCATCCCCTGAGGATGGATTCTTATTTTGTCTTGCGGGTTTATAAAGTGCTGTGGACTCTGGTCTTGAGCTGTTGGGGCAACTCAAGGAAAAGAAAAGCTCCTTGCAGTGAGGAGCCCGGTGCTGCTAGTGGGGAAAGTCTTCCCCTCCAGGCCAACCGCGGCCACAGCCCTGCTGCTTCAGCATGCCGTATTTCGTGCCGCTTTTAGGCGGCGCGGTCGGTAATGAGTGCTGTAGTGACTTTGTGTCGGGGGATGACTTTATTGAGACGCTTAATCCTCAGCAGGTGCCGCGCAATATAACACGCAGTTATGTCTTGGAGGTAATAACGCCACATTGATGTTTTACTATGCTGTTAACCCTCGGCAGGATGAGGTATTACAAACATCATTTATCTGCTGTTCCGTTACTGATAACGCGCTTTCTTGCTTGGAGCCATCTTGCCAAAGCCATGATTGATACAATGCAGGAAGCAGCTCGCTTCTCGTGGCCGTCGTGTTTTATATTGCTCTTACTTTTCGTGCTTGTGGTTCCGCCTCTGTTCCAGCTCCGTGGGGTCTCACACCATAAAATGGAGGCTCTGGCTGCAGGGTGCGGCATGGCCTTGCTTTACAGTCGTGCCTTGCTGCTGCATGGATCTCGTAGGGTCTCTTACTTTCATAGCTGTTCCTGCCTCTTTTCTTTGTTAGGCTTAAGGCAGAAAAATGGTAAGAAGGATCATGGCTTTCTGTAAGGATTTACATTTATATTCCATGAAACACTGACATAGTTCCCTGAAAAGTGGGATAAAGACATGTTTAGATCAATTTATGACACATTTCCTGTATTGCAGGTCACCTCTTAATATGGTGCATGTTGCATCTTCTTGATTCTTCCTTGGCCAGTGAAATCAGCGGAGCTTTGACTACATTTTGGTGGAGGACCAGGACCAGGATCGCATGCATTTGGGTAATGACTTGTATGTGCATGAAGTATTTTCCAGATTGATTTTGGGTAATTGGGGAAATTTTCACAGGAATTAGAAGCCACGACAGGGATGTGATCCTGTTTTACAGAATAATTTCTGATTGACTGAAGTATGGAAAATTAACACTGATGAAGACAGTCAAAAATTTAGGGTAGCACCTTTATACTGATTGTGTTATTAGGACACTCAGAGCTTTGTAGCTTATAGAGATCGTCTCACACAAAACCTTGATCGCATGTCACTCTTGGGAAGTCACCGCTACGGCTGCAACGCATCCCCTTCCTCAGCACCTGACTTTTGCCTTGCTCCCGGATCTAATATCTCACTTGGGTCCCTTTGTGGCCTGCCAAAGATTTCCCTTAGGTTTTTGTGACTGAGTCGCCCGCAGCTCTTCCGCAAAGACAGCCAGGTGAAGGACTGCAGTCCTGTGCTGAGGCTGGGGTCGCAGGTCTGCCTCCACCACGCAGCTCCTGCCAGGGCTCCTTCCACTCCTCCCGTTCCCTCCTGCCCATCTCACCTGCTTGGCAGCCGCAAGGCTGGATCACCACCTCTGGGCAGGGGTGTATGGATATTTGGATGGCAGCCGATGGCAAAATAGGTGCTAGCATCGCCTGTTTTTAAGGGGGGCTGACCGTACGAACTGCTGTACTGTTCATCACTGCGTTTCTTCTAAGCTGTGGCTATCCCTAAGATTTCCTGGCCACAGCTATCTATCTGTCTTCCTTGACGCTCCACTGCAGCATGTGCCCAAAGCGAGGCCCAGAAATCTCCCGGAGAGGGTCTGGACTCAGGCTTCCCTGAAAGCGATGGGGACTTCCTAAAAACCTCCTGAAAATCCTGCTTTGGAACTATTTCCTGGGCTGCAGCCTATTTATTCCTGAGGCCATTGCCCCCCCGTCCCAGCCCCGGCCACAGGACGTGCACCGGGGGCACTCGGTGGAGCAGAGGGGGTGAGTTGGGGGGGTCCACCGTTCTCCCCCTCCTGCAAAGGAGGGAGTAGGTCACAGCTGATTAATATTAGTGACCTGTCAGAGGGGTTTTCCAGCCAGGTTTTTATCTGATCCCACTGCCTCATCATGAGCAAACTGGAAAACAGATGGCAATTACTCGCAGAGCTAAGGAAGGCTTGGGTGGGAAGGCACCATGCCTTTCCTTCCTGATGCCTCAAGCATGGAAAAAAAAAGTAGTGAATCCTTGTTTACTGGGACAAGGTAGAGCTGACAGCTAGCAAGGGCACCTTGATCCCCGGCTTGTGGCTGAGGAAAGCAGCCACTCAGAAATGGGTTTGAAAAGGTGTTTCCAGGCTCAAAACTTCAAGCTGGATGATGTTGTATTTTCAGGTTTTCAGTAAGTCGCGGTTAAGATATGTAGCACTGGAAGACACTTATGCTGCCTGCACTTAAGCCACTTCCAAAACAGGTTTTGGCTTTGAATGCTCAGGAGTATGTACTGACATATCCGATAGTGATAAAGTTCACAGAGCTGGGGAATCACAGGTGCTTTACTGCCTTTGGGAATACCCCAAGGATGGTTGCATTTGGCGTTAATATCCATCATTTATTTTACTGTCTAGTGACAAATTCTGTCCCCCAGGTGTGGATCCACATCTTTCTTCCAGGGAGATAGAACTGCAGCCTAATTCAACAGAAAGACAGTTTGGCTCTTGGAGCTGGTGGACTCCGCACTGCACGTAAGGGTATATGGGAAGGCATCGACCATCCTGAGGAACAGCTGGTAACCTGCTGTTACGGGGGGCAGAAGAAAACTTCCCTCAGAGGCACCTTGATAGCATCAGGGAAACTGACACAACCTGAAAATACTTAGATTTTATTTTACGGTGGGGATCTCCATACAGCCTGGTTTTTGCGTCACACCGGTTTTCCTCCCTGTACACCTGCGGCAGGGCGTGAGGCCAGACAGACCTTGATGCCTCTCCGTAAGGCTGGGCTTGTGTCGCGGGGATGCGATGCTGCGCCAGGGCTGACGCCACGCTGCCGGCCATGGTGAGCCGCAGCGTCCCCTGCCCCGCGGCACCGCTCAGCCTTGTGCCGAGGGGTCGTTCCCAGGGAGGCCGTGAGGGCTGATACCCACCTGTAATTAATACCACACCATCCGGCCTTCAGATAACCTTCACTAGTTTCAGGGCTTTGCCACTTTCCCTGTTAAAAAATGGGTTTGCTAATGGAAAGCGGGGGTTGCCCTGTGCCGGCAGTATCTGCTGCATGGCAGAGACGGCGTTTGCAAAAGGTCCTAAATCCTGCTGGGAGCAGCTGCCAGAAAATGCCCCACACAGAGCACTGACCAAGCAGAAATGCAATGCTTGTCTCGCACCTGTCTTGCATTAAAAAACTCTTAACGAACTAAAGAGACAATACTATGGTATTTGTCCCTTTTTAAACTATGAGGGGAAGCGATGTGGGTTATCACACGCGATGATGTCCGAGAGCTGAATTACAGAGCTGTCAGCTGTGGGACGCTGAAATGACAGCCCTTTGAAGTGCTGCGAGGCTCTTGTTGGACACTTGTGTCAAAACACTCATTTTAGCCTCAGGAAGACAAATCCACCATGTCTTCCCTTTCTAGGTAATTTAAAGTACTGCGGTTCAGTAGTGGAATCTGTAACAAAATGGCTTTCTTGGAAGTTGTCTGGGCTGTAGGTAAAATCTCCTCCCCTCCCAGCGGCCGGGGCGGGGGGGAAGGAGCGAAACTAAAAGAACCCTTCGCACTGCAATAGCGCTTGCAATTAAGAACAAAACAGAGCAGAAAGCTCTGAAGGTTGACTTTGGGCAGGAAGAAAAGGGCCTCCCCGAGAGCCCCGGGTTTCTGTAGGCACAGCGCGGTGGCTGCTGTCTGCGCGTTACGTCAGAGCATTAATGCCGTTGTTTCGCCCCTGGTATCAACAGAGCCTGCCTGGTAGGTGGGTGGGGTATTGAGATTTATATTGTAGAGAAATTCAGAAAGGCTTCAATCTTCCTCCCCCCCCTAAGGATTTGAAAGTCCACGGGGGACCCCTAATGTTCAGCTGCTGCTGAAGCACACGCTTCAAAGCCAGAGCTGCGCCGCTTCTCCAGCCATCTATGGGTTTGATCATCCGATGGGCTTTTATTACAGGCAATAACACTCCCTTCCCCCTGCCAAGTCATCTTTCTGGGAAGCTCTGAGAGCTTCTTGAAACGTTTGGTAAAACAACATTTCTACAGTCAGAAAACACGCCAGCCGCATCAAACGGGGACGCCCCTGGAGATGCTTTGGGAGACAGAAACCTTTGTGCCACCCGCACAGCATGTAGGATCCCTTCCTGGCCTGAGCCGTGGTAGCAGACACGTCTAATATGCCCAACAGAAAAGTCTGCAGAAGAAAGGTGGTTAGAAGTCATGGTTGTTGTGAAAGGCACCGGGAGGAATAACCCTGCGGGGATTTTTAAGGATGTCGCTGACAGCTTGGCAGGCGCTTAGCCCTCCATAAACTTCCACTACCTAGTCTCTATTCCCACACACCTCCCCCTGGCTGTCTCACTTCTCCCCCCCTCAAAAAACCCTCCGCTGCCCACCTTCAAAGGCCCCCACCCGGCTGGGCAGCCTCCATGACCAAAACCTACAGTCCCTTCCCGTTGCGCTCAGCCAGGGCCCATGGGAATTGCTGCTTTCTTGGGGTTTTGCCCCGGTTTCCTGGTGCCTCTGCTGACAGGGCCAAGCAGGACACACAAACACCTCCGCCACAGCCTGGTTTAGGGGGGGTTTATCCCACATCCCTGGGGTCAGATTTCCTCCCTGTTATCGCAGAAATATGTCATCTTTCCCAGACCAGCGTTATTATCATTATAATATTTCCCTCACAGCCAAAGGCGACAGCGTGGCTGGTTACTGGGAGCAGCAGCCACACCAGTGTTTGGGCAGAAAAACGTTAGAAATGCAATTAGAGTAAGTCACCCTCTTCTCTTTCGCACCTCCATCCCCAAACCCAAGTAAATCGGAAAAATCCGTGCTTTCTAAGTGGCTTCTAACATAATGAAAGTCAATTAGAGTGATGGAAACGGAGCTGATAACTGCAGGTTTTCATCACTGACTCCGTGCTAAATGTCTCTTCTGTGTGGTTTGCAAGGAAGTAAGGGTGCATGGAGGGGAAAGGATGGGGGTTTTTTTTTAAAGCAGTTAAATTGCCTCTAATTAGCAACACAACTGTAGTCAAAACATAATGTGAGGATAATAAATTGATATTTGCATAATGGAAATGCTACCAAAATGTACTTCAAATAAGCTGAATTAGATTATAATTAGAGCTGTGTTTTGGGAAAGAAAATCCTTCTAATTGCCTGTGTACAGGCAGTGCCAAGGAGGAGAGGGCTGGCAGCTGCTGGGGAGGTCCAGCCAGTGCCACGCGGTACAAGTGCCCTGCGACTGGGGGCTGTTCCCTGGGGTGTCTGCACCCACCGGGACCCAGCGCAGCCCCAGCGAGGCAGGTTGGTGGAGAAAAAGGTAGGAGGAATGCAAATGTGTGCACCCTCGGCCATCAACCGCAAAACCATGTTTTGTAGGATTGGAGTGAAAGAAAATCCAGGGTGAAATCGTACAGACAGCAATTAGGGTGGGAGACGTTTGTGCCCCAGGGGAGCTGGTGCGAGGGTAAAAATGCAAGCGCTAATGCTGCAAATTGCGTGAAACTGGGGAACACCTTTTCTTGGTGAAGTCTCAGCACCGCATTGGGTTGCAATAGCCTCCTCCTGCTGCTATTTCATAACTGGCTTTATTAAATCAACAGTTATTTTTTTTTCTGCTGAAATGTATGCAAGGTTGCTCGTGATTTATTGTCCAGCTCTTACTACTCCTTATTAAAAATGAGGCCACTTGGAAAGCGCTGGATGATAAGTCGTTTGCCCATTGTACGAGACCATGTGCACCAGTAAGGAAACTACAGCTGAGATAAAGGAAAAATGCCGTATTCCAAAACAGCTTTTTTGAAAAAGCGAACAAAAGAACCAGCAAATGAATACCACAGTGGTATCACACCTTGCTACCGAAGTGAAGGCAGAGTGAACCTCAAGGCTGACTTGTTGCCCAGTAGCTGCAGTGTCTCACAGTCGGTGTTAATGCCCATTTTGGTGCTGGGCAACGACACAGTTCAGGTGGGAAAACTGATCAGCACACAAAACCCTGCTCGCTCACTTTGACTGGGGGACAGAAAAGGTGATTTCTTAAGTGTTGTGAAATACAATGGCCCTGCCAACAGGGCCCTCAGCATATTCATTATTCAAATACCTAGGTTAGTGTGCCTGGTGTTCGCTGAGGTAGTGCCATACGCCAAACCTGGGCAGCTAACAGCACCATCCTGGACCCAGTGGCAATAGGAAAGGGGTGTGAATTCGGCCATCACCAGTTGGTGGAGGCATACAACAGGGCATGGCTCTCCTTGACCATGCCTGAATGCCCTTCTGACATTGGCTGCTGTAGTGAGGGAAGATGGAGAAAACGAGGAGGATGACTTTGGGGGGTAAAGGAAAAGCAGCGGACACCACAGCTGTGAGCTTCAGCAGAACTTTTGACACAGCTCCTCATGCCGTTCACCTGGTGGATGCTGTCTTGCAGGGACAAATACAAGGTTTTCCCACAAAAAGGAGGGTACCATAGGCCTGAAAAGGATGCCTGGGGCACTTAACCGGTCATCTCTCTATATACGAGGCATATAGCATAGGTCTAGTTTCCACATCAGGAGCTACAGCTCACGCGTGTTTACCGTATGAGAAAAAAAAGCATGTATGAGACACGATGCAGCACTAGCCTCGCTTCAAGGGAAGTATTCCCCTGCCTTTGAAGGGTCCTGGCTCGGGGCCCCAGCCCACAGCCACAGCAGAGGCCGTGCAAATAAGCTCCTTTCTGAGTTGGCAAACGCTGTCTTGCTTTTCTGTTTGAGGGGGAGGGAAGAGAGAAACTCGCCTGGTGCTCTGCTCTGCTCTGCTGCAAGTTTTGTGGTACCAGATTTAATAAAGGGATGCGTGGGAGGGAGTGCAGAAGGGAAAGAGAAAGGAGAAAAGCGAGTGGGGGGGAGCAGGCGGCTGCACTGCAGAGAGCCTTGGTCTGCAGGAGGTGCTGCCGGGGACGAGCTGGGGGAGGCAGAAGGATGGCCAGGCCCCAGGTCTCCTCCGCTCTGTCCTCTCCTCTTGGGAGCAAGACGCAGAGCTGGCCCTGAGGAGCCCAGCCTGGGGACAGCCAGGCAAAGCAGAGGCAAAGCCTGGCCATTCCATGCTTAATGTGTGGCCACCAGCCCCTGCCAGCCCCCACCACGCTGGGTGCCGGCACGTTGTGCCTGCGGGATATACCCCGGGTGTTGCCAGCATCACCCTAGAAAGACACTGAGGCTCACGCTCGAGGGCAGATGGGGAAACAGGAGCCTGGGCAAAAGCCTTCATGCCTTTGCCTACGAGTTACGGCCCAAAAACAATTCTTGGCAACCAAAGCCTGGCCTCTGCCGTGGGTTTGCCGTCCCATTTGTTCCCTTGGTGGCAGCCCCCGGGTCTCGGGCTCACTAGCATGGCCTCAGGCACCTGGGGGGGGGGGGGGGGAGCGCAGGACCTCGTGTAATGCAACAAGTGAGATGGATAATCACGGTAGGAAAAAAAAAAAAAGAAAGATTGCACACCAACAAAGGCAACCCTGGGAAAAAAATTTATCGCTAGCAAAACACTGCGGATCTTCGTTTAGTGAGTGCACTTCCCGTGAAATGCAATTGCTCCCACTGTGGTTTTAAACTGAGACCACCCTGAAAATGAAGGTAGTTTCCATTAAATGGAATTGCTTTTCCCCAAAACTGGCATGGCAGGGGTAACATTGATATGGAATGATAGCTATTAAGTGAGGGCATTATTTATATTTTCTATTAAATCACTGTCATTTCTATTATAAATGACATCATGCATGCATGTCATGCTGATTTACAGTGGTAAAGTCTCGGTCGTGATCATTTATTGTAACGCATAAGCAGAGCATGAAATACACGCAGCACAAATGCACAAGCAACACCACATCAAGCCCAGATCAATATCTGGATCTAACTTAGTATTAGCAGATCGGTTGGTGCAAGGCAGGTGGTGCTTTTTCAGTAACATTCATGTGCCCGTTGTCAGTGCAGTCCTGAAGAATATTTGTCTCCTCCACCCCACTTTCCAGTGCTGTTCAGAAGTGGTGAGCCAGGCAGCAAAAGGAGAAGGAGCAGCAACACATCGCTGCCATAGATCTGAGCATGGAGATCCAGTGCAAAGCAAATGTAATGCCTGATGAATGATTCAAATGCCTAAAGACTAGACACTCGGCAAGGAAAAAGCGGGGTTGCTAAGCGCAGAAGAAGGCAAGGTTGGACAAGCATTGGTGTTGCAGCAGTCATTCAGTGAAGGTTTCTGCTCTTGAGAATGTTTTCCAAAAGTTGCTGAGCTTCTCGGAGCCCATGGGCTGCTGCCACACTGAGGAGTTTCTCCACTTCCCTGAAGGACATGAAACCTTCATCAAGAAAATCCAGGAGGAGGTTTGATTCATTCCTACCTAAATTTTATTTACCCAGGCTTTTATAAGAGGACCACAGCTACTGGATCTGCAAGCATCTGTAAAGTTAACTCTCCACTATTCAGAAAATGATCTGATTTTCTTTCTGCTTTTCTCTGCGGTCTGAGCATGTATTTTCTGGGTTTGGTGATTTTCTTGTCTTTGTTGAATTGAAGATGGATTTGGAGCTCTTGAAATACATGCCCCTTTCACCAATCAATACATGAGTCTGCCTAATCATGCGACATGCAGTGGAGATTGAAATGAAAGGCGCTAGCTTTAACTCACAGGATTTGCCCAAGCATAGCTTTTTTAGTTTCAGTTAGCTTAAGACTGCTTTCTCTAACCTCAATTTTAATTTTCAGGCTCAGAGTAAATGTAAAAAACTCAAAACAATACAAAAAAAAAAAAAAAAGGACTAGGTTTCACTGTGATGGGAACTCATCAGTTGTTTTAGCTTCACTTAGCCCCAGGATGAGTCACCACAGCAAATGTACAGAGAACAAGGCAAGTTTTCTTTGGCTGTGGGCCTTGCTGGGAATGCTGGTATGCAGTGCGCACAGGCACGTCAGGGAGAGAAACGTGTCCTGGACGGTTTCAACCCAACCTCCGGGCAGTCAACAGGAAACTTCTCATTGACCTCGCTGGACGGGAAGGAGAGAGAAAAGGGGGTTCCCCCAGAAAGAAAGACAGGTCTTTGTAGCAGAAAATTCACGTGTCACTTCAACAGCTCTGTCTATACCAGTACGGGTCTTGTCCCTTGCCTTGACTGGGAAACCACAGATGGAAACACATATGTAATCAGACCACAGGCATTTTGGGTACCGTGTCACCTCATTTTTAAAATCTCATTGGGCTGAGTGTTTCAGTTTTCTTGCCACGGGTAGGGCCGCATTACTGACAATACAAGGAGAGGGCATTAGAAACGCTGGAGTAGTTTCGTGTGTGGAGTATCTACAGCACCAGGTTCCTGCCCTCCCCAGGAGGAGCTGGGAATGCAGCTGTAATGGAAAGGAAGAGGAATAGCTCAGGTTACCCTTCTTCAAGAGCCACAGTCATGTTTCTGAGTGCACCCACCGCCAGGTTGAAGGAGGAGTGGGGATGGCCCTGCCCCGCAGCCTGCCTACAGGGGGGAAGAGAGAAGCAAAGAAAGTGGTAAGAGAAAGTACGGAAGAAGAAATCCTGAGTTTGAACGTCTTAAAGCGAGGTAAGAGCAAAGAAGGAAAAAGGTATGTATAAATCAGTGTCCTGAAATGTGACCCCTTTAAAATTTTCAGGCCCTGAACGGGGAAACGTCCTTATTCGGAAAGGTGCCAACGCTTCAGCGTTTCTCTAAGTAGGGATGTCCTTAAAGATGCCTTCTTGGTTCACAACCCCTGCGCTCACAAGCACAGTTATTTCAGCCCTAAAAATCCTGCAGCCTGACGCTGTTCTACGCCATGAGCAGCCGCAGAGAAAACATCCAACCTGCCCCCCCCCCCCCACCTTCACTTTTTGGGCAGCGCAGTGACTTTCCCCATCCCTCATCCTTCCTGTTTCTCAGCAGGAGCGGGAAGGTTTCAGGGGACGCAGCCCAGGCTCCCGCCACGGGTGTAACCGCTGCAGGTACCGCAGCAAACGCACAGCTGCCTCGCTTACGTGGCAGAAACCTCTTGGGAGCGTGTGCCAAGGGCAGGAAATTAATACGCTGCCATAACTTGATTTTCTGTTGCCTCAGCAGCTTCTGGCCCTCTCCACTCCTGCGACGGTGCATTTTTCCTACTGCCCACCTGCGGCTCGAACCTCTCCAAAAGGCTGTACAGCAGCACCAGCACCCCTCTGCACTCTCACTGTCGAGACACTTACTTGCCTCCCACTGATTTAAGAAATAGCAATGGCAGGTGGGGAAAGCGGGGCAAAACATCTGACCCACAGCAAGAAGTTGGGAGCTCCTGGTCTCCTTGCTGCTGCCCCGTGCACCTCCCTCCCACCGGCGCAGGACAGCTCAGCGCGGCTCTCCCCCCAAAAAGCACTGCTGGCTCTTTTTTCCTCCTCCCACACCACAGCAGCCTTTCCCCAGGAGAGGGCAATTTCCCATGGCAGGAGTTAGGTTTCCGCTTTTTGCACCTCACCTGAACCAGTGCATGGCCAGGTCCTCATTTTTTTCCACTCCAGCTCCTGAGTGTGAGACAAAGTAGCAAAGTCATAGTTAGCATATAGAATATAGTGTCCAAAATGCAGCAGTGTGGTGGTGTACTGCATAGTGCAGAGCCACGTTTGTGCTTCTGGCTTATACCTATAGGCAGTCTGGCAGCAAGTTAGCCACGGCTTAGAGAAACGTTACCTTGCAAATACCTCTGTCCCAGGATGTGCTGGGCATTGGGGTACCCCAGGTGAGCGTACACATGAGCCACGTGGAAATGGAAGTCCTCGTAGCACAGCAGGATGTAGAGCAGGAGAAGGCCAGCAGTGATTACAGCTGCCAACTGTAAAAAGAGGAGCAGTCACGATGCAAGGAGAAAAAGAAGCTGAGAACCGGCTACAGCAAATTTCATCTGAGCTCTGAAGCCTCCCAAAGCTATTCCCCACAGAGAAATGGGAGAAAAGGCTCACACAACCACGGAAAATCAAAGTCACCTTTGATAAAAAGCTGGTTCCAGCACCCACTGAAGCTGACGGAAAAGGTGCCACTGACTTCAGCGAGCAGCAGATCAGCTCCCAAGTTAATATCCACTTTAAGCTCTGCTACAGCAAAGGAAACTACAATCATTTCATTTTCTAGCGGTCCACTTGAAGAAAAGAAAAGAAAAATCATAAGGCAGCATCAAGCTTTTATGAGCGATTCATCAAAGAGGCTTGCCAGAAGGAGCCCCATTCCCTGGGCAGCCGGGTCCTCAGCCCACCGCTGCCCACCACTGACCGCAGCATCGCCATACAGACGTGAACGCTCCCTTTGTGAACATCCCTGGTTCACAAACCCTTTCATCCCATGTTACGGTGAGGACACGTCACCAGTGTCCACCCCGACAGGAAAATAACCTTGCGTCTGAAACTCTTCTTGCATCCAAAGTATAAATCAGCAAAAAGCCTGCTGTACTGCACCAGCAGGGAAAAAAAGATGAGAGGCCAGAATTGGGCTGTTTGCTTTTTGATGCCAAATTGGATTTTCTTTGTTCAGTGAGCTAGCTATTAGCTTCCAGTGAAAGGAGCTGGCAACTTGAGCAACCACATCTTGGCGGGGTCAGAGATCCCTGGCAGGGGAAAGAGGAGCGGGGTTAGGAAAAGGCTACAGGAGCCCCGCACGGAGCCTCCTGCCCACACAATTTACCAGGAGCCTTTTGCCTCCCCACAGGGAAAAGCAGCGTGTCTCGCCAATGGCGCCAGCACTGCAGACGATAAAACCCTTCCCTACTACACGGGGAGACAGAGGCCAGGGACGGTCCCGGCTGGAAGACACCAGTCTTCGAAAACAACACCGGAGGCAAGTGCTGATCATCTTTCTCAGCGTGACCCTGTGCTGAGAGGAACCACGCCGATGGTGCGTGATCCAGAGGAGACCACCAACACCTCATCCTTCAGCTCTGCAGCTTTGGTGCAAGCAATGCTGGACTCTCGGGTCTGATGTTCATGGGGACGTGCCGAAGCACCTGCAGACCCCCTGCGTGCCACTCTCCCTCTCTTGTGGATGCAGGAGCAGAGCAGAGACGAGCAACCCCATCTCAGCGGCCAAGTCAGAAACAAATCTTGAGGTCCCTCCGGGTAACAGCGGCTGCCACAGAACAAGGGCGCTTTTTCATCTGGGCATAATTTATTGCTATGGGTACTTGTGAATAGGGGCTACAGCGTGTATGTGGGTCTGTCACCGTGCCATGCTCAGAATGAGCCAAGTGGACAAGAAGCAGCTGGAAAGGATGACGAGACACAGGAGCTTTAACAGCTGGGGGCCCCTCTGGCCACTACGGATGGTTTGATGCAACTGGTACAGATGGGTGCAAAAACCAGCTCCCCCTCATCTTTTTGGGGGGTATAGCACATGATGTATATGCAGACCATTGCAAAGCAAACAGCACATTTAGGTCCTGATGTGCTTCTCAGCTGTCTGTAGAGCTTGAAGGGAGGGGTGGTGTGGGTCTGGCACTCCCTTGCTGTTTCGTGGGGGCTCCTGCACCCCCACACACCACAATCAGATGCAGCCACCACTGGAGGCAGCAGGTTGCCAAGAGTTTGTTATCTCCTAATTGGAACGCAGGTCCTGGTTCAGGCCCAACTCTAATTGGGATTAGTGAATGCTGAGGATTAAATGAGCCTAGTTAGCTAATTAGGCTAACTAGATAAAATAGGTAAGCAATAATGACATGCAAATGCCCCAACATTTGATTTTCTGGCTGATGAGCTTAGGGATGTAGGAAATTTTGCTGTTCTATTTGAGACCCTCCCATTTAGCCCATGCCATGCCGTTGCTCAGGCAAGGATGATTGCCAGACATTTTGACAAAAGCAGCTCTCCTGTAACGCAATGGGGACCTGCAGGGCCTGAAAGCACTGATGGGTACGTAAATCCCTGTAAGCCAATGGCAAATCCAGGAGGAAATGCAAGTCATAGATTGATGCAATTACTGCTGAATGCTTTTGCTCTTATTTAAGAGGAGGAAGTGATAGTCCTGAAAAAAATTACGATGGCTAGAAATATGGGAAGAAGTGCTCCTTGCTGGAGACGTGGCTGATGTTAAGGGTCCAGCTCAGGTAAAGCTGAGTGCAGATCTCTGGTGAAGGCAAGGGCAGCATTTCTGAAGAAGAGCAAAGGCTGCTGAGTAAGAGGCTGGTTTCACACAGTGACCATGCGCTGCGTAATGCTGTCACTGTGCCATTTTGTCACTGTTGCAGTGGCTGCAATATCTGAGGGGATGTTTCAGGTGGTTGCAGGAGATAGGGTGCACAGTGCTGTAAGAGACAGCAGCGGTGCTTTTGTGGGTACAAGTTTGGGGGCCGCAAGATGCTTGCGGCTGTGGCGCCTCCTTTATGTTCCACGTGAGGTTGCCCGAAGTCTCGGGAAAGGAGTGGGAGACATGGTGTTTGGGAGGAGCTGTTTGTACCAGACCTGCAACAGATCTGCTACACATAACAGCAAACAAACAACCAACTATTTCTAAATGAATGGGGAAAGGATGTGGTGGGAAAGCTGCTGCAGGTCACGGGGGAAATCTCTACAGCCAGGCTGTGACCGTGCACCACTGCCATGGGGGTACATCCTGACGCGAATATTCCCTGTGGGACACCACCGCTCCGTGGCGATGTCTGTGACAATCGGCCGTCCGCTGCTGGCAGCTCCCACCCTCAACGCTGCGGTGACGCTGTGCCTGGCTCCTGGCTCCGCTTTTTGCCCCAGGCTGGTTTTTGTGGGGAGGCTTTCAGCTTTTTGCAGTTGTGTAGGCACTGGCAGGTGTAGCAAGTAAAACATTTCACAGGCAGTTCCTTTAGAAATGGCCCACTGAGCATCCCTAATCTGATTTGGGAGGGGGGGGGGGGGTGGGGGTGGTATTTTCTTTTCCTAAGCTTTCCTAAAGGGTGAGGAAGACAGACCTACGCATGGCAAAAGGCAGATGCACAAAGTGCTGGAGTGCACTGATCCCAGCTTTGGGAGATGGCACCACAAACAGTCCTCGCTTGGCTGCCCACCAACATCTAAACCGGCGTCTAAAAGCACACAGCTAGTCCAGCAGCAAGCAGAGATGTTAGCACACGTTTTCATCATTAGTTAGCAAAAATACTCCTTTGCCCTCTGCTGTGGCTGTGGCTACAGGTAAATGTTGTGCTGTTTTAAATGTCTCCAAGACCAAGAGAGAGGGGAAACATAATGATGTTTCTCAAGAAGCAGCTGCTGACGGAGAGGGGGCACCCTGAAGTGAGATGTCCCCGCAGGAGGGATGCAAGGGAGAGGCACGAGTCCCCTGGGCTTCATCCAGGCTGGTTGTCCGCAGCCTTTCGCCCTCATGGCTGGCACCGGGGACCGAAGGCGCAGTGTACCAGCGGTCCCTGAAACCGACAGCTCCTCAGATACCCCAGCTGGGCAACGAGCATCCATCTACCACCTCAAGCGCAGGAACGTGGGGAGCTTGTTGCATTGCCTCACGCAGGGCGGGGAAGGGGACCGCTGGCCTGAAACCATGCTGAGAGTCTTGGGGAGAGCTCTTGGTTGCTCATCCCACCCTTTTCTTCCATGGTGACTCATCGGGAAACTACTTTGCGTGTTTCAGATGTTGCATCATTGGGGCTGCTCTAAAGCAAGAGGAAGCCCAGGGGTATCGGTGGGGCTACACCAGCGAACCGGGCAGTGAGGGAGCCAGACCAGGCTGTGCATGCGTATTTAAGTGACCCAGTTCCTACGGCAGCTTCGCTGTGTCACCTGCACCGTCACCCATATCCCAAAGCCAGGTGATCAAGATCAAAAAGGTGATCAAGAGGAATGCCTAAAAATCCCACCCGTAATGACTGCACTGGAAGCTGCCACAGGTTACTGTGCACTAGCAAAAGCCCCCGCTCCCCAAACTCTGCGCTGCAACAACTGTCGGCGAGTCCTGCGTTGCGTTCCCTATGCCGGTGAGCAGAAAGCCCCAGGGACTCTGCAGAGGCTTTGGTGACATTGCAGTTGGGTCTGCTCCAGGCCACGGCACTGAGAAAGGCATTGCAAGACTCCCATTTGAGAGGCTGTTGTGTGCAAGCCGGTCCCCGTGCCTCGACCCACCCTGGCACCCGTGGTTTTCGGGGGCTGGCATTGCTTCCTAGCGTGCCCAGCCAGCTGCGGGGTCTAGGCCATCATATAACAGCCTGGTGCCAGCGCTCCCACCCTGAGCCCATCCCCACACTTACCTCCCACCTGCTCCACGCTGAGCCGGGGGGGTGGGGGGTCCCAGCCCCTGGAGAAGGATTTGCCTGGGAGGTACCCGCACTGCCCCTTCCCTCCCGTCGCCGCCACGCTGCAGGCTTTGCGTCCCCCATCTCTCCCTCCTGCAGGAGGTCTGAGCGCCTCATTTTAACCCGGTCTGCTCCGTCTCACCACGCGCTGCCGTCAGTCTTCCCCATCACTGCCCCTTAGTTTTGCTCCTGATTTATGGCAGCAGTAGCCCAGCTGCTTCACTAAGATAAGAGGGACGGATACGCGTCCCCTCGCAGAGCCATAGAAAAGAAGATGCTCCTGCCAAAATCCTTTCAAACCATTTATGTTTAACTCTCTCTGGGCTGAATATTTATTTTCCTTCAGCCTGCTCCCAGGTGTTGCAAGCCCCCACCAGTAAATCATTGTATTTGACAAACTTGAAGGTCTTTTTCTTTCTGCTTTTTGCATGAGAAGGAAAGTGCATCACAAGCAATGATAACGTTGCCCACCACTGCAGATGTTCTTTATCTTGTAATTTCAATTGCATTGAAAATTACACAGGCACGTGGGGTGTGATGTGTTGGATTTTGGACAAATGCAAGAACATGCAGGCTGAGTCCCAGGTGAGAAAATTAGAAAAGGTGCAATGATGTATAACTGGGAAATTATCAGAACATACAGAACCCCCACAAAATTCAACAGGATTGGATTAATTTTTTTAAGCTAGAAAAGAGCTTACTTGTTAAAGGCAGAGCTGTATAATTATGCTTCTATTCATCGGCAGTAACTCCACCTAGTGACTTTTGGACACCAAATTCTGGTTTCCCTTCATATCTAAGAAAACACCTCTTTTTAACACAAGATCCCTAATGCATGTTGCCTTGCCTGCTCTGAAGTCCTAGCACAGGATCTTAACCGGGTGGCCGTCAGACAAGGTCCATCTCATGCGAAGTGCTGACCTTGCCTGGTTGCCTGACAGTAAAAATAAAATATTTTTCTTTCCAATTTTACAGCAAGATAAGTGGCGTGCTTTGGTTTTAAAGGCAACCCCACCCCCAAAGAACAAGGATACCTCTTGGCGGTGATGACTCAGGCTAATAACCTTACTGAAGAGGAAACCCTTCATACTCTTGTATTTTATTTCTTATGTTATGCTGCCACCATTGGGCCAATTTCATTTGCTCAGTCACAGCCCTGTTATGGTTGAAGAGATCCATCTTTATGCCCCTGGTCAAAGTGTGAACCATTTTCACAGTATATCAAATTTAATTGGACATTAATAGTCATACTGCAGGATCAATCACTTCCAAGTGCAAAACTCTGCATTAAGGAAACTAAAATAACTCAGAAACTTCTAAACGAGTCCAGAGCAGAAGGACCTTCACTGCAGCAAAGAGCCAGGAAGAGATGGAAGAAGGTGAGGAGTCTAATACCTACTTACCCTTCTCTTTTTTTAGCTACTATTATTAGAATTTAAAGATTGAAAAAAACCCAACCTCTCAAGGAGTCATTCTTCTTGGGAATGAGCCATCCTATAGCTGCAATCCCAAATTTTGGCAGAAGTAAGCTCCTGCGTTATTCTTACTGTTGTTTGTAAAGGCGTATTGGTAATAGTTATATTCATACTGACATCTTGCCTAGCTGTGTGAAATTGCTACTTTTCTCAATATAAAACAGACCCTGGGGCATGCAGTTCTTTGTTGCAGACAACTAAAAATGAGACCCTGTTGTTATTAATTATGCATTATTCAGTGAGGCCCATGCCAGGTGTGGTACAGAGTTTCATTCCAGTTGTGAGCTTGAGTTACTTCTCTACAAAAATAAACTTACACCACAAGGAAGAAGTAAACCAGGTTGCCAGTCTAGAAACAAATGATGGCTGTAGTAGCTGCCTCCTGCCAACAAAGAATTGGATCCCTTCTACCTGCAGCAACTTTGGCAAGGAAAGGACAAGCCCCCCAGTAAATTTTCTCTCTGCTCTTCCAAGGGGCAGGTGGCATTTCTATTTTCCGTTTCATCTTCACAGAACAAGTTGTGAAGAACCATTTCCAGCTCCTGCAGAGGAGCATTTTGATTGGAAACCTGGAACCAGCCATGTTCAGGAAAACACAATTTTCTTCCTGTTTGTTTTTCACATAAAGGATTTCTCTAATCAGACAGTTTCTCTTTCCCTCCTTGAGCATTGGCAAGGTCAGGGCTAGAAGCACTCAGATACTCCACTTCAGTTGAGAGGTTGATGTCAAGTGCTGGAAGAAGAACGGGTGACTGTGAGTGTAAAGAGTTAATAGGACAAAGTTGCTGTTTGGGAGAGCTGGTGTCCCACAGAGAAAAGAAAGGATTTTCTTTTCTTTTCAAAGGATTACACTGAAAGACAGATGTGAAACATTGCATTCATCCTTTCTCATTTGGTTTTTAACATTTACTACTCTCTGTTCCAATTAACTTAAATCTTTTAGTAAGCAAACTGGTTGAAGAAACACACAATTATTGAAAGAATTGTATAATATATATTACTGAAAGAATGAACCAAAATAAGACAAGCTCATAGCACACCGCCTGTTCAAATCAAACACAATGCCACCTAAGATGCAGACTCTTTACAGTCTAGGCTTAGTCTAGGAGTGATGGTAGTTTAAACAACAAGAAGCGATTAGCCCAAAAAGGTTTTTCCAAGTTGCTTTTTTAGGAAAAGAAATCGGTATAACCAAATTGCTACAACTGGTACAAGCCTATTTAATTACAACATCCTCTGGGCATAGGCATCACAGTGCAAATTAGATCCACCCTGAGAGTTCCCCAACTTGAACACAGTTGGAGTAGGTACTTGCATATGGCTTTATAGCACAACACAAATAAATGTTATTGCAGTTACTACGCTGAATGGAGCTCAAATATGGGTAACGGAGGATAGAGGCACGCAGCAACAAGAAGAGAGTGGGGGAGGATGAGTTTCTGTGTAAGGCGATGGGAAGGATGAGGGTAAGGAGTTCTGGCTGGCACCATCTCTGACAGGCTGGCATTTCATTTTGCCTAACTAGCTATAGCTTCCTTTTGCAGCTGGCTAAACAAGAACGAGATAAAAATCTATTCAGACTAGTCATTATGACACTATTAATAGCTGATACAAGAGCGTACAATGAACACCAGCGTAGATATAAGGGCAGTTTAAGTCTGTCTGAAATCAGTATGCAAGTGTTATCCGTAGATCTATTATGGAGACGTGCAAAGCTGTTTCCAGATACCAGATTAATAAACGTATCTGTTAAACCGAACAGTTGCATCCATTCATCACTATGCACAACACCACAGTGCAACCAGAGAGGATGTGATTTTCCTGAACCCAAACACAGCAGCCGGCAGAGAGACCCAGCTGAGCAGAACCCTGTTATTTGATAGAGGTCCTGCAAAAGGGCAGCAGGGAGGCCTTCCGCAAGGGGGGAGGACCCCAGGGGTAAATACAAGCTGTACTGTAATTGATCTCACCACAAAAATAGAGCCTAAATGAATGTAAGCAGTGGTTACAGACTTAAAAAAAAAAAAAAAAAGAACTGAATTACTCACCTAAGAGGGAGTTAGGTCACAGTTAGGCACAGTAAAGCCTCTGACTAAAAACTGTATACTAAAAACTAAGCTGCCTCTGCTTAGCTGTCACCTAAAAAAACCGAATTCTTCAAATGCCTTCTCCTGTGTGGCTTTGAAGTTTCCCAGATACTCAAATTTGCATCCCGGGAATACCATGGCAGGGCTGAGCATCTAGGTGTGTATCTCTCACATAAACTTGTTCAGGATCCAGAAACTGCCAAGTTACCTGAGGGACGTGATACAAAGAGCTTTCTGCAAGCGTTTCATCCATTAGTCTACTGATGAGGATGATCCCCACCACTTCTGCAGAAACTAAAATGCTGCATGAAACAAAGTCAAGAGAAAGTCCAAATAATACCGTGTTCATAGTCTAGTAGTTGGTGAGGGGTGAGAAGTGGTCCCTGCTTTAGAGAATGTGTCCATATTTTGGAGGCAAGTGAAAATGAGTGTTACGTGTCCAAGGAAATCATATGAAGTAGTAGAAAGAGTAGAAAGGAAAGCAGTACTACACTACACTTCTCCTAAGATGTTTTGAAAAAAGAACATAGCCAGGTGATTGAATGTCCCTCAGCTACAACCCTCCGTCTCCAAAGGGGAGGTAATTCTTACCTGGTTGCTCACACTGCAAGGCTGACTGCCCCTCAGCAAGGACCTGCACAAAGCCTGCTAAGGCAGGGCACAGCGCTCGGTCAGAGCTGGCAGGCGTACCACTGGCAAAGCTGTCCAGCTTCACGGGGTGGGTGTGAAGCGCCTGCGGTCCAGGAACACCATATCAGAGGCCTGTCCGTTGGATTGCGTGTAATGTACTACAACGGCAGGAGGTCAGTCACAAGATACATAACACAGGCAATGGTTTTGTACAAATACAACATCTTGTAATGGGAAGCATCAGAAAAACTCAATACTAATAAAGCAGTGGCGCAAAGGCTGGGTAATGATGCAAAGCCCTTCACCACTGCGGCCTTCAGAGATAATAAAAAGATACACCAGCATGCCTCGTCACGGAGACCACAGGGCATGAATACCATTACACAAGCCCGACTATCAGCAGTTCCCTTTCTAGACCCACTACATGACTACATCCTTCCTCACCAGGTTCCCCATAACCTTTCCTTTTAGAGGGATTTTTCACCTTCTTAAAGGGACCTATTAATGTTAATTGGACAAATGAAAGCCTGTTAGTCTGCTCTGCCCCCCTTGAAGCATATCTTCTTTCTCACCTGCAAGGTGGTTACATTATAAAAACTGTGTAAGACACTTGGGGGGTTAGGCTTCGGGTACTGGTTTCGTTCGGAAGATAGAGGTAGTTAAGTGCTCCCTGTGTGTATGTGGGATTGAGGTTGAGTTATTTGTGCTCACAGCTGGGTCTGAAGTTGCTTTGGGGTTGCTCCTGCTGCACCTAAGTTAGTTTTAATTTCTCTCATTAAATATCAGGGCAGGGGGGAGTTCAGGTTGTGCTTGTTAAAAAGGCTTGTTAGCTAGCGTAGGGTGATGTGAGGCTTAGTTTCATGTACTCTACCTGACATGTCCCTAACCTGATCTGTTTGGTAAATACATGTCCTTGCGTTAGCTTAACCTTCAGTGTTAGGCTGCCTTACCTGTGTAATCCCAGCTGTAAGCAGCCCTGAGCAGCTGAAAGCGTGCAGCCAAAGCAAGCTGTCGGGGAAGCTCACGTGGGAAGCGGGGAAGGTCTGTGGCAGGGATTATCTCCATCTGGTAGGAGACCTTTTTTGTTCTGCTTCCTAGAACTTCTGTGGACAGAAAACAGGGAGAAAAAAAAATCATTTTTTTTCCCTCCTACATCTCAAATGCTGTTCCCAGATGGTCCTATGGCCTGCAACTTGGCTTTTCTTCCCCGTAAGGAAAAGGGCAAATGGATCCTTGCTGTAGGCACTTTGGACAGAAATAATTTTTAAAATAGCAAGGCAAACGAAATCTTAACTTCTGCAGGCTTCTGTAAAATCTTGAGGTTTGTTTTTAAACTTTAAAAAAAAAAAACAAACAAGCCCTCTTCTTGCTTGCTGAAGGAGAACATAAACAACTAATGCTTCAAATAGACAGAGGCATCAGACAGTTACATAAAAGCAAACTGACAGATTCCTGCATGTAGGAGTGTCTGCTCTCAATTCGGTCCTGCCTCTCTGTGCTTGTGCCTGGAAGTAGGTCTCCCCACCCTGAAGCGGCAGCTAACACAAAATGCCTGAACTGAAACTCGGGTGTTGAAGGCATTGACGATGTGGCCTGAGGCTGTCTGGAGGCTCGAGCAAAGGGTCCTTTGTAATCAGGGGACCAAGTATTTGGGGTCAGCCGAAGGAGCAGAAGAGCTACAAAGTTTTAAATATTTACTACTTCATTGAACAGCTGGAAAGACCTTGAAGTGGAGCTCTAGGGATCAGCACATACCCTCCTTAGAGTTCTGAGTATTTTACTTGTTGTTGACCTGAGAAAAAGTGAAAAAGTTATGGCAAGGAGAGAATCCTCATGACAGATTTATGCCCTCAGCAATATCTCCCATTAAACGTCTGTCTGTAAGAGTACTCATCGTGCTTGGGACCCCTTCAATATCAAGGAAGAGGAAATACATGAACATCTAACGTGGCGGTTTTGTGATTAGATTGGTAAAGCACATGACAGATATAGTCTTCCCTGTAAAGAGCTATTCAGCCGTTGAAGGGCCAGGGTTTCTCCCTGGGTGCATCGCACACTCACAGATGAATGGGGTATCTCTCAGATAACAGAGATTTATGGTGTTCTGGAAGAGCACAATGAATTGTTACTTTTTTGGAGTTGAAGGAGGTGGTTTAACTGAGAACACCCCCAGCTGAGCTCTGAGGTTAAATGGCGAGCCTGCTTTTTTCCTGAAGTAGAAGTAATGATGCTGTACTGAAAATGGCACCTGAAAAAAAAAAAAAAAAAAAAAAAGGAAACCAAAACCCAACAGGGCTAAGGCTTCATTTCAGGGAAATACAGGCAGGGATTTGAAGTGCCCAAGCTGAGAAGATCTGCACTGCATTAATTAAATGTTTTATTTTGAACCAAATTAACGATGAACAGTTTTTAACCATAGCTGTGAAATATCCAGTGAGACAAATGGGTCTGAGGCAGGGTCACCCTTGGTAATCACGCATCTCTTGCATAAGATGGAGGTAAAAATAAAACCCGGTGCACGTGTGTGGAGTTGTTGGCCGCGCCGGCACCTCCCTGCCCCCAGCATCACGAAGAGCAGACGCGACTTCGTCCTCGTTCAAGGCACCGGGCGGCCTCGTGTCTCCGCTAACGCAGTGTAGGAGCTCCTCATCCCAAGCCCGGGACGTAATCTCCTTCAGGCCGCTTCTGAGGCGCCTCGTACGCCAAGTCAATTAACTTTATCGGGGAAGCCTTCAACCGGCAGACCCAAAGCAACTCGACTAAGGGGCGAGGCAGAGCTAGGCTCGGTACAGGCGCGGGACCTGGCAATAAATAACCCCTAATAAACGAGCCGGGGCGCTCGGTGACTTCGGGCGCCCACCTCTGCCGCCGGCCACCCCACCGCGCCCCGACACCCCATCCCCTGCCCGGGCAGCAGCGGCGGCCGACGCCGTCTTGCCCCGAAGCGGCAGCCGGGTCTCTCCCCCTCCGCAAGGCCCTGTGCGGGTGGGGGGAGGCCGGCGGGAGCCCGTCCCTCACGCCTCGGGTGAGGGGAGGCGAGTGGGGCCCGGCCGGCGGCGGGCGCGCAGGGCCGTGGGGCTGAGGGGGGGCCGGCACGGCGGCCTGCGGCCACGAGCGGGCGGCTGCCCCGGCTCCCAGCGCGCTCCAGGTTTTTCATTTCATTTTATTTTCTTTTATTTTCAGTCAGACTTTAGCTCTCAGAGGGCGAGACTCGTGAAGAGACTCCCCCGCCCGGCAGCAGCCGGCACGCCCGAAAGCCCGCCCTGATCGCGGCCGGCCGGACCCGCCCGGCGGGCGGCCCGCTCCTCCGCGGGAGACGCGACGTTCCGCGCCACCCCAGGCACCGCCCGCACCGCGGGAGCGCGTCCCCGGGCCGGGACGAGCGGGGACTGCGCCTCCGTTCCCGTGAAACAACGGCGGAGGGCGGAAGAGGGGGGGGGGGGGGGTCCGGGCCTGGCAGTTCGACCGGGGGACGCCAGGCGGAGCCCTGGCGTCGGCTCGGCGGCAGGCCGCGGCCGCCGCAGCCGGGGCAGGCGGAGCCTTCCGCCCTGGGGGCCGCCGCCGCCGCCCGGGCCGCCGCCCCCTCCCTCGCCGCTCTGACGGGCCATCAGCGCCCCGCCCGCCCCGCCGGGCGCCTGTCCTTTTAAAGGGGGGCGGGGCCGCTCCCGCACTCCGCATCGCGAGGCTGGCACCTCCCCGCCCCGCCATTGGTTGTCGCTGGGGCAGAGCGGCCCGCCCCCGCCCGCAGCCATTGGCTAGGGGCGAGGCTGGGGTTCCCGGATGCAGGCACGTTCGGCCGTTATAAAGCGCCGGGGGAAGGCGGGAGCGGACGCAGTTTGAATCGCGGCGGGTCGGGACGGGTCGGTGTTGTCGCCCGGGTTCCGTGTGTGCGGGACGCTCTCCTCCTCTGTCTGCCCCTGCGCGGCGCTGCGGTCCGGTTCGCCATGGTGAGGAGCCGCGGGGGGGCCGCTGGGGTGGGGGCGGCGGGCGGGCGGCCGCGCTGCCGGGGGCTGGCAGGGGATCGAGCTGATGCGGCCGTTGGCGTGAGGTGGGGGCGCGCGCGGGGGAGGGGAGCGCGGGCGGCGCGCGCCGGTGGGCGCGTTACCTGCCGGTAGGCGGCGGCGGCGACTGGGGGGGGGGGGGAGGGAGGGAGGAGGGGGGGGGGGTTGGTTCGCACGCGCACTAGTGCGGCCGGGGAGAGGGCGTGGCGGCCGCGCATGCGCCCCTGGAGCGGCCTGTGCCGCTAGGTGTAGCGGGCGGCGCGCAGGCGCCTTGCGGTCGCGCGTGCCGCGCTGCGGGAGGGAGGGGTGGGAGAGGAGGAGGAGGAGGGGAGCGCATGCGCCGCGCTGGCGGCGCGGGCCCTTGGCCGCCGTCCCTGGCAGGTACGGTGTCCGAGGGGGGACGGCGGGCGCGGCAGCTCTCACGCATCTCTTCGGTAGGCTGGTGGTAAAGCTGGGAAGGACTCCGGAAAGACCAAGACCAAAGCAGTGTCCCGTTCTCAACGGGCTGGATTGCAGGTGAGCGGAGACTGGGGCATGGGTTGGCCTTCCATCTCGTGGTTGGTTGTGCCTTGTGAAACCAGCACGGTCTGCCGTACAGAGTGGTGTGAGGATCTGTTTGATACTGTTAGTGTCTGGTGTGACTATTTTTAGACCTTTTGCACGTCTGTGTGGGAGGGAAGAGAATTTCCTTGTGGCTGTCGCTACTGCTTGCGGTTAGAATTGTGAAGTTGCTGATGTGAACTTGGCATACGGTGTCCTTAGCTGGATTCTGAAGCGTTGAAATATAGTCCGTGCTTCTGCCATCGGGATTCTGTTGCCCAGCATGTGGTTTAGAGTAGCGGCTTTCTTTTTCTGTCTGTCGTCACAGCCTAGTCATACTTCTGTTGTTTTCTAGTTCCCTGTTGGCCGCATCCACAGGCACCTGAAGTCTAGGACTACCAGCCATGGGCGTGTAGGAGCCACAGCTGCTGTGTATAGCGCCGCAATCCTGGAGTACTTGACAGCTGAGGTAATGCTCCTGCAATGGGGTGCAAGCAAGTTGGTCAACTCCAAAAGGGTGCGATGACCAGAGCCTGCTGTATTTTGCCCATTTGGACTGGGCTGTGAACTCCTCGCTTGCTTTGAGCCAGTTTTAAGCGCGTGCCTCATCAGGAGACCATGAAACACAGATGGGACATTTTGCTCCGCATTTTGTGCAGATCAAAGCGCTGTGACTTATAGGACAGATGGAAGTGTGAAGTATTTTGTGAAATGTGCTATTACAGTGTGTCCTATCTGCTCTAAAACACTTACTCTGTTCTTGGGGAAAACTAAATGTAGAGCTGCAAACGAAGGAACCCTTTCAAAAGAGGCACTGTTTGCCGTCTTGGTGTCACTAATAGCGTATTTGGCATAGAGAATAAAATAGCTGAGGCCATGCAGTTGGTTTCACTTGATTTGTGTAACTCGGTTTAAAAGTTGTCTTGTCCTCAGGTTCTTGAGCTGGCTGGAAATGCATCCAAAGACTTAAAGGTGAAACGTATCACTCCCCGTCACTTGCAGCTTGCAATTAGAGGAGATGAAGAATTGGATTCTCTCATTAAGGCAACAATTGCTGGTGGTGGTATGTAAATTGCTTGCTGACTGTTGTAAATTGCTTGATGAGCTGGGTGGCAGGAACTTGAATAGACTAGAGGTTGCTTAATGCTGTTTTATTTGAAGTGCAAAGTTTAGGAGAACTGTTGAAGAGAAATAACATGGTCTTAATTGTTGCTCTTTCTTAGGTGTAATACCGCATATCCACAAGTCTCTCATTGGAAAGAAAGGACAACAGAAAACTGTCTAAAGGATACCAGGATTCCTTGTTATCTCAGGACTCTAAGTACTTAATTGTCCAGTGTTGGTGATTCCAGTGGACTGTATCTGTGAAACACGATTTTGCCTTTTTGTAACTTTGAGAAGCTAAAGCTCCCTTGAGCTTTCTAACAAACCAAATTTCTGCATTGAAGTCTTAACCGTATTTAAGTGTTACCATGGCTTCAAAGAAGCTATTGTATTTGTAGTGGGTTTTGATTGAGCTGACTGTTTTTAGATTGGTTTAAGTAAAGGAAATGTTTGGTTTTGTACAGACTTTTCATCCACTAGAGTGGAAATATTCAATAAATGTTATATCAAGACTGATTGTCTCTTGTCCACTAACTGAAAAATACTTGGTCTCAACTATGCAGCTCTCAACGAATGATTCCAAGAACATGCAGCTCTGACAATCCTGTCAGCTCTCCTTGCGGTGTCTGGAAAGGAGGTCCTAGAACACTGCACTTGGTAAATACCACTGGGTGAAAGGCCTGGGGGTTTTATCCCACAAAGTTACATTCTTGCAAAGGGAGCCGGCAGTGTGGGGTGGCAGTTGCCTTTGGCAGGGCGGGTGTAAGGCTGCTGCTGCTGCTTGGGGCCAGTTGCTTTGATGTCGCCCTTCACAGGGCAAAGGGGTCTGTCATGGAGGAGGAAGAAGGTAAGCTGGGTGAATGCTGGAAATCCACAACTTCAGTTGATTTTTTTTTTTCTTTATGGTAGAGCCTGACCCCTCTCACTCTGTCATCTTGTAAGAGACCAGGGAGGGATGCCCACAAGGCAGGGGCTGTACTGCAGCAGCCTCTGCTGGTGCTTGGTTGTGTGAGCTTTGGGGAAGAGTCTAAAACCTGCTTCCAAGGCAGCAGTCAAATAGCTCTGTCTTTGGTGTCACTTCTTCACAGGCGGGCTTTACCTCTTCTTGGTTGCAGGGATCCGAACTGGAAAGCGCTTGCTTTCTGTTGGTCTGAGGGTGGTGATGAGTGTCCAAACTACGCAATTAAGAGTTTAAGGGTGAAGAGTTAAAGTTACGGCTTTAACTTCTACTGTGCAGTAGCACCCTCAGCAGCAGCAGAGGAAAAGGGGTTCCGATCACCTCTCCCTCAGCTGTGCTCCAGCTTTCCGAGTTCAAGACCGCTTCCTGGGGCTGGGGGCAGTGAGCTCCGTGCCTTCCAGAACTGCTGCTCCAGCAGGGAACGACTTCAACTAAAGAGCCTTCTGCAGTGAACAGGCTCTTCTGCTTCTGTAACACCTTTCGGGTGAAATCTCTGCTGCAGTGCTGTAGCGGGAAGGTGTTGACCTAGATTGTAGAGGTTGGTTAGACCGGTATTAACCGCGCTCGTCCTCCGGAGCTGGCGCGGGCGCCTTCTCCCCGGGAGGGCGGTCCTGGGCAGGGTCTGATCGCTAACGCCAGCGAGCAGTTACAAGGTGCCGACAGGTGCCTTAGCGCATAGCTCATGCACCGTAGCGAATGGCAACGCGCGGGCTCCTCTCGCCTCTGTACGGTCTCCGCAAGGGCCGCGGCGCTCCCCGGGCCGCAGTGCAGCGGTAGCACGCAGCCGCCCGCCCGGTACTTTTCCATCGCAGCCGGCTCCTTCGGGCCGCTGCCAGGCGGCGGCGGGGGCCTGCGGGCGAGCGGCGGCGCTCCCCACGGGGACGAGCCCGGCTACGGCGCGGCCCCTCGCCGGGGCAGCAGCCGGAGCCCCGGGGCTGGCAGGGGGGGCGGGACGCTCGTTGAGCCCCGGCGGCGGCCGCGCATGCGCGGGGGCGCCCCGGAAGCAGGCGGCGGGCCGGGCTGGCTGCCGGGGCCGAGCGCCGCGCTGGGGCTGCGGGTACCGCCGGCGCGGCGCGGCGCGGCGGGATGAGCCTTGCGGAGTGAGGGCAGCCCCCGCCCGCCGCCCTCCTGCCCGCTCCGCTCCGCTCCTCTCCGCCCCTCTCCGCCCCTCTCCGCCTCGCCCGGCTCCGCTCTGGCTTCAGGCCCCTTCTCTCTGCGCTGCGGCGGGCGGAGGCGGCGGAAGGAGAAGCCCATGGAGGGGAACCGGGACGAGGCCGAGAAGTGCATCGGGATCGCGCGGGAGGCGCTGGAGGCCGGCAACCGCGACCGCGCCCTCCGCTTCCTCGGCAAGGCCCAGAAGCTCTACCCGACCGAGACGGCCCGAGGTGAAGCCCGGCCCCCTCCCCGCGCCCGGCGCCCCGCCGGCCCTGCTGCCGCGGCCGTCCCTCCTCCCCTCCGCCGCTCCTCCGCTGCCCTGCCCCGTCGGGACGAGGGGGACCGCGGGGCCGGCCGGCGGGCGGCGGGGGGCTCTCCTCATACCCCGGGGGGGCTCTCCTCCTCTCCTCATACCCCGAGGGGGCTCTCCTCCTCTCCTCACACCCCGGGGGGGCTCTCCTCCTCTCCTCACACCCCGGGGGGGCTCTCCTCCTCTCCTCACACCCCGGGGGGCCTCTTAGCCCGCGCGGCCGGGCGCCGCAGGCTGAGGCGCTGAGGCGCTGAGGCGAGGGGGAGCCGGCGGTGCGTTCTCTGCGCCGTGCCGGGACGACGCTGCTCCTAAACCAGCCCGGGCTGGGGTCTCCCGGCGGCGTGCGTTGGGGAAGAAAAGGCCGAAGCGGTGGGGTGATGGAAGCGCCCCGGAGGAGCGCTTAGGGCAGGTGCACTTCCACCGCCGGGCTGTGCCTCTGGCGTCGGGCGGTGGGGAGGAGCGGGGTTGCCTGGGGCCCCCCCTCCCAGAGGGGTTCGCTCTGGGCCAGCCCGACTCCTCGCCTGCTTTTCCCCTCTCCCCTTGGCTGCCCACGGCAGCGTAGCCGCACAGGCTAGGCTTAGACCCGATTAACAGCCAGCAGGACACCTCGGGCCCCAGGCCGAGACAGGCTGGGTTGGCTTCTCTTCTGTCACTGTGAATTACCCCCCTCGCTAACAGCTTGCAGTAAGAGCTGCTGCTCCAGACTGGGCAGCGCCTTCATGCTCTAATTTACCTTTGATTTAGGTTTTCTTGGTTTCGTTTCCCTTTTGATCGTACAGTAGCTACGTAGGAATTGCACACGGGTTTCACTTTCTTAGAGGAAATGGGATCAAGCGGTGGCTCCCCCCGTGGCTTAACTGGCTCTTCAGACACTTGAGTGCTAAAACCTGAAAAATAATTGGCGTCTTTCTAGCAAAAGGTGTTTAGAAATTATTTTTTAAAAGGAGCAATAGTAAGGTTTCAGTGTATGCAGAGCCGTTACCTGTCGTGGAGCCTCGGTCACACAGTGTCAGAAGTCAGCTTGAAATACCTTCGAACGCAGCAGTGACTTGTTGCGTTTCTCTGATTCTCACTTACATTGTCTGTGCCGTGGAAGGAATACGAAAGTCTTCAGGGCTCTGTGCTGACCTAAAGGCCTCAGCATTTGCCATTTTTGGAACATGACTTTGGAGTGAAATCCTGACTGGAAGTGTTCTGCGCTGTCTTTTATTCTGTAGTGAAGCCTTTAAGTCAGGTGAGCAGATCCAGTGAATGTTTTTTGGCCTCTCTTATCTCCTGACTGCTTTTTATATGCAAACAATAAACGAAGGTCTCATCAGTGCTTTTCTTTTTTATAGTAAATAGGGTTTTTGTGTGGTGGTGTTTTGTTTTTTTTTTTTTTTCTCTCCTGCAAGACAGGATGGATGTTGCTGATAAATCACCTGGAAGAAGGTAACCGTTGCTTTGGATCAAGAACGTGGCACTGTTTATAGTCTTGCTACATGACGTACCTCTCTGAAATAAAAACAAGCAGAAGTTTGCCATATTCCCCTAAATTTCTGTGGCTTGAGAAGATAACGTGCGTGAAAATACTTTCAGCTTTTTGGAAGCTGTGTTGGTCAGGAGGCAGGAAGGCTGAGGGTTTCAATTCAGCTTCTTCCACCAAAGAGAGTCAACAACCTTGTCTGCTTCACGTAGCTTATTACCATCTAATATCTCCAAGAGTTACAGTAGCTTTCGGGGAAAAAAGAAAATCTCCATCTGATTTATGGTTTGAGTGTTTGGGTTTGGTTGTGTGTTGTTGTTTTTTTTTTAAGTAGGACTCCTACTACAAAACCACCATTGTAAAGTATTCAGCGCAAGAAATAGATGGCTAATTAGGCTATTGTCTGTAGGACACTTGTTTTATTCACTGTGGAAATTAGCAAAGTGTGTCACAAATGAGGTACAGATCTGGTGAAAAGATGGTCTTGTGGTAGTGGACTGTGATCTGGGGAACTGTGTACTGAAACTAAATGCTTCACAGAATTTCTCTGTGATGTTAAATAAGTCACTTCACTCTGTTTCCATTAGTGACGGCTAATTGTTTGTGCTTCATTTTTCAGGTATTCAGCTTGAAACAAGGGCCTGATTTGTGGAACTGGTGGGCAGTTAAAGCTCCATCTGAAGCTAATGAGAATTGCAGATGCCCTAATACCACTGAAAAAAATCAGGCCCTAGGCCTGATTTGAACTAGGTACTTAGAAATTAGGGGACTCTGTAAACTTGTAATATCCCTGTGCTTCAGTTTTCTAGCTGTGGAGGTTGGTAATTGTTTTCAACTCATCCCATTTCCTCCCAAAACAACATCAACTCATTCAAATTTATATATTTTTTTTAAGTTTTTGAGGCACTTAAATAGCCTTGTTAAAAGTGCAGTAAGCTGCAAGGACACACAGAATGTCCTTTTTTCAGGACAGGAACTGGAAGTTGTGCAATAAATTAGAACTGGCATTTTACACTGACTAAGAACAAACAAAATGACTGCTTCGTTATCTCTTTGTAATCTTTTAGATAAAGCAGGAGGGTCCACTTGAAAAAAAAAAAAAGTAATTCATTACATAATTAAAAGTGTGTCAGCATATAGCGAAGAGAAGGAAACAGTTACGGTTTTGTGAGCTCTCTTAGTTCTAACACAAATTCTTATTTTACAGTCATAATGTGTTGGGTTTATATGGTGATAGGACAATATGGTGCAGCCCCAGGTGTTACTGCGCTCACTTGTTTTCTCTTCGGGGTATGTATTAGAAGGTAGTTCATACTAATTTCTCACTGAAGTCACAGATTCTTCATAGGTTGTATCTGTAGTATCATTTTGAGAACAATTGCCCACCATTTCACAAATAATGTTCCATTAGTGATAAAAGCAATGAGAACAGTAGCACTGAATATTTTACTGATGGGAGCTTCCTCCTCCTGATGTTATAGCGGATTATAAATGGACAGAGAGCAGGTTTTAACTATTGTCTCTAAAACAATACTATGTGTGGTTTGGTTTTGGCAACACTTGCATTTAAAGTGCATTCAGCACTAGTTCAGTCATCAGTGAAGTTTAGTTTTGCTAAACAAAGCTTCTGCCTGAAATACGCTGACTGCGGCAGTGCTATTTTAAGGCTTTACTAGTGTGAAGTGTAAGGTCAGTGCTTATTTAATGATAGTTAGATAATGACTTCATAGTAGCAGTGTTCATGTTGACGTCACTCTGCTAGAAAATTGTTTTACAATTCGGCTGTTCAAAATATTGTTTGATGATGACTTTTGCTAATGATTAATTTTGCAGCTGAATGGAAACTAATCGTTTGTCTGGAAAGGATTTGTAAGAGTGGATTTAAAGATAACAAAGGACAAGATCTCCTTTTCAAACTTAGGTGCCATTCTGTTTGGAGTTGACAGCAGAAAATGATGTTAAGGACAACTTTATTTTTCACTGCTTAAGATTTTCTTGCACTATTTCTGATGCTGTCTTTAAAAACAAACTTTCCAGGCGTACGTGAGCTTAATTTTTTAGGCTGTTGCATTAGTACAAATTCTGAATTAAACAGTTCTTCCATTAGTGAAAGTAGGGGTCATGTTCAATGCATAATGGAATCAAATGCAGTGCAAGGAGCTTTCATTCAGCAGCAGGTAACAGTACACACAAGAGAGCCTTCAGACACATTTGGAGATAAGATTCGTTGCCTTACCTGCTAACAAAATAAGTCTTCGGTTCCTTGTATGTCCTATTTTAAAATACCTAGATACACAGTGAAAGTTTTCTTTAATACACTCTTAGTACTACAGTTCTAACAGCCTGTTTTATCACCAGCAGTTCATGGAAGAGTCAAAGTTGTTTCTGAATATCTGAACTGTATCTTCTATTTGAAGAAGACAATGGCCCCAGACCCATTGTATGGTTTTCTTTTTCAACGTAGAAGAATAGTATGCTCATATATGCTGTGTCCTGCTATTTTAAGAATTTAACACTTAGGAATTTGAAAATTTTTCTTTTTTTTTTGCAAGCGTCCTGCATTGTCTTCTCAGCCATGCAGCTCCATTATGGGGATGGGAGGTCTGAGAAGGTGATTAGGAAGTAGTAATGTTGAAAGCATAGTGCAGCCAAACCAATTCATGAAAAGTCTTACCAGCTAAACTTGCTGTGAAGAGACACTGGGCATTAAAAATGCAAACCGTTGTCTATACCTGCATTTCTACCCTTAGTGCTACTACTGATTTTGCACAAGCATTAGTGCAGGGATAGGGAATTTCTAGAGCAATACTACTATAAAGGCAGGATTTGCAAAACTGTTGAGTAAGCATTATTTCTAGAGCGTGAGTCAGGGTGACACGTTCTGTAGGATCCCATGTGATAGCGTTATTAAATATCAGACATCATGGGATAGAAAAAGAATAATTTGGTTTTCTGTTATCACTTGTCTGGAGCACATCTGGACTGAAAATGCTTCATTCTGAGGGCACTGTCTGTTCAAATCTCTATTCTTGGTTAGTTCTTAGCCTGTAGACACAGTCACTTCGTTGGAGTTGTTATTACTTCATTTACCTCAGAACTCTAAATGTTGTAACAAATGATATTGGAATAAACTATTGCAAATATTTGGATGTGTGCTTCAGTTATAATCCATAATGCAACTATAGCTCACCTGTTTTCAAGAACATCATTTCATTCATAGTGAAAACATCCCCTCAGTATGCAATTTGGCATCTGAATGTTAGTCGCTTCTTTATTTCTGCAGTAAAAAGCCTGATCTGATCAATTGATGAGTCTTGCTGAGGGAGGTATGAGTACAGGACTGGCACTGAAGTCAGCTGACTTTCTTGTTCAGGCCAAGTATAGCTATTCATCTGCAGTACTTCAGACTGCTGTGGCCAGTGGGTAGTAAGTGAATTAGTAAGTAAAAGCAAAACTAGAGAGTTTTAAGAAGCGCATCTTAGGGAAGTGGTTCTTCTCCTTTTAAACAAATCTATGCTTTCTTTTGTTTTCCTGTGCTTCTGTGAGATACAAGCTATGATGTGTAGGATCCCAGTTTGCTGCTGCTCTAAGAGGGACCATGCTAGTCAGAAGAGAAATTTTTAAATTAGGTTTAGGAGAAAATCCTTAGGTTTCTTCTGACTAGCTTCTAGAAGAAAATGGTTTTTAACAGTAAAGCTGTAACATGCTTTCACAGTAAGTGGGACGTTTTTCTTCGGGAATTTTTATTAGGGCATTTTTTGTGCAAATAGTAACTCTCAGTTGTTTATGAAACAAATTTGGTCTGTGTAGTTTGCCGTCTTGCTCTGAAGAGATCTCTTTTCAGGAAAGATAGACTATTTATAATCTTTGTTCTACATTATGCTTTGTGTGCAGTCCCTTAAGTTAGAATGGTACTATTTCTGATTTTTTGGTGAGATGCATGTCCCCAAAAACCAGGCTTATGTCCAGAAAGGAAAAGGAAGACTTAATGCCTGCTGATTTATTAAAACTGCTAAATTTGAGATCTGTTGGAACACGGAAGGAATGAGGATTTCAAGATCTAGCAAAAGCATGCTGGTTTTCAAGGCTGAGGTCTCAAGAGTTGGGTATAGTTGCCTGGTCCTGACTTATTTGTGGCATTTTAACAGTAGTTTGAATTTCAGCTGGCATTGCCTGGAGGGGGTATAGAGCATCAGTTTGTGGCCGCTAATGGTTCAGGTTACAAATAGGCATGTACTGTAGCATCTGAAATGTGCTGGAGATGGGGTTGGTGTCTGTATGGAATAATTTGCAAGTTCTTTAGAGTGTTAGGTTAGTTCCTCTTTTCGATTTACAGTTGCTTATTCAGGTATTCTGATGCTTGGGTTCAGTGCCTCTAACAACCACCTAGAAGTAAAGGACCAGGACAAATTCTCTCCAGTATTAGATTACCTTGGCAGAGGTAGAGAGGAGTCCAGTCACTAATTTTGAAACACTTTTCCATAGTTTTGCCACAAAAAGCAGTTGCTAGACTTGTTTCAGAAACGTTTGTGGTACAAAGTGATGATCAATAAGGAAGGAGGATGTAGCAGCTAGTCTTTTTTTAATGTGGTGCTCCCATTTAAGATACTTGAGAGCCCCGACTTAATTGCTAATGCCTATAATGATACTATGATATACTATTGTTTTATAGTTTTGTTGGAAGCTATTATGAAGAATGGAAGTACTGCTGGGGGAGGCGCTTACTGCCGAAAACCAGCCAGTAGCAATGATCAAAGTAAGCCCAATAGCACGAAGGAGAGCAATGCATCTGCTGCAGGTGAAAGTGGAAAAGGCTACACCAAAGACCAAATGGAAGGAGTATTCAGGTATGGCCTTGCTTAAATACATCACTGCTTTTCATTCTGTGTGTTATGTACTTATGCTTTCAGCTCTAGCATCTGTTGCTTCTTGCAACAGAAAATTCAGGGTTAGCTGAGAGGGGTTACTTGTACTGAACTGTGACTAAAAGGTGGAGGAGAGTTTTGCTGTGTTTAAACACAGCATGAGACACTGTCACTTTCTGTGAGAAAGATGATACTCTTCTTTTTAAACCATCAAGGTTACTTTATAAAAAGATAATACTTAAAATAGTTATTAAGTAGATCTCATGGTAAGTGGAAGAAGTGATGAAAATTCTATAGTACAACTTGCAGGGCAGTGTTTCTGTCCTTAAATATTTTTACACTTGAGATACATGCTCACTCCTAAAGTTTATTTTCAAGCTAATCCTGTGGTACAGGCTGGTCTTAGACAAGTGTTAAAACTATTTCATTCTGGAAGTACAGGTATCTGAGAAGCACTGAAGCACATAGTCTAAGTTGCATTATAAACTCTGTCTGGACTTCATGCAGCATGATAGTATTAAGATGGGGCGACATCAGGAAAGGAGAATGTGTGAAAAGAAACAAAGATGAATAAAAATGTCCTTTTGAGGCGAGTAACTCTTAAGTCACGTTATCATTACGCACTTGTTGGCTGTAGGAGTGAGAAAAATATTTTTTGATATGTGCCCTGATTTCTGCTAAAGAAACATGGATACAGCCACTGTAAAATTGAACACCTCAAAACCCACTAGATAAGCCTAGCCCAGATACTTTAAAGGGAGCTGAAAGAAGGGAGATCAAGAGGTCCTTCTCTCCTAGTTTGTGTAGATCAGCTGAACTGTTGTGCAGAACAGAAATTTGTGTGACTTATTTTATTTCTTTTTGTGTGTGTGTGTGTGAAATGTATGTTGCTGTTGATATTTTCTTGGGATCTCGTCCTGAAGTTCAATAATCTGTTCAGCTGTGCTAACGGTGAGGAAAAAGTAGCTTTTCTTTTTTGATACAGCAGCTCTGCATTCAGGCAGGTAGACAGCAGCATCTCTGTTCATGGTGTCATAGTTTAGCCCCCACTGGCAGCTAAGCCCCACACAGCTGCTTGCTTGCTCCCATCCAGGTGGGATGGAGGAGAGAATCAGAAGAGTAAAAATGAGAAAAAATGTGGGCTGAGATAGAGACAGTTTAGTGGGTAAAGCAAAAGCCACACACACAAGCAAAGCAAAACAAGGAATTCATTCACCACTTCCCATGGGCAGGCAGGTGTTCAGCCATCTCCAGGAAAGCGGGGCTCCATCACGTGTAACAGTTGCTTGGGAAGACAAATGCCATCGCTCTGAACATCCCCCCCTTCCTCCTTCTTCCCCCAGCTTTATCCACTGAGCACAATGTCATATGGTCTGGAATATCAGCTTTGGTCAGTTGGGGTCAGCTGTCCCAGCTGTGTCGCCTCCCAACTTCTTGTGCCCCCCCCCCCAGCCTCCTCGCTGGTGGAGTGAGGTGAGAAGCAGAAAAGGCCTTGGCTCTGTGTAAGCCCTGCTCAGCAGTAAGGAAAACACCCCTGTGTTATCAACACTGTTTCCAGCACAAATCCAAATCATAGCCCCATACAAAATACTATGAAGAAAATTAACTCTATCCCAGCCAAAAGCCGCACACATGCTTATCCTCTGGTTGTTGCTATTTAGTAGAGCTTTTCATTTACCATCATCTCTGCTTAATGTTATTGCCCTTCATGATACATCTAAACTAAGACCTGAATAAGTGTGTAGATTTTTGGCTACCTTGAATTACTAGCTGTTAAAATGAATACAAAATGTGTGGGTGTATGTGCACGTGTGTGAGACAAAATAGCCAGAAAGAAGTCCTGTGTAAAATGAGGCTTAGATAAAATTAAGACATGTAACATGTTCTCAGAAAGCTGCTACAAGGAAGGCTGTATTACTGCCAGTATTCACTCACCCGTGACACGCCATTCTGTGCTGCAGTCTGCTTTGACATCAGGCTCCCAGCAAGTTCTTTTTTTTTGTTTGTTTTACCTGAAAGTATGTTGCCTACTTTGTCTTAAGTAAAATGATGTTGTAGAGCCAACTTTTCCTCCGGTACGCTTTCATGGTATTGAGTATTGCTTCCTTGAAGGGATTCACTAGATACTAGGTAAAAATGCAGTTTGTTGAGATCAGAACCAGAGTTAGGGCTATTCACAGAAGTTGCACGTTGAGGATGCTCTTGATGCAACATTGCTTCTTAGTACCTATTTTAACAGTCTGGTGAATATTAAATTTGGGTTTTTAAAACCTACCCAGATCTTTGCAAATAAGCAATTGTAATAGCTTGCAGAACAACACATGTTTGTTTGTATTTTACGTACCAGTTAAAAATCAGCTGTTTAAAAAAAAATCTCTACCTTAGCTTGAGTGATGCTACCATCCTTTAGTATAGCAGTTTATAAACCTTTGCAGAGAGACTAAATTTTGCTTTACATAAGCAGTGATCAACAAAGCAAGTCTCCAGTTCTTGTTGGAAGTTTTGAAAAGTTTGCCCTGTGGTCAGCGACATCAACACACCAGTTAGAAAATCTGTGGTTAAGAATTAAAAAATGTGTGTGCCTTGCCAAGGATTAAATACAAACAGTGGGCTAAAACTTAATGGGAAAATGTAACACGTTCAGTGATGATAGCTGAGGGAAAGTTCATGTTTAAACCACAGTGAGAATGAGCTTTCTAGTTGGAAACATGATGTGTATATGTTATTGCTTCAGTCAGGCCCCAGGCTTTTCCAATTAAATGAAACGTGGCCCTCTGGGGAGGGTATTCTTCAGAGAGTAGAGCTTGTCACCACCATATGCTTCTGCCATACCGCGTTGGAATGATTTTCAGACCTTTGAATTGGTTAAAGAAATGCTGTGTGAAAAGAGGTGGTTTTAAATAGTCTTTCATGCCTGATTTTTAATATTTTTTTTCCTGTAAGGAAAGAAATTTCTAGATAGCAAGGTAGCAAAATCTTCAGTTCTTAGTAAATTCTGAATCCTGCAATGAATTTGACTGTCAAACTAAGTTGGTTTGTATGCTTATGATTTGAAAGGTGATCATTATCCTCAAGTATTCTTCCCTTTAGGAGTTTTTGGTTCCCTATTAGAAATTGAATATAGACTGAAAGAAAGCATTCCTGATTTAACTACACACGCCATTTCCAATGCTTTTTTTATAAGCTCTGGTGAGCAGTTGGACAGGGGACTGACTCTGAGCTCTCTGACTTTGCTGATTCATGTTCCTGGAGTTGTCCGGCTATCTTGAATTTGCTTGTGACAGTAGATTTAAGAAACATAGTGAAGACATGGTTGGAGCAATATAACTAATTTAACTGCATTAATTTTCATCAGTGTTACTCTAGTAGGTATGAGTACAAACAAGCACCTCTGTGCTATTTTTATCTTTTCCACATACACAGGGGACACTGATCACTAGCAAGCTACCACAACACTTCTGTAGAGCATTACACGAGCTTGCAAACAAGTTGCTCAACAGGGAGAAGCACAAGATGCAATACCTTTCCACTGTAGAAGTGCTGGGTGATGCTCTGTTCTTTGTGGGAACGGTGCTTACTATTTCATTGTGACAGTTTGAATCTTGAGATATCCAAAAGCACTTTGTTACTTTTGAATTGAAATGCTTTGAAAATACCACCTATAGTACACGCATCTTTTAATGATTCTTATCTTGTCACTGAGGGCTGGATCAAGATGCCTTAACACTTTAGGTGCCCTGCATACCAGAGAGATTGACAGGAGACTAGCAGAAATATGTTAGGACCCACAGCAGACTTAGGTCTTTTTAGAGCAAGTGCCCTAGAAGTCTCTAGGTATTTGAAAGCTGTCTAAGCAATGTCAACTTAAGATAAATGCATCAGAATCATGTACACAACAAAAAAGGGAGAATTTGCTTTTGGATTCTGTGGTCTTTGCTTTAAAGCAATTCCTTCACTGTTTGATGTAGGTTATTGGCATTTTTTGCTGAGATAAAGAAATGAAATGTTTGTGTAAGAAAGAAAATTTAAACTTTTTTTTCCTTCTAGTTCACTTAAAACAACTGAAGAAGTGCTGATCAGGATTACAGTTACCAAATAGTTCTTAATGATTTTCAAACAAATTCTATTCATCATATCTGCCTACTCATACCGAGTGTGCAGATCCCTTGGAAAGGTTTTGTGGACTAGCATGAAATTACAAAAAAAAAAGAAGAAAGGATCATTTGCCTGCTGTGTATTAAATCTTTCCCGTTGCTTTTTGTGCTGTAAAGTGTGTATTATCTGTTGTCTACTACACAATTTTAAAAAAATAGTTACGGAGATATAGATAGGTAGTACAGTTTATATAGGGTCCGTTTAAATGATCTTAAAATTCATATCATGTCAGATGTCTCCTTTTTTAGTAAATAAGCTATAGCATATATTCCATGTTACCTTTTTGACATCTGAGAGATAACTGCCATGGTTAGTAATATGCTAAAGTTGGATTGCTGTCTTGTGAAAACTGTGGTGGAATACTGCTTCTCCTGCCCTGCCAGTGCCTGCCTCTTAGAAGAGAGCACAAGAATGAAATTTTGTATTTGTATCTTTGAGATGGAACCAAAACAAACCAATAGAGGCTTGACTTTTGCAGGAACCTTGCAAGGTAGGATTAAGTGTCATCCAGTAGCAGTCAAGAATAATCAGCAACTTGATTTGAATTCATGGAGTAAACCAAAAAATTGCCTCTACGCATTTCATGGATCAAACTAGAAGGAATGTAAGTTATATCACCGACTTTTTCCAGGCCTTCTGGTGAGAATTCTGCAAATTCAGCAAAAAGAGATATATTGTTACTTTTTTAACATGGGGTCAAGAAGATAATTAACTGAAAGTGGAATAATAAGAGCCATCAACATGTGCTAAAATGGGAAAAAAAAAAAAAAGCCCAAAGCGAAGAAATCAGGGCATGCCTTTAATTAGGCTGCTTAGAACTACTGTGAATTGTTGAAATATCCAGTTGAATGGTTGAGTAAGTCAAGGTGGAAATCACAGTCATAGAGCCTGTCATGGAAAAGTGGCACAGAAGATATGGTGGACTTTGTCAGAAAGCTCCTGCCTTTAATCTATGCTTTTTATAGCTAAAATAAAAGCTTAAACAAAATCTGGAGGAAAGTATGCTGATGTAAACACAGCCTTGAACATTTCATGTAATACACACAAGAGAAACAAACTGACCAGGTACATCTGAGAGCAAAGTACTAAGACAAGTGCCCTAATGTGTTGTTGAATCTATCAGTAAAACAGAGATCTGCAACTTCTGATGCATTCATTTCAGAAACTAGGGGTATGCTGGTACCAGCTTGAGTTCTTTGACAGCGCTGTGACCTTCCCTTCCCAATCTAGAGCATCTTTTGCAGACCACACTTACGTCATCCAAACTGTGACTGGCACGTTCTCAATTCAGCTGCAAGATGCCATTTGCATCAGGCCCTCTGGCGTCATTGGAAACTTGACCTATGTAGAAATTGGTCAGTGTTTTACTATGGTTTTCTGCTCAACTCTGGGATCAGAAGTCAGTGTAGCTTCCTCTTGCTCAGTTGCTAACGTGCATGTTGCTGCTCACTGTGCTGCTCAGTTCAGATTACCATTGGGAGAAATAATTGTGATACCCATCACAAGCTTTTGGAGTTTGAGGTTGAAGTATATGTCATTTGGGCTATCCCTGTGCGTGTAGACGGAGGCTTTGGAAGGCCCTTTGAAATACCTAGTCATACTCAAAACTTAATGATTATGGATCACTGCAGGTATTCGATACAGAAATGCAAGCATCTCTGATAGGTTTTGTTAACCTGATAAAAGCTGTTGATGCTGACCTAATCTGAATTGTAGATTTGAAAAGTGAAACAAGAAGCACAGCAGTAGGAGTCACAGGAGAACCAGTGGTGATAGCCCCAGAATTTCTGTGGGTGACAGCAGACACTTCAGGACCTGAAGGGCTTCATCTGCCTTCCGCTGTCAGAGCATGGAGAGGAGCCCGGCGTCAGGCAGAAGTGGCTGTTGCCGCAGTTTGAAGCTGGCTGACCAGTTCTACTGCAGGTGGTTTGTCAACTGCAAGCTAGGATAGTGGAGCTTTGCAAGTCATGACAAGGTACCTCAGTCAACAGACTGTGGATGAATGTAGGCTATCACTTTCCCGCATGCTGTTTGAGAATTCTATTCTCTAAAAGTCAGATATCATTTCAGGAACATCCAGCAATGTGCCCTCCTAAAACAGCCAGCAAATCTGTTAACCAGAAGGACAATGCCAAGGTGCTGGCAGGGGACTAACAATTCAGCAAGGACAGAAATTAGCTAAACAACAGAAATAATTTGATAGTAATTCAGATACAGACATGATCCAACCAGGGATGAAAAACACAAGAAAAGCAATTCACAAAAAACTAAACTCCAAACAAATTAACAGTGGAAGCAGCAAACTTCAAATAAGCCAGAAATAAACAACAAAAAACCCCAATTCAATACAAAAGGGACAGTCCCTAAGCAAGTGATATGTAAATTGCAATTTTAAAAAGAAACATCTGTGTAGAGTTTGCATATGCAAGAAAACTGGCACTAGGGACTACAGTGCCTTAAGTGCCGCAAAACCAACCAAACAACAATTTGAAATGCAGCTTTCAGAAAGTTAGTTGTTCATGCTGAGAGTACTGCAGGATGGGTTTCAGGTGCAGTTAAAAGCTGTAAGTAATGTCAGTGATTGGTCTTTTCCAAAACCTCCACTGGTTTTACTCAACTTTTTCCCAGCCTCTGCTGGCTGATGTTGTGTGGCCTGCAATAGGAGACAGTTGAGAAGGGGATGGTTCCTTCTGTCCATCTGCCCTCCCATGACAAATCTCCGCAGGACAGTTCAATGCTCCAGGTGAGGAATGGTGGCAGAGTGAGGATTGTCAGACATCAGTCTACTAGGGACAAGGGGTGAGGAGTATGTCCAAAAAGGCCTGCTTCTGTTGGGGGGCAAGGATCAGGTTGGCCATGGCTTCCCACAGCTCCCAGCAGCTGGAGTGAAATTTCTCATCAGGATATTGGCAGTTTGGGGGAAGAGGACTTAAGTCTTGGAGATGCTCTGTGCAAAGCCCGTGATCCCCATCTCTTTAAGGTGGAGGAGGGATGTAGCACGTCAGGCCCTGGTGGTGTGGGCTGTGTGCTCCAACAGTGTTTGAGAAGCCTGGTGACTGCACAGCACATATATGACCTGAGGATCTGGTGGGTTGTCGTGGTGATCCCGTACGCTTTGTCCTGCTATAAACTGACTTACCAGATTGAGTTTGTGGTGCACTAAAGTTTTGCCTCTCAGGAGCGCACCAGAAACGCTGATGATTTCATTTAATCGGAAAGCACCTTCTAATCATCTTCCCTTGTCCTGTTGTCCCCAGTGCAAAGCTGCTGCAGTACAAGTTTTGATGCAAAGCTTGCATGGACTTTGCTGAGGGGGGGAACAAACGAGCTGTTGCCCTGTAATGATTGCCCTGAATTGTGCTCAATAAGGGACCTCCTGGCAGAGGTCGCTAACTCCCTCCCTGTAGGAAACTTTGCATTAACTACACGCTAGCTACTTACAGTCCAGATGCTTTTTGCCTTGAAGTGGCAAAGCAATGGTATAGAACTGTTGTCTAATGGCAGGGTGTAGCAAGGGCTACATAGCACAAGGTCATTACTGAGAATTCCAGGCTTAGGTAGAGTTTTTTGGCCCCTGTGCATTTGTACAATCATTTAATGTATTTTAGCTTTAAAGATTTATCTGCCTAATCCAAAGTCCTGCTAAACTCTGCAAAATTGCCATATATATATATATATATATATATGCGTATTCCACATGATTCACCATGAAGTCACATGCAGCAGTGCTCCTCAGGCTATCCGGCAGAGTACTTGCAGCTTATGTTTGCTGCTGAGGTTTGTAAGAGCTAGCACTGACTTGGTTGAGATCTGAAGACAACAACGAGCTAAACAGCATGCAGGGGGTTATGTATCTCAGCATTGATCCTGTGCAGTAGAAAGGAGGTCAATGTAAATGATCTGGAGGATTGGTTACAGGTCTGTTGCAGGCGGTGTTGCTGTGAGCGTGCCCATCCTGACAAGAACACGCAAGGGAGAATAGAAGTCAGGGGTGGCTGCCCCAGATCCACAAAGGCTTCTTTGAGACTGGCCGTTTAGCCTGGGGTAGCAGGTCAGGGTATGAGGGTGATTTGATAGGAGATGTGCTTGAAATATTAAATCATAGCTTCATAGAAAATCAGGAATGTTGGAATAGAGATGCTTGTGTATTTGTAGAATTTTTTGTTTAACAAAGCAATCACTAGCGAAGACTTGCTAAGAGAAAACAAAAATGCGTTATACCTTGGCTGAACACTAGTTTCTTGATAAATAACAGTAGCTGATTTGTGGACTAGGTTCAGGATAGCTGTTGCATGGAGGGCGATTGCCTTCATCCCTTTGGAGGGCAAGTGCTATGTATGACCCACAAGGCAGGTTTCTCCCTGCACTTTCTCATCAGGAGGTAGCTCTGGTTTGATGCACTGACTCTAAGCAGATTGTGGTGTCGGAAGCTGGTGGGTCACGTGCTGACCTGAATGTCTTCTGATTGACACCCACCATACCCACCTTTCCCATGAGGTTTGCCCACTGTTGGTCTTTGACTGGTTGTGAATGGGAGGAAGCTCTGTGGTGAGTTTTGGGGGGTTAGAAGAACAGGTTGGCATTTCTTGTGTTCTTTTTTTTTTCCATTTTTCTCCTCTCTGCATCCTAGAGTTGTGAAATAAATGCATATCAGGTCTGCAAACAAGTAAACTCTCACGGGGTTTTTTTTCATGTTTGTTACTTCCATTAGAAATGACCATATGCTGTTGGGGAGAAGAGTTGTTGAGGATGCACAGCACTTAAAATCACTTGAACAAATGTTTAATGCTACAGTTTTAATGCTAATAAAATAACAACTTTGCTAAACATTGATGACTCACTACCTAATTTTATATCAACCAAAGTTCTGAAGAGTCTGGTCCACAAACAGATAATTCAGATACTGAATTATTGAAGAGAAGAACTTAGATTGGATGCTGAGATAGCAATTTCTTGAAATAAAAGCTTGATCTGATACTGTTACACTTTTAAATAAAGCTATCTGTTCTTGATATAGTTCGTAAGTAATCCAGGTCTTAAGACTAAGGATCTGTACACTGCCAAAACTTTTTCTTGTTGTACAATTAACAAAAAAAAGTTTGCAGTACTTAGAGTATAATTTAATGTATTTTCTTCCCATTCTTTCTTGATGGTGGATTCACTGTGTTCTTTTTAGTTAGCTTTATCAGCTTCCTAACTGGAGCTTATTAAATGTTACTTCACTATAATGAGCTATATTTATTTCACAGGATGTTTGGGTTGGCAGCTGCCTGCATACATTCAATTCAGTGCGCTTGTGAGCATTACACCAAGACTTCCACAAAAGCTCGTGTTATCTGAACACCGGAAAAGGGATCCCTCAAACGAAACTTGATTTGATCAATCTGTGAACTATGAAGGACCACACACAACGGTGTGGTTGTACTTCTGGTGCTAGCATTCCCTTAATTACAGGGTACCCATTCTTCTTTCATGAAAATGCAAAAGGCTTGCTTACCCCCTTTTTTTTCCACTTGGCCACCCTGTGTATGGTCTTTGCAACACTAAACCCATATTTACGTAGAAGTCTGTGCATTTAAGGGAATGTGGGCCCAGTTACAGCTATGTGAAGAAACTCACACAGAGCTTTTAAAATATTTATGGATGTAATTTCTATTTCTTGCTCAGACCAGCCCTTTTCTTGTGGTATGCACCAAATGTCACTGTGCCTCATATCTGCAGTGCAAGTTTGTGATTCGGCCTTATTTTTCTAAGTTTCTGAATTCTTACCCAAGTAACTTGTTTTTTTATTTTAAGGTGTATTTATAGGTTTGGTCAGTTCTTCCTGCCCACATAGAATTAATGTTCTCTCTGTCCCCTGTAACTGCTCTTTCTTTCTTCTGGTTATTGTAAAGCATACCAAATAATTACATCATTACTGGATTTTGCTTTTCCTGTCTGGGTGAGACAGCCTACAGGAAGAATATTTCCAAATTTTCAGAGTTTTAAGAAATGCTTCCTTGAACATAGGAGATGAGTTGAATCTGTAATTGCTAGAGCTGTTGTTGTTTCTTTGAATTTACATAAACACTTACAGAAAGTTTATTAAGATCCAGGTGCATTCCCAGCAGCAGAGGTATTCTAATATGCCTTATTTCCCTGAAAAGTGAATGCTCGAATGGTGTTATGACTTGACTTTTGTTTGGAGAAAGGGAGGTATTATTTGTTTTGTTTCATATCATGCATACCAAAGTGCATTTGCTGTTGACAGTCAAAACAGGCCTTTCTACCCAATAGCTCTGCGAAGTATATTTGGAATCTTCATTTTATGCATTATTACAGCAATATTCATATAATTGAGAGTGAGGAAATGCTACAGTAATTGCAAACTGAAACCTTTTCTTACAACTGTAGTAGTTCTACAGTAGAAGTAGTAAAATAAATGTCTGTAGTAAGTAATTTTGAGTGCAATAATTTATTGTACTTAATAGTGAGTTTATTACAGAAATGCCATTCTTTGTTTCTAGAGTGGATTTTTTAAAATATTTTATATTGAAAGTGAGAGATGTAATGTATTGCATCAGTGCAATGTATTACTTTGTGCAGCAGTGTTCTAATATACTACTTTTACATCTTTTTGTTTACAACATTTTACTTCATATTCTTTTGCAGTATAAAGAAATGTAAAAATTATTACGAAGTCCTTGGGGTGTCAAAGGATGCAGGTGAAGAAGACCTAAAGAAGGCTTATAGAAAACTTGCTTTGAAGTTCCACCCAGACAAAAACCATGCACCTGGAGCAACAGAGGCTTTTAAAAGTAAAAATTTAAATTTATTATTATTTAAATAAAATATTATTTGTAGTATTTATAAAATATTAATTTTTGATATTTAAATACAATTTAAAATTTCTTTGGTGATTAAACTTTGTCAGATTAAAAGAAATTAATCTGCATTGATCACTTGTCTTTTTACAAAATTGTCAATGTGGTGTTTTGTAGCTAATATTAAAGTGACATTTTTATTCAAAGAAATATTTGACCTCTATTATCTTAACATATACCTGTAAGTATAGATAAATAATGTGGACTTTTGCAGTAGGGTTCAGTTTCACAGGATTCACTGTAATTTTCAGGTACAGGGAGCAAATACTTGATCTGTGAAACCCAATTGCACTTTTCTACTGTTGTTGACTTAATGTAGTCAATTAAATCTTACTATTTTGAATCTTTACTGTACTTGAGCTTGAAAAAAACAGAGTAATACTAGATACAAAAATGCAGTTTTTACTGAATCACATGCCACGCTAAGTCACCTTTTCCTTAGAATTCCTTGTATGTGTGTAGTTTTACTACTTTTTGCACACAAAAACACTTGGGTTCAACCATGGCCTTATTAATAGTTGCCTTTAACTATTTCTTAGGTAAAATTTACAATCTGACTTGACCTGATTTAAGGCTGCCAAGCTTAGCCCTGCACAAGGGAAATTGTTGAGGAAAAGCTTTTTAAAGAAAACTACACCTTCATCTCAGACACAGATGAAGAAAAATGTGAACCTGTAAGAAATGATCATGCATAAATAAACAATCTGATTGTGGTACTTTTTTTTTTTTTTTTTCCTGTGTGAGGTTTACATGCAGACATTTGAAAAAAATCAATTGGGTAAAACTCTTAAATTAGGGGAGGGAAAAAAAAGAAAAAAAAAAAAAAGTCCTGAGCAAGACTTCCGATACAGACTTAAAGAGGTAGTTATAATAATATATTAACAATTCCAGATGAAAAGTAGCTAGAACATAGCAGGAAAGTTGATTGCTCGTGATTATTTTAATACATCTATGTGATGGCTTTATCTAAAAAAGATATTCTTATAAAATTTTCTCCAGGCCTATGAATAAAATAATTCTTCCTTGTTAATAGTATTTTAAATAATCTTTAAAATGTTAGAAATCAGTTTCTTATTATTTAATCTTTTATTTAACATTAGCACTTTGTACAGGTTTGATTTCTTCATCTTAATTTCACTTTTGGTTCTTAACTAGATGAGTAAATGAACAGAAAATTTTGTAGGGGAATCTGGTTGACTAAAAATTATTTCATTACATTAGCATTTTTCTTGCATTGAAATGATTGTGATCTTTTTGTATGGCTGAGTAAATTTACGATTTAGTTTGCTTTTAAAGGTATCTGTTGAGTTTCTAACATCCAGCTGAGAAAAGGAGTTTCAGAATAATAGCTATTATTTCATAGTAATGCTTTATTTTAAGGAAAGGTCAGGTTAGAAAACAGAATTGAGTTTGGTGTTAGGCAAGGTATTTTTCTTAGATCTTGAGCTATGTAGTACTACTCTTCTGTTGTATTGAGCAGACTCCCTGAGGTTATATTTTAGATTACAAAGTTTGTGCAAATATAATCACTTTTAGTCTCCTGGAATCTCTCTTATCAACTTCATCAAAGATCTTTCCTTGAAACTTTTGAGCAGTTTTTTTCATTTTTTTATGTCCTTTATTTGAAGAAAATTATATTTTAATGAAATCTGTTGTGAATTAGCATCAAATAATCAAAAGCAAACAAATAGTCAAAAAAGATTGCTGACCATACTGTGACAGTATGTTGTCTTCACTTTGTGTAGTTACCTGATTTATGTCTCCCTAAATTCTTTATTGTTAGGAAAATCTAACTTTTTACTGCCAGTTCTATCCTCATGCTGAGTAACAGAGGAACCTTGTAGCTATATTTGGTGTCAGTAGTGTATATCATGCTCTCAGTGCAAATTACTGGGCTTCATTTCTTCGGGTTTTCTCCTCCACTTAAAGGAATTACTAATGATTGTTTCTAAGGGCATTTTAAAAGGCACATAGCTAAGACTCATTATTTTTTTTTAGATTGGATAATGTTGAAAACTTTAATTATGCAAAGCCATAGCCTTATTTGCCTGTGTTGAGGTTATAGTGTTGCACCTTTCATGAACTTTTGATGACTGATGGCTTTTTGACACTGAAAAACATAATCCCTGTGCCTCGTGTCGGTTGGCTGCAAAAGCAGCCTTTTGTTGGAGAGGCCTGGAGGAGAAAGAATAAGGGAAAGTAGAAAGGGTTAATGAAGATATGGCTGAGTAAAGATTGTTCATCAAGTGCCAACAGAAATTTTCCTTCAGTCTGCAAAAGCTGTATGTCTGTGCACAGCAACTAGGGTTAAAGCTTGTAAGTCAGCAGAGCTTGTGGTTTTTCACACTGATTCTTTCCATACTCACGTAACTCAGTTTTTCCCTTTCTACTGTCAAAATTGAAGTTGTTCATTTGTGATAATGTGGCATAAAGAGGGACAAGCATCCAGGCCAGGCACTCCAAACATTGAGGTCGTATTGACTACCTTAGGAACAGAGGTGTTCCTGTCATGCACACATGTTGTACTCTTCATGTTACATCATGCAAAACTTTGTGTTATTAATGTAATCCATAAAATATCTTAAGAAGCATATAGAAAAATACATTCACGCTCTTGTAGGCAATAAAGTTGATGCATTCGAAGAAGTCACCACATCACATGAAACCGAAGAAAACCTATTGAGTCTATGATGTTTTTAAGCTAGGCTGCTAGAGCAAACTGAACTTTGCAATTACCCAGCTTCAAAGCTTTCATTGTAATGCTTGAGGCTTTTTTTGTAATTGCAGTAAGAGAGAACATTTCCACAGGTGTAGGTGTTCCCCTAGAAAAAGAAACAAAGTTCTGCTGCCTTCCACCTAGTTCAACAGGATAAAAGGTCTTTGAATAGTGTTGGTGGGAAACTTTGTGGAAGCTATGCTAAGAAAAGTAGAGATGTTTCTGAACAATGTTTTACTATGGTTGATTTGTAACATGCAGTAAAGGACATAATTCGCTGCCTATTCTTGACTTTGAAATTGCAATTTTCATGCTGGAATAGCTCTTATCTTTCATTTATGGGAGTTGTCTTTTATTCCTTGCTTCAGAAATCGGAAATGCATATGCTGTGCTGAGTAATCCAGAAAAAAGAAAGCAGTATGACCTTACAGGCAGTGAAGAGCAAACATGCAGTCACCCTAGCAACGGTAGATTCAACTTCCATAGAGGTTGTGAGGCAGATATGACTCCAGAGGATCTATTCAACATGTTTTTTGGAGGGGCCTTTCCAACAGGTATTTGTATACATCAGTATAATCATCAGGATACAGTGATACAGCCCAGAGTGGCATTAGAGTTTGTGACATTATAAAACAGTAAAATTACTCCAACCTCTCTCCGACCCCAACTCTTTAATCTGCATCACAGTTTATTTTTCCGCCAAAGTGTTGCTAAACCCCAAAAACGTGAGTTCAGTTCTTTGGGATTACTATCATGATTCTGCAGTACACGAAATAACAAATCAGTTGTCTTAGAGCTTAAAATACTTATTTTAAACAACTTTGAAATTGTAAGGCATCTTAAATTTGAGTTATTTTATGTGTCATTGTGCAGTAATGTTAAATGCTTTATGTTGTTGCTTCTGTACTGACCTCTAAATAGTTTGGGTTTTTTACATGATTTAAATGTGGATATTTCTTTTCTTAGGTAGTGTACATTCATTTTCTAATGGTCGTGCTGGCTACAGTCATCCTAATCAGCACCGTCAGAGTGGACATGAGAGGGAGGAAGAGAGGGGTGATGTATGTTTAAGCACCATTGACTTTAAACTATGGATTGTGAAGTTTGCTGGTAGTTGCTTTCAGTGATATGATTGCACAGGAGCTCTGTACTGTAGAGGAGGATTTGTACCTGCCAGTTATGTATTTTAAAACTTTGGCAGGTGGTAGTCTTACTGATTGGTAGATAGACGTGCACATTTGAGAAGATAACAGCCTGGTTTTGTAAATCTATTGTTGTATGTCACTATCTTACTAGTTACTGGTAGTTTTAGCCTAAATATGCCACTAATTCTGGTCACTAATCCTTGTCTACATTTAAAAATTTATTTGGGCTGAGCTAAGAATTGAACTTAAGGCTCAGTATTCATCTATATGAACTATATATAGTCCTGTATAATTACATATCACTGTATAGATGAGACCAAATCAAGGCATACAGTGTAACTGAATCCAACTATTCATTTGGTAATTGCTTATGGCTACATGTTAACACATGAACTCTTGCAGCTCGAGCACTCTGTGAGTATTGTGTATGCATTGGAAAGCTAAGATAACACCACAGTGTTTGCAGGTTTGTAGTTAGAGTTTTCCTAGCAGCTTTTGGTGGTTAAAGCAGAAAGTCACACTTAGGATTAAATCATGTCAAATTTACCTGTTTACTTGATGCTGTTTTATGAAATACCTGAATCTGTTTTGTTCCTTAGGGAGGTTTCTCTATGTTCATTCAGCTGATGCCTATTATTGTGTTGATCCTTGTCTCCCTGTTGAGCCAGCTGATGGTATCTAACCCTCCTTACGCCTTATACTCAAGATCGTAAGTAATGTTCAATTACGTTAGCTTGGAAAAGAGGGAAGGATATTGTAATCACCCTCTCCCACTTAGAAGCATTTTAGAGAGCCTTCCATTAGTTGGTCCTTGATTTCCCATAATGAGGAAAGGGAGGGCAGGTATAGACGAAGCAGAACAAAACTTGAAAGTTAGGTACTAAGAACATGCTGTGAGAATGTAATGGAGAAAAGAGGTCAGCAATACCTGGTGTTTAGGAGGTCTTCTAATACAAGGCAGTGGGTCCATGCAATGTAGCATGTTGCAAAGGTGTTTGCACCTCCAAGGCTCATTATTCTTTTAGGGGTCAGCTGTGCTTGTAGCAGGTGAAGTGCTTGAAAGCAATTTTATCATCCTCATTTAAGTTTTGAACTAGATGAGGGCTGGGGAAATTGTCTAGTCTTTGCTTCATTCTAGGTGATGGCAAAATAGCTTATCTTCATTTACTTGCAAAGAATTCTACTAGTGAAACTTACCTGTTTCATACAGTACGATATATAAACCTTTTTTCCTTGAGACAAATCAATAACATCAATCAATCAAGCATGCAACTAGCTAGCAGACTGAGCCCACTCGCCACAACCATTTTAAAGGTCCTTAGCTCCTTGCAGAGCTCTCAGCCCACAACGAAGTTTTCTTTTCTACTCTCTTATTTTTCAGAGTTCTTTATTTCCAGTGTGTGATGTTTTTCCCTTCTGTAGCTAAGCTGTTGTGATGCTTATAAACACTTCTCTGCCAAAATGTTTGTGCACAATCTTTGATTTTTAATCTGCAGAATGCCAGCAGGAAAATGGGTTTGTAAGGGCTGGCAGAAAACACTTTAGAATGGAGATGCCTGCACTGGGTTGCTACAGAATAGTGACCTGTTTTTCTTTCTGTTGAGTTTGAATGTAATTTCCTATTACCAAAGCTCATATTTGCCTAAAGAGGTATGAAACAAGTTTCTTACTAAAGTGGGTTTTTTTCAAGATCAAGGGTTAAGCGACAGAAGTTTAGTGTTCAGGTAAACGTAGTAATTTTGTTCTCTGGCAGATTATACAGCCGTTCTTTTCATGACTTGTCTTGAATGGCAAATTCGGTAATGTGTAATAGCAATTGTTTTAAAAGTGTATTTGTAGTGTAAAAAAAAAAGAAATAAATATCTAGTCTCTCTCCCCCTGCCCCTCTTTTTTTGCAGAAGTACAGGGCAAACCATAAAAATGAAGACAGAAAACTTGGGTGTCGTTTATTATGTCAACAAGGACTTTAGAAATGAATACAAAGGAGTGTCATTACAGAAAGTGGAAAAGAGCGTGGAAGAGGATTATGTGTCCAACATTCGTAATAACTGTTGGAAGGAGAGGCAACAAAGTAAGTTTGGTAATATGTGTAATTTCATGAAAGCATGCATTACTATAAAAAAAAAAAATTGCCTCAGGCAAGAATGAAGTGCTTGTATTATTAAGGTATCTGAATGAGGAAGCAAGTGTAAGGTTCCCTACTGTTTCTCACTTCTAAAAGTGTGCCCAGTGTCACTTAAATTCTGTGTTTTACTCCGTGATCTAACAATGATCTGCAAATCATCAGCAATTTTAACCTGCTACTCTATTATCTGTGACCATTTCTCAGAAAATTAAAGACTACAGCGAATTGATAATGAGAAAGAAATTGCTCTAAATTAAGGATGAAAGCGAAGAATTCTAATCTCTTCCACATTATTTTCTCATGGCAGTATCCCATTTCCCTAGGTGCTTTTATATAAATAAATAAATAAAACAAAAGCTTACATGGGTGTTTCCAAGGAAGGAAGAAAATAATCTGCCTCGGACCACAGTACGTACAATCACTGCTTTTCCAGGCGACCAAGGACACGCACCATGTCCTCTGAAACATCATGAACTGTAAATTAGTGCTTAATCTTTTGCCAATGCTGAATAATTTTTCTTCCTGGACTTGGTACCCTGGCTATATCAGACCTTAAAAACAGGCAGTTTTTTAGTTTACCATCTATTTTTCCAATCTAATTTAATATTATACAAGGAGCTATTTTCTTTCAGAAGACTGGAATTCAGCGTTAAAGCATAAGAATACTGAACAGCATCAGCCATCTCCAAATCATCGTCAGTTTTAACCTGTTATTCTATTATCTGTGACCATTTTGTGAGCCTTTCAAGCTCTGTGAGAACAGTGCTGCTAAAATGACATCAGTGTTGAAACCAGATGGTTTCAACTTTTCAGCTGGTAAACTTCAGTAATAGCTTACTGCATAAATAATTCATTTATGAACTGTCAGTAAACTGACCAGAAGCAAACAGAATGCTCTTCTCTGAGTGAAATCGTGTATTCCAGCACAACTTTACTCTCTGCAGTCCAGTGATGCCAAGCCTTTCAGCTGAGATGGCCCCTTAGTTTCTCCCAGTTGTAGAAGACAGCCTAGCATCACAGCTAGTCAAATGCCTGAACAGGACTGCACGCACTCATTACAGTTGGCCTGTACATACACAAATACAAACTGCATTGCCTATGCATAGCAGGCCCAGTGCTTCCTGGAGGCTTTATGCTCCTTACTCGTGAGTACACATTGCTTACGCACAAGCAAATGTCTACAGTTTTACAAATGGCCCACAGGAAAGACCTGTGGGCAGAAAACTGTGCTGGTGGGTCACATGTAAGCAAGAGAAACACCAGTGGTTTGGAGGAAAACTTTCAGATTATTGCCCAGACTACTAGATTTGGTCAGAATAATTTTTCCATGTCTTTTGAACACAGGAAATCATCAGACAACTTTGGGGTATAATTCATAAGCAAATATCAAAAACTCTTGTATTTTTTCAACTAGATTGGCCTTTGATCATCTTGAAATGTTTGTGTTTACTCTTCATGAAATGAATATCTAATTTTTCATCTACAAGTGGTGGCTAGGTGAATGATTGGTAATCGTATAATAAAATAGTTTACAAAAATGAGAGGTGGCTGTTAACAAAAAATTAAAGACAAGACATAATCCAGCAAAGTAAAAAGAGGATGTATTATTTGTACGTTTTTCAGCAGAGTGTAGATCTGGAAGGATAGTTTGCTTTTATTGACCTAGTCGTTACACTTACATTTACTGGCATGTTATATTTGCATCTCCTGTAATATATTTACTGTCCAAATATCTTTGAAAAGGCTTAGTTGATATGCAATTTCCACCTGGGGAGGGAAAGAGGAGAAAGAATACCTTTCCCATTTTTCAGCGTTTATTCTTGACATGTGTACTTTTTTAAGCATGAACAGACTCCTGGACAATGCAAAGAGGCCATGCTTCTGTATGTACATATTACTGGGAAAAATGTGATGACTGCAGAAACATCTGACCCTAGTGTAAGGAAGAAAAATAACCTGAAGGTGGTGACTGTCATGTTGTTTGCTATTTGCAATTCATCAGGTTGTGAAAACTACTGAAATGGATTTTGAGTAAGCGGCCCCTAATAGATTTTCTCTATCTAGAGAAATAGCTGATTTTGTGGTTTTACGGGTTTAAAATACCTGTTGTGTGTTGGATCTCCTTGACAGTTAAAATCTTTTCCGCGTTGATTGGCATTTGAGAATGCCTTGCTAATCCATTTTGAGTTGAAGGGATGAAAAAGATTTTATAGAATTAAAATGCTCAGCAATGTCAAGCTATTGAACACCAGCATAATACAGAGAGCTCTTTTATTAATACCTCTGAACACTGGCAGTCTGAAGCAGCATCAGTTGAAGTAATGATCTTAACATTCAGAACAGATTTTTGGGCAGAGACGAGATGCTAGATCTGTCAATAATATGCAAGATCACCAAGTGTGGCCTATATTTGTACTGTTTAATGAGGTCTGACAGAAGTAGTAGGGGATTTTTTTGGTGTGTTTTTTTTGTTTTGTTTTGTTTTTTAATCAGGTACTGCTGTATGAAATATGAGGGTGCTGGAAGGCTGTTACCACTTTCCCTGCTCAAAAAGATGAAACACTTGTGAAAATCCAGCAAAGGGAAGCTGCAGCAGTGCTGTTCAGGTGGCATCTGTGGCTAGTTAGAATAGGCAGAAAGAAAAAAGGGCGAGGATTAAACCTGAGGTGTTTTGTACAGCTCTGAGAAGGAATGCATCACGTGCAAAGTATTCAGTTTTTAACCTGAAAAATCTTTTATCTTTTTTCCTTAAAGAAACAGACTTACTTTATGCAGCAAAAGTATATCGAGATGACCGTCTCCGAAAGAAAGCAGACTCCATGTCCATGGACAACTGCAAAGAACTAGAACGGCTGACCAGCCTCTATCGAGGAGGATGAACTATAATTATACACGTACATCTTTACGTATGCAGTTATCTCTCTTGTAAATTAAGAAGAGATTTAGTTTCACCATGAATGCTGGAAAGAGGGGTGGATGTAAAACTCTACTGTGTAGCTGTTTCCAGAAACCTTATGCTGAAATATCATTTAATGGCTTCTTTACCTACTGTGAAATATAGGTAACTTTAATTGTCTAGATTTTACTTCAAAGCTTCTGTGAATTCTTTCAGCAGAGAGAATAGCTCAGAAAGGATGCTATACTTGTAGAGACTTAGTCATAGTGGTTCTCCTCTAACATAATTGCCATGTAAATATCTGTGGAAAGAACAATTTGTGTATATACAAGTTAAATGACTTTCTATTTAAAATCTCAGAAATTTAGTTCCATGCAACATTTTTGTCTCACTGATGGAATAAATAGTATGATTACATCACTCCTATTCAGATGTCAAGTGTGTGGAGTTGAAACAAGAATTTTTAATATTTTATCTCTAACTCTATGTAAAATCTTCTAGGTTTACCAGCTTAGAGGAACTTGGTATTTTTAAATATAATGGCATATATTCCTAAATATCTGTTGGGGTATATTGATCTGGTGTAGAGTAGCAGTTAGCTCTTGTAGTTTTTTAGTGTTTCTAAGCAATGCTGAGAAAACTAAGAACTACACTAATCTCTTTTCAAGGTAAATATTTGCAAATGCTGTACAGACCATTATAAGCATTGCTTTTAGTACTTGCAACAGTTTACAGCAGCTCTACCATTTGGTATTACAGTAGTAGTAAGTCCATACGTATGGTTAACATGCATCCATAGCTTCCTTAGTTTTCACTGGAAAGGTAGAGGAAAACATGCAATAGTAAAATCTTAAAGGTGAAAAAAAAAAAGGGGGGGAAACCTATTTTTTTTTCCTGGCAGGCTTCCACTTTCTTACTATTTTTTTATTCCAAGTTAGGTCCTAACACTGGTTCAATTGGCACCACAAGTGGAACAGGGAAATACTGCTAAGGACAAGCTATGTGCCTTTCAACACTTTTGCCAAGTATTTAAATGCTTTGCTAGTTTGCAGTATGCTCCTATGGTCAGAGCCATATCACTTGGCCCCGGGGCGGAAGAGGTAGGTTATGCATTTTTCTGGACCAGAATGTTGCTGGACTGACTTCCTAGAAATGAGCAAACATATCGCTCAGCTCCTACATGCAAGATCATGTAGCTCAGTGGCCTGTATGTAGAAACTAGATGTAGCCACACCTGCTGATGCAAAGAGGTGTTTTGAAGCAGCCAAGTACAATGTACTTAAAGTTTATCGAAAGTGGGTTGAAAAAGTTTTTAGGTTCAGTAGCTGATGTTTTTACATTTTAACAGTGCTATGCAGGAGAGTGTTTCTTGTATTTGAGAATGCCAGGTGGCTCATGGTAAGGGCAGTATTTTTTGTTTGAGAAAACTGCCATCTTTGAACAATGCTATCGGTTTATGCAGAGCCAAATTCTCCTAAATTGAAAGTTTAAATACTTGACTGACTTAATTGGAATTCCTTCTGATCTAGAGCAGGATTTGACTTTAGAGATAGAACAATACCATTTAGTGTAAGTGACCCAGAAATCATTTTTGCGTATATACCTTTTCTAAACTGTCCCACTGGAAATGTCCTCTACTGAATTGGTGTAACAGGAGAGAGACTAGCTGCAGGCTTTTAACTAAGCAGCTGAACCAGCATTCAAGGTGGACATCAAAGCCTGAGGCACAAAGCAGAACTAAAAGCTGCTGAAACAAAAGAAGGGTTGCTGTACTGGATGTCCTTGCTAAGATCGTAGGAAAAGCGTGCAGTAGAAATTTATGGAGAAAACGTGATTCCCCGGATTTTGTAACTGTCCAGAATGTACTGTAATTATACTAATGAAAACAAACTATCAAAGTACATATTGGTACTCCTGTGTCTTCTTAATAGAAGAAAATTGTTCCAAAGGCTTTAACAAGTACTCGGGCCTTCCCACTCACAAATGAGTCCGACCGAGCTTGCAGGTGATCTTTTAGTTAAGAGGAAAAAAGATATATAACACATTTGTCAAATATCAGAACAGTGAAGTCGGAGTGAAGAGATGGTCTTAGCAAAGCTGCTTTTAATAATCGGATGGGTTATGCCTGCCCTGCAGTTACTTCTGCTGCAGCGGAGAAGCAGGTAAATGGATGGGTGTTGAGCTGTGTTAGGTTGGTTAGATTGCTATCAGTACCTCAGCAAACTGGAATAATGCAGTGGCTGTGTCCTGTGGCAGCACAGATGTCCCAGTAGTTTAAAAGTGAGACTTAGGCTGCCACATTTCCTTGGATTATCTATTGCAATTGCCATTTTCAAAGAAGGAAACAATTAATGTATTTAAAGTGGCAGAAAAAATGCTACTTAGCATTTAACATATTAAACAGTTGCACGCTTTGAAATATGCAGAAGGATGCTGTTACTTCCTATAGCGTAAAGATTAACCTGCGCTAAATATGGCCTGCAAACATTCCTTTAATATTCCAAGTGGGTGTTTCTCTTCTTATGATTGTTACTTTTTTCTCAAGTCTGAAGGGTTTTTTTTCAGCAGTGTCATTATCTTCCCTGCTTTTGTTGAAGGAATCTGCGGGAAAGTTCAGAACAAATATTCTTATGAGCAAGATGCTAACTGAAGAGGGTGGAGTACTTGAATCTTTTCAGATGACCAAGGTGAAGTTCTCATTAAAATAAGGTATTGGAAAGAAAAGGGAGAAACAAAACTGGTTTTGAACAGCCTGACTAAAAATCCCTCAATGTTTCTAGCCACCTAGAATTAACTCCTTACTCTTTTTATTTAGTCTTTACCTGTACTTAATCTAGAATTAAAGATCGCAGAAGCATGGGTTCTTGATTTCTCCTTTAAAAGGGCAAGCAGGAAGGTCCTGCAAAAAAGTGAAAAATCTTGGCATGACTCTTTGACATGGCATAATGGAAAAGGGAGATGATTTGCATCTGCTGAAATATGACATCAGTATGTGTTCTATTTATGGAGCATCCTGAGTCACAAGCGAGTTTGGTGTTCACATCTGATGAACATTTCCCTACAAGTTCTCTGGCTGTTTAGGTAAAACAAGATTAAATTTGAATTTTTTACTTTTTATAAACAGTCTTGATTCTTTTATAAGTTTCCAAGAAAAAGTAGATCATTATAGTCACTAAAGTGTAACAGATGCATTTCAATAGGCAGCAGAGACAACTTCAGATTATATAAATTTTTAATATAATTTTGTAATGAATGCTGGATTAAAATGGGAGGGCAAGAATATGTTTTTTAATAAGGTTGTTTGTTCCATAAATTTCACTCAACCCCTAAACAGCTGTTACTCTTTCTTCATGTAGATCTGTCAAAGAGAGCAGAAGGAAGATGTAACACTAAAAGCAAACATTATGCTTTAAAAAAAAAAATAAAATAATCAGTTAATATCCAAATTCCTGAAGCTGTAACTTTAAGAAGTACTAGCTTCGCGGTTGTCTAAATCGGGTTAATAGAGTGCAGTCAGTTTTGCCAGAGGAAGCTTTGTCATAAGGAGTCGTGGCGACTGGCAGTCAGAAGGCCTGGTGCCGTGTCCCCCCTCTACTCATCATTCGTTATCACCTCGCAAGCGCCGCTGACCTCCGTGCCCTGCTTTTCCCGTGCTCCTCTGTAAACCAGTGGGTAGAGCCTGGAGGAGAGGTACCATGTAACAAATGTAAAATTTTGTGCCATATTTAGCATATGATCAAGATACTTCTGGGAGCAACCAGTACAAATGTAATAAACGTAGGAAAGAAATGCTCCGTTATAAACTATCCTTCCCATGCTTCTCCAGGATAATTGTGGGACTTCTGGGTCTGGCAGGAACTAGGTCGGATTTCTCCAGATTTTTAGAAGGAATACTAAAATACAATGTTTAGTTGCGATGTTATCCTTCACGCGGGATACACTTTTCCCGTTAGCGCTGGTTTGCTCTGTGCGTGGGACAGGAGACAAAACTCCCGCTTACATTAGCGATACAGGAGCCACCTCACAGATGCTTTTCCCTGGCTCTCAGCCATACACGATGTGACAGGAAAACAAGTGAGACTGATCGTTGAGCATCATGCCTACAAATCGTAAAAAGCCAGTTGCATTTTTAAACATTTTTAGGGCGTGGTAGGGGATGTTTTAGTAAAATGAGTGGACGAGGGTTGTCCCCGGTAGCGTTTTCAAACTCCTACCAGAAGCTCACACGTGAGAGTTTTATGGGGGTCTCTCCAGGTGCCCCTGAGCACGACCACGTCCGTACCACGGGGCTGCGTGTCCGTGGCGCGGGTGGGGAAGGAGCCACAGTCTCGGTACCTGGACAAATGTGCCCGTTCGGACAAGCCCTTCCTCTGCTGCTTGCAAAGAAGCCGCTTATCTCCGGTTGCTTCAGACTTTTTTTTGAAACTTCACCAGACTTACGCGTTCAGAGACGTGAGCAATTTTCAGCTGAGCATCTCTTTTTTTTTTTTTTTTTTCATTTTATTTTCATTTAAGCCCCAGTGACGGCACCTAAGCAAAATCTTAAGGTACCAACAGTGCGGGCTCTGTTTTAGAGAAAAAGCACAGTTACAGGCTGCGCAGGGTGGGTTTGGGGTTCTTTTTGGGGGGGGGGGGGGGGAGCCCCCCCCCCCTCCCTCCGCCCGACTGCCTCCTGCCGGCCCGGTTCGCACGGAGCCGGCGCTGCCCGAGGCGGGGGCGGGGAAGCGCTTCCGGGTTCGGGAGCGTGACGCCCGTCACGTGACAGAGGCTTAAAGGGGAAGCGGCGGCGGAGCCCAGTGCGGGTGGGCGCCCAGGGAAGCGGCAGCGCGGGGCGCGCCGGCCGCGCGGACAGGTAGGGCGGGGCGGGCGTCACACACACACACTCTCCCCCCCCCCCCCACCCCCCCTATACAGCGCGACGGTGGTCTCGGCCCAACCGCTCTCCCTTCCCGGGGCGGGTGGCGGTGGCCTCTACCACGGCAGCGGGGCGGGGGGGAGGCGGCCGGGCCTCAGGGAGGGAGCGGGCCCGCCCGCCGGCCGCTCCCCTCCTTCGACGTGGGGGCCGCTCCCGCCGCGCCGCGGGTGACCGGGCGCCTTCTCGTCTCGCAGGCCCGCGGAGGTGGCGGCGGCGGCAGCAGCAGTGCCGGCAGGCCCCCAGCCATGGCCGACGTAAGTGCGGCTCCGCGGGGCGGCTGGGCGGCGGTTGGGGCTCGGCCGGAGGCCTGGGGGGGGCGGCGGGGCGGGCTGGGCCCGGCGGGAGGGGAGGGGGAGAGCCGCCGGGGAGGGGGGGGCGCAGGGCGGCCCCCCCCCGCCCGGTTTCTGTGGCAATAAGTAACGCGCCGCCCGTCTCTGCCCCCAGGACCTGAAGAGGTTTCTGTACAAGAAGCTGCCGAGGTAACTGGCGGGGGGAGGGGGCTCCGCGCCCCTCAGGTGGCAGAGGCCATTACGGGAACCCTGCCCGACGGGGGGGGGGGGGGGGGGCTGCGAACTGCCGGCCCCGTTCGCTGTGACAGGGGGCCGGTGGCCCGGCGCGCTCGTTTCGCTCTTTAAATTGAGCTGGAAGTAGCGTGAGGCGAAGACGGCTTAGCCTTTCCCTCGCTCGCTTGAAAAGGAGTGAAGCGTGCTGCTCGTCGTGCCGTGATGAGGCGTGGAAAAGGCGTTCCTCGTGACTCGGTTGCCTAATCCTCGATAAATTCCCTTTTCGGTAACTGCTGGTTGCTGGCAACACTGAACAGCCAGGGTCTGAGATAACCTGCAAATGCAGCGAAACTGGCACTTGCCGAGCGAGGACAACGTGCAAAGGCTCTTGCTTGACTAATGCTATTCGATTAGCGGGTATCAGCCCTCTTTCTGAAGCTAAAAGTTCTGGGCAGTTTTCAGTAGCTTCGCTTTGAATTGTTCTTTTTACTGCTACTGAAATAAACAGAACATGTTTACTGCTCCTATACTAGACAGAACAAGTCCCTTTCAGTGAAACATTAAATTAGTGGAGGCATCAGTTTTTTATGTATTTTCCCCTTCCTTGCACGTTTGTTCAGGGAAAAAAATAATCTTTGCTACTAATTACTCTGCTTTTAAAATGGTGTCCTTTCTGCCATTTTTTTGCAGCGTCGAAGGTCTTCATGCTATTGTAGTCTCAGACAGAGATGGTGTGCCTGTTATCAAAGGTAACTTCAGCTTCTCGCTGTGCCCTGCAACCAAAATCCCGATTGAACAGCAGGGGGTGGAAAAGTACAGCAGAATCTTTGCTGGTTCTGCCCAATACCTGAATATCCAAAATTGAAGAATTAAATTAGACTTTTGCTTTAAGAGTTGGTTACGTACCTCTTTAAATTTATCCTTTTGTTCATGTATAAACAACGTCTTCAATAATTGTAAGCCACAGAAATTTTCCTCAGTGAACAGGGTTGGAGTGGTGTAAGGTACTTGTATCTTCGAGTCTCTCACAGGCTGATACAAAGTACTTCAGACCTTATTGGTATTTTGTTGACTTGGCTGATCTGTGCTCAGAAGCAATTGCATCCGACTTTTACACATGCTGTTTAATTTTGTTTGCTTTTTGGTACCGTAATTTTTGTCATCATATCTCTGCAGTCTTTAAGATGTTTTATGTTGCGGGTGAACTGGTTTAAGAGTACTGAGGAGTACTGATTCAAGTACTGCAGGTTATTTTTTTAATTTTTTTTTTAATGTCCAGAAGTATTTAAACACCTAGCAGAACTTGCACATCTTCACCTGTTTTCATTCAAGTGACTGTGCCAGTAATCAGTTCGAAGGCTGGAATCAGTGCAAACAGCAAGGAACGCAGAGCCAAAGTGACATCAGCACAGGCTGTGCATCGTAAAGGAAAAGACTGTTTCTTAGGCATGCTACGGAGGACGCTGGTATAACGAGCATTGATCATGTACAGAATATTAAATTATGTACTCTTCATGAAGATTGTCCTGTACTCATTGCGGAAGCCCATAAGATGTGTTACGTGTTCCCCAATACCAGATGGGCTTTTGACAGAGTGCTAAGCTGCATAAAGAGTTGTGATGCAGTCACAGATACCATGTAAAAATAAGAATTTTCTTGTTTTCTTCCAGTTGCCAATGATAATGCTCCAGAACATGCACTGCGACCTGGCTTTCTGTCCACCTTTGCCCTTGCCACAGATCAGGGCAGTAAACTAGGACTTTCTAAAAACAAAAGTATCATCTGCTATTACAATACGTACCAGGTGAGTAACCTCGGTGTGGCCTGTTCTCAGTGACGAGAGCTGTTCCTGAGCAAGGGAGAGGTGGTTTAAACTCTGCTAGATTTGCACTTGGCTGCTGTTGAAGCATTTGTGGTTTATTTCTTACACTGCTTAAATGGCTAAGCTAAACTTTTGCACTATTTTTTAAGCTTCTCTCATGTTTCTCAAAACTGAGATGTACTGGTTGAAAATGGTGAATTTTTCTGAACAGGTAGTAATCGGGGATTTGCAGCAGGTGCTGCTCATATGGCCTTCAGAATCTATTATGAAGGGTTTATGTTCTCTTTTACAAACAATATTTGTTTATAACTAGTGACACCTAAAGTTAAATAGGCATGTGCAGCCTACTTCATAGCTAATCTTGCTGCCGGTATGACTTTGAGGTAAGAAAACTTTGAAATACCAGTCACGTTTTTTTACAAACTGGTTATTTGTGTCCTGAAATCCATCATCTACTAAGTTTCTGCCCCTTCTCAAGTTCTAGTGGTCTTGAGAGCTTTTTATTATGACTGCAGTAAACTGGCCAACTGTTTAGCCTACAGTATCTACCTTTGTTTGGAAAATAAATGGGTGAATGAGTTACTTTACACACATTGAGTACATCGCTTCGATTCTCTTGATGCTACTAGCTTATTGTTGTGCTCAAGGTTCCAGTTCCCTGTTAATGGAAGAAGAGGAACTGCTGTACACAGAACAGTATGTTATAAAACAATAAACCTGCCTGCCCTCTTGTTACCTGTGGAGTGTGTGGTCTCCATGGTGTACTCTGCAGCGTTGGCAACTGAGTCAGATTTGAGGCGGATAACACTGCAGAACTCGGGAGGGAGGGAAAAGCCAGGCTTTCCAGCTGCAGGTCACTGTACTGTGGTGTAAGTTCTGTTGGTGTTTTTAACTGTGGATCTTACGAAATAGGTACACTGAAAAGTCAGCTCTGTGGCTCTGGCTCCTGCTTTTCCTTTAAATTGAGGTGGCTGCTTGTTTCGGGAAGAATTTATGTGGCGCAGCTCTGATATGCGATGTCTGTTAGCTGCTGGTTGAACACTGTTCTCTCTCCTTGCAGGTGGTGCAGTTCAATCGCTTACCTTTGGTAGTAAGTTTCATTGCTAGCAGCAATGCCAATACTGGTATGTCTTCACAAGTGTTTTAAGTATTGCAGTATTTTAAGGCCCAGGTGTTTAAATAATTGAAAATAAATTACCCAAATTTACTTCACGGTGTACTAACTTTGCTCCTGCTATGAATTTTGTCAGCGTATTTTGAAAGGGAGAAGAGAAAGGTGCAAGTAAAAATTCGTAGATTTTAGGTGACTGGCTGAAGTTGTTCCTCTGTTAGAAGCATATTTCTCCTGTGATTAACCTTACCCTTGCTGCCTGACAGTGTTCACCGTGCCAGCAATGATTGTACCGTACAAACCAGTTGTTCAGTCTCTTTCCATCAGTTCCAATTTACGTTCCGCAGTAACATGTGCGGCTTTGCCTTCTCGGTTCTGTGGGGTGGGGAAGTCCTTCAGCAGGGCACCTGGCCTTCCTCATGCGGGTGTTGCCTAATGAGAGGATGAGCAAAAGGCATTTAATTCTTGCACAGCTGCTTGGGCCTCGGTAGCTGTGGGAAGCAGCGAGGCAACCAGCAGGGCGGGAGAGAGCTGCGCTGCATGGGGTGTGCCCCTGTTGGTGCCGGGGGCTCCAGGGACCTGCCTGGGGGTACTGCCTGCTGTTCCCCTGGAGAGTGAGCAGCTCATGTGAAACTTTTCTGTGTTTTGGAAAAGACTGTCTGTGACTTGGGAGGGGAGGGAGCTGAGGGGTTTGGAGAGAGGCTTCTCAGTTACATCGTTTGATGGGATGTTCTGTCTCTTCTCTCTTTCCAGGGCTGATTGTAAGTTTAGAGAAGGAGCTTACGCCCCTGTTCGAAGAACTGAGGCAGGTTGTTGAAGTTTCTTAACCTGATGGTGTAGCCGGAGTGCAGCATCCTTCTGCAGCCCAGTGGACAGAAAGATTCAATAATCCTCAGTCAAATAACACGTCTCAGAAGAAATACCGCAGCTCCTTAGTATACTAAGTAAGAGTAAATTGTACATAGTACTGAATCTGAAACGATCTACTAGTGTGTTGTAGGTGGATGTTACTTTAGGCCATGCTTCTTGTATTGTGCAGTACTGGAGAGACCACCAAAATAGCTCCCATGGAGTTTAGCTCAGCCAGCTGAGCCAGATCGGCATGATGCTTTTGGCTCAAATGAGCAACCCACAGATCTCTTGCTTTACAGGGAACCGGGCACGCGGTGGGGTGTATTCTCAGGCCAGCCACCGCTGCGTGTTGGAAAGCAGGTCGGTTGTCTAGTGTTATCAAAGATGCAGTTGGAAGAGTATTGTGAGAGCAAGCTTACTAGCAGTGATGTGTCGGTACAATCAGTAAATATCCCGGCTTTCTTATGTGGGTGATACTTTGGCAAGGGAATGCTACTAATCTGGATGCTAGCTGCATCCTGCTTCCACTAAGAAGAAAGCTATTTCTATGAAAGCTGTTGCTTTAGGGGTTTTCCTGATGCCCAGATAAAAGCACCTGAACAATGTCTCACGTCTTCATGGGGTTTTTGTGTAATATGGTTGTGAAGATCTCATGTCTCATAGTCTTTGTGTGGGTTCATCACTGGTGACACTCTCAGTTCATTTACCCTTAGGTTTTCCTAAGTAAATAAATATAAATAAAATACAGTATTTTTAAATGACAGAGCCTGGTCCACTCCTCTGTTGCTCCATAAGACTCTACAGCACATCAGCTTTTCTGCGGAGAGAACAGGTGTCTTAATTGCTTGTAAACGTACAAAATCCTGGAGTTTACAGGCCGAAAGCTAACCCGCGTGTCTCTCAGTTGGGTGATAAGGGTGCCGAGTCCCGTGCCAATGCAGAGATGCAGACGTTGGTGCCCGCTGGCTTCCTATTGCTGGGAATCGATCCCGTGCTCTTTGCCCCGCCTTGTTCCCCCCGACATCCCCCTTGCGATGACTGCAGTGTAGCCTTCCAGCACTCAAACCAAGCACTGCTGCTCTGAGGGAGAGCTCTTGGCAGGTCTCTGCCTCAGGCTGGGAAAGGGGGTGCTGCTGCCCCCTCGCTTGTATCTCGCCCACCTTTAGCATCAGACGGGACGGGGGGAAATGGTGCTGGAAACAAGGACTGGGAATTTTGGGCTCAAAAGCTCTCCCAGAGATTCAAAGTTGTCAGTAAACCCTTTTCCATTTAAACTGAGCTCCTGGCGTGAGGTTTCTATTGCTGGTCATGACAGAAACAGCTGGAAACTGAGCCCCAGGGCATCTCTGTGTATATTTCTGGCAAAAAGCATTCGTGTTCCACCTAGGGCCTACTGTTGCTGTTAGCTTCTGTTTGGCTCTTCTGTCTGTGACTGCTTCCTACGCCAGCCAAGCAACATT